>NC_134358.1:288267776-288614859 GCF_048569485.1 Anomaloglossus baeobatrachus
CACACACACACAGCAGCGGCAGGCAGAGCTGGGACTTGGGAGAAGGGAGGGAGGGGAGTGTCATTGTAGATGGTAATGGCGGGGGGGAGGGGCGGCATCAGTAGCTGGGGCAGAGTAGGAACACAATCACCTCTGATGGGGACCTTGTGCCACACACGCACACAATCACCCCTGATGGGGACCTTGTGCCATACACACACACAATCACCCCTGATGGGGACTTTGTGCTACACACACACACACACAATCACACACACACACAATCACCCCTGATGGAGACCTTGTGCTATATACACACACACACACAATCACCCCTGATGGGAACCTTGTGCTATACACACACACACACAATCACCCCTGATGGGGACCTTGTGCTATACACACACACACACAATCACCCCTGATGGGGACCTTGTGCTATACACACACACACAATCACCCCTGATGGGGACCTTGTGCTATACACACACACGCACACACACACACACAATCATCCATGATGGGGACCTTGTGCTATACACACACAGCAGCGGCGGGCAGAGCGGGGACTTGGGAGAACGGAGGGAGGGGAGTGTCATTGGAGATGGTAACGGTGGGGGGGAGGGATGGCATCAGTAGCTGGGGCAGAGCAGGGGCTGGGGAAAACGGAGGGATGGGATGTCATCGGAGACAGTAACGAGGGGAGGGGAGGGGAGGCGGCCCGTACTCACACATCCCAGCAGGTGACAGGGGTAAAGTGGAGCAAACAGCACACGCTGTGAGCTCCACAACAATGGCGCTGAACTCCTCCCTCTGCTGTGTCCTGGACAGCCCAGGGGGCGCGTCCAGGTCACAGCAGACGCCCACTGTAACGTACTTCATGGGGTCGGAGTCCGACTATCAGAGTCTATGCACAGGGGCTGCCATAAAGGAAGGAGTTACTGTCGTTACACAGACAGCAAATCCAGCATGGCAGTCCCCAGTGCCTCCAGTAAAATAAGAATTACATAAAAACTAAATAAGCTGCGATTTTCATTTTGTATTAGAAATACTTGATTTCATAATCACTATTTTTAATACAAAAATAAAAAAACGCAATACCTTCCCTTTAAGGACTTTTGATGACTTTACAGTCATGGGACATGATGTAATCAATGGTCTCTTAATTGCAGGAGTCTAAAGGTACCGTCACACTAAGCAACTTACCAGCGATCCCAACAACGATAGGGATCGCTGGTAAGTTGCTAGGAGGTTGCTGGTGAGCTGTCACACTGCGACGCTCCAGCGATCCCACCAGCAACCTGACCTAGCAGGGATCGCTGGAGCGTGGCTACACGAGTTGCTGGTGAGCTCACCAGCAACCAGTGACCAGCCTCCAGCGCCGCGTGGAAGATGCTGCGCTTGGTAACTAAGGTAAATATCGGTAACCAACCCGATATTTACCTTGGTTACCACTGCACGGAGCTACACGTGCAGAGAGCAGGGAGCAGCACACACTGAGCGCTGGCTCCCTGCTCTCCTACTTACAGCACACATCAGGTTAATTAACCCGATGTGTCCTGCAGCTACATGTGCACAGAGCAGGAGCCGGCAGCACAGGCAGTGAGAGCGGGGGAGGCTGGTATCAAAGGTAAATATCGGGTAACCAAGGACAGGGCTTCTTGGTTACCCGATGTTTACATTGGTTACCAGCCTCTGCAGAAGCCGGCTCCTGCTGCCTGCACATTTAGTTGTTGCTGTCTCGCTGTCACACACAGCGATCTGTGCTTCACAGCAGGACAGCAACAACTAAAAAATGGCCCAGGACATTCAGCAACAACCAACGACCTCACAGCAGGGGCCAGGTTGTTGCTGGATGTCACACACAGCAACATCGCTAGCAACGTCACAAAAGTTGTTCGTTAGCAGCGATGTTGCTAGCGATGTTGCTTAGTGTGACGGGGCCTTAAAAGAACTGAACAGGAGACAGGCTGATATGAAAGACTGGCATTAGGGAGAAGGAAGAGCATACTGGGCAATTTCACAGGGCCTCATTTTCCCAGGAGCTCCAGTGTTTATATTCTGCTGAAACGACTGCTTCATGTCCTTTGTGACGTCATATCATGTGAATCATCATAAATTGTGTCATATCAGGTTGTCACCCAAATGTCTCTTAATTGCAGGAGTCTAAAGCTGAAGAGGAGACAAGTTGGTATGTATTTTTAGTGTGTGTGTTGATAGATACAGTTAAGTCCAGAAGTATTTGGACAGTGACTGAATCTTCATGATTTGGCCTCTGCAGGCCACTATTTTTTATTCAAAATTAAATAACTGAGATGCAATTGAAGTGCAAACTTTCAGGTTTAGTTAAAGGGTTAAATAAAAAAATCTTATGAAACGTTTAGGAATTGCAACCATTTTTCTACAAAGGCTCCTCATTTCAGAGGTTCAAAAGTAATTGGACAAATTTACTTTTTCACAAATAAAATGTTCATTTTTAATTTTTCGTAGAGAATCCTTTGCAGTCAATGACTGACTGAAGTCTGGAAGCCATGAACGTCACTAAACATTCGGTTTCCTCCTTTGCAATGCTATGCCAGGCCTTTACTGCAACTGACTTCAGTTGTTGCTTTTCTGTGGGTCTTTCTGACTTAAAGGGAAGGTGTCTTGCCCAAAAAAAGATTTTCAATAACTGAAAAAATGTAATGTACTAATGTTTTAATGTTTTATTTAAATATTATTATTTGTTTTTAACTGAACAAAATAAAAAAAAATTAAAAGTTTGATATTTTCCACTCTTAAACACTAGGGGGAGCAGCTGCTGAAATCCTATAGAAATCGCACTGTAGAAAAAGCCTGGATTACAGCTGCAGTAAAGTGGGCAGAATCTGCTCTCCTGTGTGTGATGTCACAGCTCCCCCCTCTTAATCTAAGTGTTTACAACAGATAAGAGAGAATAAAATGTAGGGTGTTGTGAATGTCAGTTATGCTTTTGCTGCTGTGAGGCTCGCTCTTGTGGCCAGGAATGGTTTGGACAGAGACCAGGTGTGTTGAGCAATGGGTGTTTCCATTGCTAACTCTCTGCCTATTTAAACCCTGGTCTGCTGGCAGGCTATGCCGGATGTTAGTTGTTCTTTGTTCACCTGCCTGCTTCATCCTGCTCCTGACCACTTCTACCCCAGATAAGTGCTTGGCTCTTTGTTGTTTGGTTCTTTCTGCTCGCATCTGAGTTTGTCATTTACTGTGGTTATTGTCAGTTTATTTGCATGCAGGAATCTTCCCTCTCAGTTGCTTAGCTGGGAATCTCCCTGCAGCTATGTTTGGAGTATTGCTCTTATAAGTCCATGTGTTTGTTGCTTCTTGAATTTGTAATGGTTCCTGCATTCTGTTCATTGGTATGACAAGAGCGCCTGGTATAGGACAAAGTTCAGATCTAGCGATCTGAGGGCTTTTTGTACTATCAGGTTTTTGGATTTTTGTAGGGTTTTTCTCTGGCTACCATGAGTCCCTTTTCTATCCTGTCCTATTTAGTCAGTAGGGCCTCACCTTTTGCTAATCCTATCATCTATCTGTGTATTGTGTTTTCCTATATCACCGCAGTCTTTGAATGTGGGAGCCTTGCTATTCTTTATCTACTTTCTGAGGCAGAGAGTTATTCATCTTTCCTTCCTTTAGGATAGCTAGTTCTCCGCCTGGGTTCGCAGTGCACAGGATGTTAGTTTACCCCTTAGCTACTTCTAGTGTTGATGGTTAGTAAGGGGATGGCGGCCAGATTAGTTGCCAATGCTCTTGTCACCTTTTACCAATGCTTTATGGTGGTCTTCCATGGTTCCGGATCATAACAGTACATCCGGCCTACAAATTTAAAGGGTACTCTTAAGAAGGAAAAAAAAAAAGGGTCTGCTGAAAAATTTTTTTTTGGTGTTTTTCCTCTTTTTCTTTGGGTTCCATGGAAGATTTCTTTTTCCTAGCATGGATGAATTGGGTGAGCGTGTTGCTAATCTTGATGCTAAGGTTCGTCGTATAGAGTTTTGTCTTGCACAGACTCCCCTTGCAGAGCCTAAGATTCCCGTTCCTGAATTTTTTTCGGGAGAAAGGTCGAGATTTTTGAGCTTCAAAAATAATTGTAAATTATTTTTTGACCTGCGCCCTAAGTCCTCAGGGAATCCCGTACAGCAGGTCAAGATTGTCATCTCCCTACTGCGTGGTGACCCTCAGGACTGGGCCTTCTCTTTGGCGTCTGATTATCCGATTCTCAGTGATGTGGATTCCTTTTTTCAGGCCTTGGGATTATTATATGACGAACCCAATATTGTGGACCAAGCAGAAAAGGCCTTGTTGTCCTTAACCCAGAGTCTGGATTCTGCAGAAACTTTTTGTCAGAAATTTTGAAAGTGGGCGGTCCTTACCAAATGAAATGATGACGCGCTTACGGCTCTTTTTCGGAAGGGTATTGCTGATACTGTGAAGGATGTAATGGTAGGATTTCCCGTCCCTTCTGGTCTTGATGCCTCTATGACCTTAGCCATTCAGATTGATAGGAGGTTACATGAGCGAAGGAAGATACCTGCTGGCTTTGTGCCTGTGGAACAGCCTTTGGAGCCTATGGAGTGTGATAGGGTCCTTTCTAATGCTAGTCGGAAGGGATTCAGACGGAAGAATAGACTGTGCTTCTATTGTGGAGATGCTTCTCATAATATCTCTGTCTGCCCTAAACGTGAAAGGAGATTGGCTAGTTCTGTTACTGTGGGTTCTTGGCAACCAAAGTTTCTTTTGTCTGTCACACTGATTTGCTCATTGTCTTCCTTTTCTGCATTGGCCTTTGTGGACTCAGGGGCAGCGCTCAATTTGATGGATTTTGGGTTTGCTAGGGATTGTGGTTTCCCCATGGTTCCTTTGCAAACTCCTATTCCTTTAAGGGGCATTGATGCTACCCCTTTGGCAGAAAATAAACCCCAATTTTGGACCCAGGTGCCTATGAGAGTTGCATCAGCGCATCAGGAAACTTGTAAATTTTTAGTATTGCATAATTTATAGGATACCTTGGTACTAGGATTTCCGTGGTTGCAGACCCATAATCCAGTTCTTGACTGGAGATCCTTGTCAGTAGCTAGTTGGGGTTGTCAAGGTGTACATCAGGACCTTTCCGTGTCGTCCACGTCTGCTCAGGCAGTTGATGTTCCGGCCTTCTTGTCTGATTTCCGTGATGTATTTAATGACCAGGAATCTGATTCTCTGCCCCCACACCGGGACTATGACTGGGCCATTGAGCTGGTGCCCAGTTGTAAATTTCCCAAGGGGTGGATTTTCAACTTGTCTGTGCCTGAACATGATGCCATGCGGTAATACATCAGGGAATCATTGGAGAAGGGGCACATTCAGCCCTCTTCTTCTCCTTTGGGTGCTAGCTTTTTCTTTGTTGCTAAAAAGGATGGGTCGTTGAGACCTTGTATTGATTACCGTCTTCTTAATAAAATTACGATCAAATATCAGTACCCTTTGCCTCTGATGTCTGATCTTTTCTCTAGAGTGAAGAGTGCCAAATGGTTTACGAAACTGGATCTTAAGGGTGCATATAATCTCATCCGTATTAAGGAGGGTGATGAATGGAAGATGGCTTTTAATACTCCTGAGGGGCATTTTGAGTACCTAGTGATGCCTTTTGGGCTCACTAATGCCCCCTCCGTCTTCCAGGCCTTCATGAATGATATTTTTGGGACCTTATTGGTAAATTTTTGATTGTCTATTTGGATGACATCTTGATTTTTTCTGATTGGGACTCTCATGTTGGGCAAGTACGGGCTGTTTTTCAGATACTTAAAGATAATGCACTGTACGTTAAGGGGTCAAAGTGCCTCTTTGGGGTGCAAAGGATTTCCTTTTTGGGCTTCATCTTGTCTCCCTCCGCTATCGAAATGGACCCGGTTAAGGTTCAGGCTATTTACTACTGGGTGCAACCGACTTCTCTAAAATCCCTGCAACAGTTTTTGGGGTTTGCTAATTTTTACCGTAAATTTATAGCCAATTTTTCTGCCATTGTCAAACCTCTGATGGATTTGACCAAGAAGGGAGCTGATGCTGAGCATTGGACCCCAGAGGCGATTGTGGCCTTCCAGGAGCTTAAAAGGCTATTTACTTCTGCCCCAGTCCTGCAGCAACCTGATGTGTCTCGCCCATTTCAGGTGGAGATCGATGCCTCTGTAAGCACCACAACTTGATGTCTAGCCCCCTCCAACCAATGTCTCCACTCTTCAAATGCCCACTTCATAGCCAATAATTCCCGGTTCCCCACATCATAATTCCGTTCAGAAGGAGCAAACTTCCGAGAGAAAAAGGCACAGGGCCTAAGTTTACCCGAAGTAGCGTCTACTTTGGGTACACTTAGGCCCTGTGCCTTTTTCTCTCGGAAGTTTGCTCCTTCTGAACGGAATTATGATGTGGGGAACCGGGAATTATTGGCTATGAAGTGGGCATTTGAAGAGTGGAGACAATGGTTGGAGGGGGCTAGACATCAAGTTGTGGTGCTTACGGACCACAAGAATCTTACCTATCTGGAATCTGCCAAGAGGTTGAATCCTCGGCAGGCCAGGTGGGCTTTGTTTTTTACCTGGTTTAATTTTGTGGTCTCTTTTTTTGCCAGGCACAAAGAATGTTAAGGCCGATGCCCTTTCCAGGAGTTTCTGTGCTGACTCTTTGGAGGTTGTCGAGCCGTCTACTATCCTGAATGATGGTGTAGTTTTCTCGGCCATTTTGCCTGATCTTCGGTTGGCACTGGCGGAATTTCAGGGGGATAAACCTGAGAGATGTCCTACGGAGAAACTGTGTGTCCCGGACCAATGGAGAGACCGAGTTGTCTCTTAGGTTCATTGCTCTGTTTTGGCGGGTCATCCTGGCATTTTTGGTACTCGGGATCTTGTGAGTCGCTCTTTTTGATGGCCTTCCCTGTTCCGGGATGTCCGTAGTTTTGTGCAGTCATGTGGAGTTTGTCTAGATCCAAGCCCTGTTGTTCACGTTCTAGTGGGCTATTATTGCCTTTGCCGGTACCAAAGAGACCTTGGACGCACGTCTCTATGGATTTTATATCAGAGCTTCCCATCTCTCATAAAATTACTGTGATTTGGGTGATCTGTGATAGATTCTCCAAGATGGTCCACTTGGTTCCCCTATCTAAATTGCCGTCTTCATCAGAGTTGGTGCCTTTGTTTTTCCAACATGTTGTTCGTTTGCATGGTATTCCCGAAAACATTGTTTCTGACAGAGGGGTGTAGTTTTTATCCAGATTTTGGAGGATTTTTTGTTTCAAATTGGGTGTTCAGTTGTCTTTCTCCTTGGCGTTTCATCCTCAGACCAACGGTCAGACTGAAAGGCGCTAACCAGACCCTGGAGACCTATTTACGGTGTTTTGTTTCTGTGGATCAGGATGACTGGGTTTCGTTTTTGCCTTTGGCTGAATTTGCCCTTAACAATAGAGCTAGCTCTACCACATTGGTGTCCCCATTTTTCTGCAATTTTGGGTATCACCCCAGGTTCCTCTTGGGGCACCTTGAGGCGTCTGACTGTCCAGGGGTGGATTCGGTGGTAAACAGAATGCAGCAGATTTGGGGGCAGGTAGTGGATAAATTGTTTCAATCCCAAGAATCTGCCCAGAAATTTGCCAACCGGCGTCGGACTGTTGGTCCCCGATTTAAAGTGGGGTCATGATGTGGTTGTCCTCTAAAAATATTCCTATGAGAGTTCCATCTCCTAAATTTAAGCCCAGATTTATTGGACCTTATAAGATTTCGGAGATTATCAACCCTGTATCTTTCCGTTTGACTCTGCCTGTGTCATTTAAGATTCACAATGTCTTCCATAAGTCCTTGTTGAAGAGACATCTGGAGCCCACAGTTCCTGCAGCAGCGCCTCCTGACCCTGTTTTGGTACAAGAGGATCTGGAGTATGAGGTTGAAAAAATTCTGGATTCCCGTCGCAGAAGGCAAAAGCTTCAGTACCTTGTGAAATGGAAGGGTTATGGGCAGGGATAACTCTTGGGTTGTGGCTTCTGACATTCATGCGGACAGGTTGGTTCGCGCCTTCCCTCATGCTCATCCTGAGCGACCCAGTGGCGTTGGTGAGGGTTTGGTGACCCCTCCTCAAGGGAGGGGTACTGTTGTGAATGTCAGTTATGCATTTGCTGCTGTGAGGCTCGCTCTTGTGGCCAGGAATGGTTTGGACAGAGACCAGGTGTGTTGAGCAATGGATGTTTCCATTGCTAACTCTCTGCCTATTTAAACCCTGGTCTGCTGGCAGGCTATGCCGGATGTCAGTTGTTCTTTGTTCACCAGCCTGCTTCATCCTGCTCCTGACCACTTCTACCCCAGATAAGTGCTTGGCTCTTTATTTGTTGTTTGGTTCTTTTTGCTCTTATCTGAGTTTGTCATTTACTGTGGTTATTGCCAGTTTATTTGCATGCAGGAATCTCCCCTCTCAGTGGCTTAGCTGGGAAGCTCCCTGCAGCTATGTTTGGAGTATTGCTCCTATAAGTCCATGTGTTTGCTGCTTCTTGAATTTGTAATGATTCTGTTCATTGGTATGACAAGAGCGCCTGGTATAGGATGGAGTTCAGATCTAGCGATCTGAGGGCTTTTTGTACTATCAGGTTTTTGGATTTTTGTAGGGTTTTTCTCTTCATTATTATTCATCTTTCCTTCCTTTAGGATAGCTAGTAATCCGGCTGGGTTCGCGGTGCACAGGATGTTAGTTCACCCCTCGGCTACTTCTAGTGTTGATGGTTAGTAAGGGGATGTCAGCCAGATTAGTTGCCAATGCTCTTGTTACCAATGATTTATGGTGGTCTTCCATGGTTCCAGATCATAACAGTAGGGACACAGTGCAGAGCCATTTTGTTGGTGACCACAAATGTCTAAAGTGACACCAAGGACAGCTACATCGTTCCCCTCACATAACGCTCTGCACGCCCTGGTCCAGCAATGCTCTTTCGCATGCACGCACACCTGCAATGTTCTGCCACACAGACGCACGCAGTGTGTGTGTGTGTGTGTGTGTGTGTGTGTGTACACTTACAGCACCCAGCATGAGGGCAGCGGAGCCAGCATGTGTATATACTATATACCATGTACTGTGTGTATATACTATATACTGTGTGTATATACTATATATCGTATTAACACTGTGTATATTCTGTGTGTATGACCGAGCAGCATGAGGGGAGGTGGAGCCAGTGTGTGTATATACTATATACTATGTACTGTAAGTATATACTATATACCGTGTGTACAGTGTGTATATACTGTGTGACCGAGCAGCATGAGGGAGGCGGAGCCAGCATGTGTATATAATATATACCGTGTATTGAGTGTATATACTATATACTGTGTGTATATACTATATACCGTGTATACACTGTGTATATACTGTGTGTGTGACCGAGCAGCATGAAGGAGGCGGAGCCAGCGCGTGTATATACTATATACCATATACTGTGTGCATATACTATACACTGTGTGTATATACTATATACCGTGTGTACACTGTGTATATACTGTGTGTGTGACCAAGCAGCATGAAGGAGGCGGAGCCAGCATGTGTATATACTATATACCATATACTGTGTGTATATACTACATACCATGTGTACAGTGTTTATATACTGTGTGTGTGACCGAGCAGCATGAGGGCGGCGGAGCCAGCGTGTGTACATATTATATACCGTGTATTGTGTGTATATACTATATACTGTGAGTATATACTATATACCATGTGAACACTGTGTATATACTGAGTTTTTGACCGAGCAGCATGATGGTGCAATGCTCTGCATGCACGACCACCCGAAATGCTCTGCCATACGCCCGCAATGCCCTGCTGCACGCTCACCCACAATGCTCTGCCACGCACGCACCTACAATGCTCTGCCACGCACGTACACACACAATGCTCTGCCACGCACACACAATGCTCTGTGACGCACGCATTATGCTCTGCCACATGCACGCACTATGCTCTGCCACATGCTCGCATTATGCTCTGCCACACACACACACAATGCTCTGCCATGCACGCTGACACAATGCTCTGCCATGCACTCTGACACAATGCTCTGCCATGCACGCTCACACAATGCTCTGCCACGCACGCACACACAATGCACTGCCACATGCACGCACACACAATGCACTGCCACACGCACACGCACAAAATGCTCTGCCACATGCACGCATGCACAGTGCTCTGCCAGGCACGCACACACAATGCTCTGCCATGCACGCTTACTCAATGCTCTGCCAGATTCACGCACACACAGTGCACTGCCACATGCATGCACAAAATTCTCTGTCACAGGTACACATGCACAAAATGCTCTGCCACATGCACACACACACACAATGCTCTACCACATGTACGCACACACAATGCTCTGCCAGGCACGCACACACAATGATCTGCCAGGCACGCACCCACAATGCTCTGCCATGCATGTTGATACAATGCTCTGCCACGCACGAACGCACAAAATGCTCTGACCCATGCACGCACGCACAAAATACTCTGACCCATGCACGCACGTACAAAATGCTCTGCCATATGCACGCACACACAAAATGCTCTGCCACATGCATGCACACACAATGCTCTGCCAGGTGCTCACACACAATGCTCTGCCAGGCACGCACACACAATTCTCTGCCACATGCAGGCACAAAATGCTCTGCCATATGCACGCACAAAATGCTCTGCCAAATACACGCACAAAATGCTCTGCCACACGCATGCACACAATGCTCTGCCATGCATGCACACATAAAATTCTCTGCCACATGTACGCACAAAATACTCTACCACATGCACACACAAAATACTCTGCCGCACACACACACACAAGCACGCCCGCTGCGGCCGGGGAAGGAGGGGGGCCGTACACTACTCACACACAGGCCGACAGGTGACAGGGCATAGGAGAAGAGCGTGGGGGTGTCATTGGAGATGGTAGCATCAGCCGGGGGGGCAGGGGTGCCACTACTACTACCATGGGCCAAACAGGTGACAGGGGGAAAAGTTCAGCATACAGCATGACTGCTGTGAGCTGCAGAAAGACGGCGCTGATCTCCTCCCTCTGTTGTGATCTGGACAGACCACGGGGCGCATCCAGATCACAGCAGGGAGCTCTCCTGTAATAAGCCTAGGGGTCGGATTCCGACTATCAGAGTCTATGCACAGGGTCTGCCATAAAGGAGTGAGTAACTGTCGTTACACACACAGCAAATCCAGCATGGCAGCCCCCAGTGCCTCCAGTAAAATTAGAATAAAATAAAAACTAAATAAGCAGTGATTTTAATTTTGTATTAAAAATACTTGATATCATAATCACTATTTTTAATACAAACATAAAAAACTGCGACACCTTCCCCTTAAGTTTTTTCTTAAGCATGTGAAATGCATGCTTGGTGAGGTTCAGATCTGGTGATTGACTCAGCAATTGCAGAATATTCCTCTTCTTTGCTTTAAAAAACTCCAAGTTTGCTTTCACTGCATGTTTTGAGTCATAGTCCACCTGTACTGAGAAGCGCTGTCCAAGTAACCTTAATGCATTTGTTGTAATCTGAGCAGAAAGAACATCCCTGTAATTCATCCGGCTGCTTCTGTCTTCAGTCACATCATCAATAAACACTAGGGACCCAGTGCCATTGGAAGCCATGCATACACATGCCATCAAACTGCCACGATGTTTTACAGTGGATGTGGTGTGCCTTGGATAATGAGCAGCTCCAAGCCTTCTGCATACTTTCTTCTTCCCAGGTTACAGGTTAATCTTAGTTTCATCAGTCCATAGAATGCTTTTCCAGACCTGGGTTGGCTTCTATAGAAGCTTTTTGACAAAGTCTAAACTGGCCTTTCTATTTTTAAGACTGATTAATGGTTTGCACCTTGTGGTGACCCTTTGTATTTGCTCTCATGAAGTTTCTCTTTTTGATAGACTTAGATACTGAAACACCCACTTCCTGGAGAGGGTACTTCACTTAGGTAGATATTGTGAATGGGGGGTTTCCTTCACTAAGGAAAAGATTCTGTAATCATCCACCACTATCATCGTTCTTGGACATTCAAGCCACTTTTCGTTCCCAAGCTCTGCAGTGTGCTCATTTTGTCCCCAGAATATACCAAACTCTTGATTTGGTGACCCCTAACATTATTGCTATCTCTCTAATGGATTTTTTTTTTCAGCCCAAGATGGTTTGTTTTCGTTCACTTAGAGCTCCTTTGACTGCATGTTGTGGGTTCATAACAACAGCTTCCAAATGCAAATGTCACACCTGGAATCAGCTCCAGATCTTTTGACTGTTAATTGATGATTAATTAATGAGGGAATAGCCTATGCAGCTCATTAAAGAGCTTTTGAGATAACTTTCCAATTAATTTTGGTCCCTTGAAAAAGAGGCACCTACTTGTTAAAGAGTTGTAATTCCTAAACTCTTACTCCAATTAGGATGTGAATATCCTCAAAGTAAAGCTGAGAATATGCACTTAAAAACGCATATTGATTACATAACTGTATATTGAATATGTTTCGGTAAACAGGTAAAAATCAAAATGTGTGTCACTGTCCAAATATTTCTGGACCTAACTGTAGATAGATAGATAGATAGAAAGATAGAAAGATAGAAAGATAGATAGATAGATAATTAATGGAGGATATATACTGTAGATAAGAGAGATAGATACACCTGTGTAACACATGTTATGTGGAGAGTTCTGTTAATATTCCAAAATGCAATATGACTATATTTGAATAAATGTTGATTTTTTTTTGTTCAAGAATAAAGGTGGATTGTTATTCATGGAAAAAAAATAATACATCTCCTGAAAATAAGACCTAGCCCATTTTCTAAGCAAATATAAGATCCTGTCTTATATAAGACCCTGTCTTATTTTCGGGGAAACACATGTTTATTATGGTATATCTTATCTGTTGTTTTATTTATGTACAGTAACTTTTTTCAGCAAGCTGCTGTTGTATTTGTACCTGAACAATAACACTATTTCTGGTCATTACTTGACTTGCATAATGTATTGTTCACCTGTTTTCTTCTCTCCAATTTTCAGCTTTCTCTGAACAGGTAGAAGTAGACAAGCTACTATGATCTTTCACATTCAAAACACACAGAAATAGGGGGCTTCCTTGTCTTTAGTTCTTTGAATCACACAGATGAATCTAGCAGCAGTGTAAGGGCTCACTCACATGGGCATATAAATAGCACAAGATCAATGCGATGAAAAAAGGTATTGCACTCCAATAATAATCAATGAGACTGCGTTCTTCACTTCTGAACATACGCAGTGTGCCTCTCTGAACCTGGGACGTGTACAGCCGGCTTCAGAGGCATAGTGATGTTGTGAAGAAAGCCATGGGCATGCGCCAGATTTGCAGAGAGCTGACCATGATGCCGGATCTTGTAATTCATGCTACTGTCACATCCAAAGGAGCGTAATAACATGCTGAGAGGGACTACTAGTCTGGGGAGACTAATACCCCATCAGTTAGTCAAAAGCTTAATTAGTATATTAAAGACAGTTTTTAGAAAGACTTTTTTCAACCATGTTATTATGAGTAGAGATGAGCAAACCTGGGGCTTGGGGCTTGGGGTTAGGCTCGGAAAATGATGTGAAAATCAGCCAGGTGAGTATCGTCCTGTGCTGGTGTCTGAGTGATGCCCTGCATTGTGCGTACTGCGCGTACTGTTTATTCGGCTCAAATTAGGTTTACATTCAGCTTACTAAGATGTGTAGTTCATGGATAATTGAAAAAAAAAACACCGCTCACACACCTCCGGAAATGTTTTGCTGTTGGCCCATAGCAAAACATTTCCAGAGGTGTGTGGGCGGTGTTATTATTATTTTTTTTTTTAATTCTCCGTGAACTACCCCGAGCCCTAAGCCTAAAGGCCCAGTCACACACAACGACTTACCAGCGATCCCGAAAACGATGCGACCTGACAGGGATCGCAGGTAAGTCGCTGGGAGGTCGCAGGTGAGATGTCACACAGACAGATCTTACCAGCGATGCAGGAACAATACAGGTCGCAGTAGCGACCTGTATAACGATCTCAGCAGTCACTGTGACCCTGTCACACAGTGTCAAACACAGCGATGTGTCCTGCTCAGCAGGACATCGCCTTTGAAGCAAATGGCCTGAACTAGCGATTTCACAGCAGGGGCCTGATCGCTGGTAGGTGTCACACATAACGAGATCGCTAACGGGATCGCTACTGCGTCACCAAACGGTGACTCAGCTGCGATCTCGCTAGCGATCTCGTTATGTGTGACAGTACCTTAAGATCCACTCATCTCAGTAAAACACTATTATGGGCCAATTCGGCAGGGTATTTAGTAATAAACATACACATTTTGGTGGGTTGGAGGGCATTGGAGACCTGGTAAGTTTCTTTTAACAGATTGTGTGACACTTAACTGTGCTTGGAATCTATCTTTCTTTGACAGATTGATTTGAGCTGTTTTTTCAGAGTGCATGACGAATTCGGGAGACCATGAGCAAAACGATAAAGTGAAAAGTAAAAAAAAATAAGAATTCCCCGATTAGATATATACCTGTAACACAATTTTTGTTGTATTTGGTTGTACTATTGATTTTTACAAAGTTTGTTGAAACGATAGAGACCATTTAAATTAAATTATCAAATAAGTACAATGATATTTGAGCAAACAAGTCCCCTTTTTCAAGACATTGAGCTCTGAAATGCTTTTGTCACTGGGCCCCCAGGACAGAGAGTGGTGTCCTCTATTTCAGGTGTCAGAACATTGCAATGTATGGCTGCATGCACACATTCACTGGTTGGATTTGCTTTGCTTTCAAGTTAGCTGTGCAGATTTTCCTTGGTCTGATATTGCATGGGTGAAGCAGTTCTTTTAGTCTTCTTAGGCTTTCCATCGTGGGTTATTTTAGCTGTTCTGATGTTTCCACTCCCTTATGCTGTAAGTACAGTACTCACTTCTCAGCTTGGGTAGTTTCCAGTGATAGTTCGATATACCTTGGTGTCACAGTCGTCTTTCTGTTTTTGGAGACTAGTGACAGCCTCTCATCTCTGTTGGGTTATCCACATTTAAATGTGGTTTTGTTTCCTTCAGGACCTAAATGGTTAATGTCAGTTTTCTGCTGGCAGCTTCTCCAGTTGAGGTCATCTGCATCTACTTTGTAGACACACTGCCTTGTGCTTAAATAGCCAGGTCTCCCAGCAAGCTTTGCTGAAGATACAAAGCCATTTGTTCTCTTGCCACATTGGTGAAAGGATCCGTGAAGGCTTCTGCCTGCATTTGGACTTTATCTTTTGTTGTTTTCCCCTGTTTGTCTTTCCTTTCCCTGTGTGTATTAGAGCAGAGGTGAAGCTAGCATCTGCCACCAGCCATTGCACTAGTCAGGGCCACTACAGGGTTTTTCTTAGTTTCTCGGGTTCCTGTTCGGCGATAGTTGAGGAGACTGTATAGGGCCTGGTTAGGAGCGTAGGGTCAGCAGCAGATGAATTCAGGAGGTGTCCATCTTTCCCACTCACTAGGGTCCACCGTTGTTATTGTGTCCCCGGTGTTCCCCCTCACCTATTGTTCTGTTGTTTGTATTTTTGTAGTGGGTTCAGACTTTGGTTGATCAGAACGCATCTGCCATGTGTCAAAGCGTGACACTTGGTCTTGGTGGGAATCTCTAAGCTGTGGAAAAAAAAAGTTGTTTAAGGAGCCGTAAAGATAGTTGCATGGAGATTTTTTGGGTGTCTTCCCATCCTTTATTCCCTTTTTGTTTTTCCTCACTGATCCTTTCACTTTACTCCTTCCCATAGTCTGGTGTGCATTGTATGAATACTGTTTCTTTTACTCTTGTCTGTCCCTTCTCCTTTGTTTCTTTAACCTACAGTGGGACTAGTGTTCCTACTGCCCTATGCACTAGTCAGGGTTGTGCTATGGGAAAGACAGGGATAGAAATGTGATCACCGCATGGTTTGAAAGAATCCTTCTAGGGACGTCTGAGAGCTTAGGATTGCTCAGGGTAAATGTCAGTAGTTACCTTTCCCCATTCTTCTCTGGTGGTAGTTTATTCCATCCTCCCATCACACCATGCACCAACCAGCCCCTTGTTGGAGAACGTCAACCAGGAGCTGTCCCAAAGTGGTACCAGGTGCCTATCGTCAGCCAAGTGCAACCTCACCATCTGAGGCTCTGGTGAAGACTGGGTAGGCACTTAGTCATGGAAAACCTTGTTCTGGGTGCAGTGGGTCTATGCATGTCTTTCCCCTCCATCTTGTAACGTGACAGCTTTGTACAAACAAGGAAATGTATTGACTAAACCAATTGTGCTAAATGGTCCTAATGTTCAGTTTGAGTAACCATATTTCCTAAAATAACAATAGCACTTAAAACATTTAAACTCTGACTTATGGTTGAAGCTAAATGACTCTCTCTGCCTCACACCATACTCCGGGAATTTTAAAACACAATAACTGCTTAAATTGATAACCTTAACTTCTATAAATATAGTTTGTTCTTGGAGACTTGTGTGGAATTGAGTCACCATAGGTTTCCCTTTTAAGATGGCTTCATCACGAAAGCTATATTAAATGTTTTAATTATTGATCTATATCTAAGTGTTACTTTCATTACAGTGTAGTCTTTATTTCATAAAAGGAGGTGTACTCTTATATTTACAGTAAATACTATATTTTTGTTTTAGAGCTCTTATTTTCTGGAACTTATATATACAAATCTTGAGTCATCTAACACTCTAGTTTCTTCGGTCTTGTTTCTTGAGATGAAGTAAATGGATAGGGTAGCTTACAGATATTTCTTTTGCAAACTGAGAATACATATTTATGGAAACATTTTTGAACATGTTATATTTATGGCTTCTTAAGAGTACACATCAGATTGAATAACTGTGGGAAGGAAGTGATTTATCTTGGTGTTAGCAGAGTTTACACATTGAAGCTGATAGATATCCCATTGAACAGATTGTTTTAGAAAGAAGGGGATGAAAATCTTTCAAAATGAAGCTTCAATATTCAAGTGTTATTCATGAATAGGAATAAGTTATTTATGTGTTGGAAAAAGTTATGAAGCTTATTTTATAGCTTGTGCGTTAAAATTACAAACTCTTAGGTTAACCATTTCGCAAGTCTGAAACCATTGAAAACAAATGAATCCGTATCTGACTGGGGTTCTTTTAGGAAGTGATGCTAGAAGATGGATTACATTACCCCATTTTGCAGCGTCAAACAATATTTACTGATTAGAGGTCGTTTATTTGCCATTTACAAAAGCAAAATGTGCTTAACGATGTTCACTGATCAATCTATAATAGTATGTTCAGAGGACATAAGCTGCCATTGCGCCTACAAGTGCAGGTCCGTTTTTCAAAAGATGCCAAGAATGATGACCTGGTTTAAATCAGCAGGGGAAATGCAGGATTAGAATACCGCGCCAAACCACAGGAGTCCAGGTGGAGATAGTAAAACTCTTTTCTTTATTTTCACAGGTCTTTACACAGGTCTACGCGTTTCAAGGACATATCCGTCCTCTTCCTCAGGACAAATGTGCAGAGAATACTATAGCGGAAAAGAGGCTGAAGGCTCCTATATGTATGTTGAGAAAAACGCCACGTATTCACTAATGACGTCATCGTTCTCCTCGTGGCTGATAAGGATGTGAGGAGGTGGATAAAGTTCTGGATGTTGAAGACAGAAAAAAAGAGGAAAAAAAGAAAAAAGGAAAAAAAGAAAAAGAAAGAAAAAAAGAAGAAAAGAAAGAAAAAAAGAAGAGGGAAACGAAAAAGGAGGAAAAAAAAGGGGAGAAAATATATATAGAAAAGAAAAAAAGGAGGAAAGAAAGGAAAAGAAAGAAAAAAAGGGGGAAAAAAGAAAAAGAAGAAAAAAAGAGAGAATGGTGAAAAAAGAGAGAGAGAAATGGTGAAAAAATGCTGTGAAGCAAAAAGATGAAAAATAAACCGGGAAATATATGGAGAAAAAGATGAAAATGTGATGACTGGTGGGGACAAAAATTAATGATGATAATAATAGAGAATGAAATAAATAAAAAGGAAAATGTTGGAAATGAAAAATAAACTTTAAAAATGAAATGGTGGAAAAAGGAAAGGAAAATATCCATCAAAAATATATATGAGGCATTTGAATGTATTTGTTATTAAGAGAAAAAAAATGTGACATTCATGCGAAAAAGGTGAAAAACATGACCTTAATAAAATTGGGCATAGAAAAATTGGAATAATGGTGTTTATTTACATTCGCGTGTATAATTAACTGTGTAAAAAATTAGGGTGAGAAGTGTAATAAAAAAAGGATGTGCTGAAAACTTCAGGTGAAGTACTGACAGTTGTTTGATAGCAGCTCAGTGGCGCATATATTCAGCTAGTGGCAAAGGATATGGAGCAGGAGCGGTGTCAGCCCGCAAAGAAAGGTTAAATAAGGTTGACAGCGTGGGAAAAAGTTATGTGCGCCTGCGCCAAGGGTGATCTGAGGTGAATGAACATGTGAAACAGAAAATAAGGGAAAAAAAGAATGCCGGGCACCTGCACTGAAAGGTAACTAAAAATGGATATCGTGAGAAAAAGGTTTAGTTTTAGTGTTGTGATAAAGATCTAGAGATGCGCAGATCAAAGCCGTATTGTCGGCTGGAGATTGTGACAGTGATTAAATATAGAAAGACGCGTGAAGTAAGTGAAAAAGGGGAGATGAAGAAAAAGTTTTATTCAAGCATATGAAATGCAGTGGAAGGAGGGTCACATATATAAAAAAAGGGGGGGGGGGGAAATGGAGAGGAATGTGTGCTGAAGACAAACCTCTATACCTTAGTGAAGGACATGTGTTAGATATTAGATCATTCAGTGAAATCCCTGCAACAGCGCATGGGAAAAAAGAAAATATTAACAAGTAGCCAAAGAAGTCACCAGAGGGAAGGGGACTAGGAAGACCTGGCAGAATATACCATGATACATAATTAAAAGGAATTAATAAAAGGAAGGGGGGGGGAAATAAAAGGATAAAAATAATTTTATTTTAAAACAGGAATGATAAAAGAGGAACGATTAAAAGGAATGATGAAAGGAGAGGGTTATGAGGGACACGGAGATCCGAGGAAAAAAATATATATAAATATATGCAAATATAAAACCACTATGTGGAGTGGAAAAAAAGGGGGAAAAGGGCCTCTTGACTGACAAGGAGTCTTCTATAAAAACATTACTAAAATGCAAGACCATGTGAAGTTAAAAATATGTATGTAAATGTAACTAAAGAAAGGGGGGGGGGTTTATAAGGAAATGGAAAAACGTGTACATTTGAAAAGGGTGTAGCTAACTAAAAAACGGGCACTAAAGGCATTTTTTTGAAATTGATCATGAGCATCATAAAACCAAAAAGTAGACATGGAGACAACATAATACAACACCCATAAAGTCCTGATAAAAGAACACTAAAAGGATAAATCAGTTATCAAATTTAAGCCCATGGGTTTCAAGGTATCCAATTTGTGTATCCAAAAAGATTCTTTCTTACTGAGATTGTCCATTCGATTAGAGCAATCAGAGGGAATTTGTTCTATGGGCGTGATGGTAAAAGCCATAGTCTTATTATGGGCTAAAGTGCAGTGCTTAGAAAGTCCATGCTGCATGTAGCCGGTCTTGATGTTGTGTCTATGAGAGTTCAAACGGTTGTGCAAAGCTTGGCATGTTCTGCCTATGTACTGTTTGCCACATTGGCAATCAATAAGGTAAACCACAAAGTTTGATTGACAGGTGAGATGGGATTTGATGGAGAACACTTCTGCTCCCTTGGAAGAGCAGAAACTCGTACGCTTATGGCAAATGATTTTGCAGCATAGACAGTTCCTCAAGCCACAGCGATAAGACCCTGGGAGTGCAGCAGGATAGTTATTTCTCAGAGGGACTTTTCTGAGACGACTGGGAGCTATGACATTTTTTATACTGGGAGCCCTCCTAAAAGTGATGCCCGGCAGGGGAGGGAGAATGGTTTTTAAGAAAGGGTCATTAAGCAGTATCTTCCAGTGTTTTGTGAAAATGATGACCAAAAGACCATTGGACCCAATGAACAAACCAATTTCACGTTCATCGATGATAATCAACTACTATAATATTATAATGTGAATGGACATTAAGAGCACATTTAGACTAATGTATTTTTGGTCTGTGTGTCATTTGTGTGGAAAATGTATTACACGTGCCTCAGGCTTTGAGTCTCTTATTACCATCTGAGGCTCTGCTCATTAAATGTGTTTTTTTTCCTTTGGCATGCATTGGTCTAATGTCAGTTTTCCTTGCCAGCAGCAAGCTCTTTACCTCTGCTCAGGTGTTTCCATTGATAACCACTCCCAACATGGATAAATACGCTCTGCTCCCTACAGAGGATGCCGGTTATTCAGAATTCATTCTGGAGCTAGGCCAGGAGCGTAAAGATTGTGTTTGAGCTGCTGTCTGTTTTGTGTGAAAGTTACCTGGTCGTTTGTAACTTTCTCCCTTTCTTTATTTATCTACTGTGTACTGTTTGTGTCTCACACCTTGTGTGTTTGGTAGTGATGTGCTTTAGTTGGATTGCACCCCTTTTGTGTGTGTCTGTTGTGGGGTTGTGAGTACTGTTCTGGTCCGTCCCGTGGGTGGTGAGTGTGGAGGGAGTTATACCAGGGCCTGGACAGGAGACATGGAGACACTGGTGGCTCAGACCTCACTACCATCAAGTGTAGCTCTGGGTTGAGGGTCAGTTCAGGGTGTACCTAGTCTGAGGGCCAGATTAGGAGTCCTCATGTAGTCACTGCCTAGTCCCCAGCATGTATTTGCAATTTGGACAATTTTTCACATGGACATCGTGTTCGTGTGAAAAAATCAAAGCAAGTGCTAATGCTGGTTTGTCATGATTTCCAAACCAAACTAATGCATATTATTAGCAGGTAACTCCAGCACCCATCTGGTATGCAAACAAGCACAGGTAGCATCACCATTCATATTTACATTCAATTTTTCTTTATTTTTATTAACCATTCAGTTTAAATATTGTATCTTCTATAATATAGGAAGAGGAAGGATTCGGCACTAGTTTTAGTTTGCTGCCAAAGGATTTTCCTCTCATTATTGCGTTTTCCTGGTTTTATGGAAGGGAATCCCTCTTTTTAGATATTTTTCAATAAATATGGATTTTTTGGAAACTAGTGCTGGATCCTTCCTCTTCCTATTTACCTCCAGTGGATTCAGCTGCTTTCTGTTGCACGGTTCCATGATGGATGAGTGAGCTGACTTTTAGTACGTTTTTGCATCTTCTACTTTATCGTGCATTACAATAATGGCAAAAACATATATGCGCAGTTTTATATTGTATAACTATGTAACAAAAAACTTTAACTCTTTTTGTATATAACTTATATCAAGAAATACCATATATTTTTTTTGTTTTATAAGATGCACCAGATTATAAGATGCACCCCAAATGTAGAGATAAAAAAGGTAAAAAAAAAAAATGGGGTCTGTCTTATATTCCAGTGTTGTCTTACCAGAGGGGGGCGGCAGCGGTGATGGAGCGGAATCACAGGAGGCACGGACGTTGCTGGTGAGCTCTGTGCTGGCAGCAGTCAGACTGCTGGCAGCAGAAGCTGTACTGGCTGTGTGGAGCAGGCCAGTGCGGCGGGTGTCCCAGATGCTCTGTTGGCAGTGCGGGCTTCAATGAAATGGCGTCCGGAGTGGTACGCGTGCAGATTGAGCTCTCAGTTCAATGACAAGATCTTGAGCCGAGAGCTCCATCTGCACATGCGCTAACTCCGGGCGCCATCATTTGAAGACAGAGCATCTGGGATACACGCGGCACCGCCCTGCTCTACACAGCCACCGCAGCCCACACAGACAGCCAGCAAGCCACTAGCGTAGACATACAGCTGGCCACCCACACAGAGAGGAAGCCAGCTGGCCACTCGCACAGAGAGGCAGCCAGCTGGTTGCCCACACAGAGAGGCAGCTAGCTGCCCGCCCGCACAGAGAGGCAGCCAGCTGGCTGCCCACACAGAGAGGCAGCCAGCTGGCCACCCGCACAGATAGGCAGCCAGCTGGCCACCTGCACATATAGGCAGCCAGCTGGCCACCCGCACAGATAGGCAGCCGGCCACCTGCACAGAGAGCCGCCTACATAGAGAGGCAGCCGGCCACCTGCACAAAGAGCCGCCTGCACAGAGAGACAGCCAGTCACACAGACAGCTGCCCGCATAGCCCCTGCACCAATTCTCCACCTTCCGGTAAGCTATATTCGGATTTTAAGACTCACCCCTCATTTTCCTCCCAAATGTTTGGGAGGAAAAGTGCGTCTTATAATCTGAAAAATACAGCACTGATGAGTTGACAATAGTGTACTCATCCTCGGTTTAGCCACCTATACATTACTTGAAGATGTTAATAACTGGAATTCCTTGTTGAGATATATAAAAATAATGGCATGCTGATGTATTAGAAAATAAAAAATATTTAAAACAGAATGGAATATAAATGATGTATTTGTGCTGCAAGAAATAACCTCTGACACCAGAAATGATCCATTTTTCCGATCTATGGCTTGATAATGAGACCTACATAAATTACAAGTTTCAGACATTACTTTTATTCAGTTAATGGTGTGAACTAGACAAATGATTAGAAAACACTCCTCTACAGCTAAGGGACATACAGAAGCTTCCCAACTAACAAAGAAAATAGTTTTATTATCTCGGATTGATATCACTATGATTGAGAGCAAAAAGTCACCTGTATCATCTGTAATTCCTTCTGAATATATTGCACTATTACTTTAATAACTTTCTTCTGATTTTGAAGATGAAAAGCAATCCCTTTTTATATTTCCACATAAAACAGCCTCACAGGCTACTGAAGTACAGTAACTGACTGCTATCTTTACCACTATTACAAACATTAGAACATGTCATTTTAAACATTTTTCTGTCCTTTCATTCCAAATATAATAAAATTGCCAATATACTGTTTTACATCAAAATGTTTTGCATACAAACTAAAATAATAATGCGGCATATGGGTCAATGTATAAAAGTATCTAAAACTATATTCAAGGTTGTTGCTTAAAGGGAATGTGTCAGCCTGATTAAATCCCAAAGTTCTTGCAAGAAAAGGCCCTGTATACCTTCAGCAAGGCTGCCCATTCCCTCGTTACCAAGAAATTGCTGTGCAATCTATATGTGAATAAGGCTAAAGTGCTTTGGGTGTGAGGTTATAAAGGCCTTCCAAACCTTTGTCTTCACAGCTACCAATGCAAATCTCTGTGCGACTTTAAAGGGAACCAACCAGCAGGTTTTTCACATCTAAACTACAGGCAGTGCCATACTGGTGCTAGTCTGCTGATTAAAATCATACCTTTAGTTTAGACATTCGATGCTTAATTGCTGAAAAATCTTTATCAAACCTTCAGAAATTACATCATTGGTGCAGTGGCTTTAGCATCAGGGCGGGACTTTGTGGGCAGGGTTTAAATTTTGTGCTGCCATTACAGATGTTAGCAGTGCATGCGCATGGCTAGTGTGAAGTGTTCTTCAATTCAATTGCACTCTGAATGGCGCATGCATGTACCGCGATCTCCAGCGCCATTTTACTGAGAACACTGAGGAAATAACTATGAACGGTGGTGGCACATGCGCTGATGAAGGAAAAATTTCAATCTGCGCATGCGCTGCCACCACTCATATTCGTCTCTACAGTCTCTTCAGTCTCTTCAGTAAAATGGTGCCAGAGATCGCTGATCCCAGTGTCATTTTATTGAAGACGCTGTCATTTGTGAGGGTTTAATAAAGGATTTTTCAGCAATCAAGCTTCGAATCTCTAAACTAAAGGTATGATTTGAACCAGCACCCTAGTGCTAGTATGGCAGTGCCTGTACTTTATATGTGAAAAACCTGCTGGTTTGTTCCTTTTAAGCAAATAAACTGTCAGTAATTCAGGAAAAGGTGGTGCTGGATAGGAAATAGAGAGAAAAGCTTGAGAAGTGCCTCATCTCACCCAAAGCACTATAGCTTTGTTTGCATATACGTAGATTCAAGCAACATTTTTTAAGTTTTCACAGATCGGCTTAGGCACTTATATACAGTATTGTAGAATGCTGTACATAAGAGCTTACTGGTGGTGGCCGCAGCTTATAGAGGACAAATCTGGTGACAGGTTCCCTTTAAGGTGGTGTGATGAAACCAGCCGATAACAATGTTCTTTTCGTCATACATGTTATAGTAGGTCTTCATAAATGATAAAAAATAATATGTTACCAAATTATCACCTGGGTCTTAAAAATCATCTAAGATCATAGATCATGTTGTATTTACAGTCATATGAAAAAGTTTGGGCACCCCTATTAATGTTAACCTTTTTTCTTTATAACAATTTGGGTTTTTGCAACAGCTATTTCAGTTTCATATATCTAATAACTGATGGAATGAGTAATATTTGTGGATTGAAATGAGGTTTATTGTACTAACAGAAAATGTGTAATCTGCATTTAAACAAAATTTGACCAGTGCAAAAGAATGGGCACCCTTATCAATTTCTTGATTTGAACACTCCTAACTACTTTTTACTGATTTACTAAAGCACTAAATTGGTTTTGTAACCTCATTGAACTTTGAACTTCATAGGCAGGTGTATCCAATCATAAGAAAAGGTATTTAAGGTGGCCACTTGCAAGTTGTTCTCCTATTTGAATCTCCTATGAAGAGTGGCATCATGGGCTCCTCAAAACAACTCTCAAATGATCTGAAAACATAGATTATTCAACATAGTTGTTCAGGGGAAGGATACAAAAAGTTGTCTCAGAGATTTAAACTGTCAGTTTCCACTGTAAGGAACATAATAAGGAAATGGAAGAACATAGGTACAGTTCTTGATAAGCCCAGAAGTGGCAGGCCAAGAAAAATATCAGAGAGGCAGAGAAGAAGAATGGTGAGAACAGTCAAGGACAATCCACAGACCACCTCCAAAGACCTGCAGCTTCATCTTGCTGCAGATGGTGTCAATGTGTATTGGTCAACAATACAGCGCACGTTGCACAAGGAGAAGCTGTATGGGAGAGTGATGCAAAAGAAGCCGTTTTTGCAAGCACGCCACAAACAGAGTTGCCTGAAGTATGCAAAAGCCCATTTGGACAAGCCAGTTACATTTTGGAAGAAGTTCCTGTGGACTGATGAAACAAATATTGAGTTGTTTGGTCATACAAAAAGGCGTTATGCATGGAGGCAAAAAAACACGGCATTCCAAGAAAAGCACTTGCTACCCACAGTAAAATTTGGTGGAGGGTCCATCATGCTTTGGGGCTGTGTGGCCAATGCCGGCACCAGGAATCTTGTTAAAGTTGAGGGTCGCATGGATTCAACTCAGTATCAGCAGATTCTTGACAATAATGTGCAAGAATCAGTGACGAAGTTGAAGTTACGCAGGGGATGGGTATTTCAGCAAGACAATGATCCAAAACACTGCTCCAAATCTACTCAGGCATTCATGCAGAGGAACAATTACAATGTTCTGGAATGGCCATCCCAGTCCCCAGACTTGAATATCATTGAAAATCTGTGGGATGATTTGAAGCGTGCTGTCCATGCTCGGCGACCATCAAACTTAACTGAACTGAAATTGTTTTGTAAACAGGAATGGTCAAATATACCTTCATCCAGGATCCAGGAACTCATTAAAAGCTACAGGAAGCGACTAGAGGCTGTTATTTTTGCAAAAGGAGGATCTACAAAATATTAATGTCACTTTTATGTTGAGGTGCCCATACTTTTGCACCTGTCAAATTTTGTTTAAATGCGGATTGCACATTTTCTGTTAGTACAATAAACCTCATTTCAATCCAGAAATATTACTCAGTCCATCAGTTATTAGATTTATGAAACTGAAATAGCTGTTGCAAAAACCCAAATTGTTATAAAGAAAAAAGGTTAACATTAATATGGGTGCTCAAACTTTTTCCTATGACTGTAATATAGAAAATGCAAAACTATTCTCTTGTCAAAATAATTTGGAGGGTGAGAGTTCCAGATTTTTTATTTTTTTCATTTTCCGCCATAAAGTCTTGGATATTGTCAGCTCTGCAATAAAAATCCCAAATTTAGGGCTAAAATGCATATGAGGGATGTTTCTAAAATGAGGAAACACAGTGTAAAAATAAGAGAGCTTAACGTGTTGTTTAACGTGTTACAGGCCACAACAGATTGAACACTAAAATAGCATATCCATGGAAAAATTGCAATTTTTACTTTGCACCTGTCATTTTGGAAAATACTGTGGGGTCAAAATGCGTAATGCACTCATTAATAAATACCTTGAGGGGTATAATTTCCAGAATGGGATCACTTATCTGGCATTTCTTTTCTTATTCCACCACAAAGCATTTGAAATTTTCGTCCCATGTTGTGTAAATCACCAAATTAGGCTTGAAATGCGTATATTGCTCTAATAGGAAAAAGATTAGGCCCACATGAAGGAAGTTTCTAAATTCAGGAAGCTCAGCATGGTAATAACATGGCTTTCTTTCATGTTTCCACAAGACTGGACAACTTGTCTTATTTGTAAAAAAAATTAAAACTTTCACTTTGCAACTATCATTGCACATTTAATTCTAGATAACACATGTACGGTCAACATGTTCACCATAAACATTGATGAATTTATTGAGGAGTATAATTTCTGAAATAGGGTCATATTTTAGGGTGTTCTCCTGTACTGGGACCTTATGTGCTCTTCAAATGCAACATGGTGCCACAAAATCATTCTAGCAAAATCTGCACTCCAAAAACCAAGTGGTGCCCCTTCTCATCTGAGCCCTGCCATGTGCCCAAATGGGAGTTCACAATTGCATATGAGGTGTTGCAGTATTTCAAAGAAATTATTTAACAAATGATGTGGTTATTTCTCTCTTCTTTTGAAAATGAAAAATTGGGGAATTGAGCAGCACACCTCCTCACCAATACCAAGGTATATCAGATTATATGATTGACAAATAAAATACCCAAGCTAAGAGGTGAATACATATACCAGAAGGGAGAGGATAACACAGAACAGCTTAGATAGGCAAGAACAGAAAGCCTTGGGAGACAAAAGGACAATTTTAACCCTTGTAGCACCAGGACAAGGGAAATCTGCAAGGCTAACAGGGAAGCAAAGTAGCTCCAACCGGTGCAGGTGTGCGTGTAGCCATATGCTGTACCCTTCTGATCCCCTAGAATAGGAGAGGTTATTTTCTGTCATGGTAGCCCAGTGAAAACTTTGATAATGATTGACCAATTCTGGCAGGGAAAGAAGCAAATTTGTATGATAAGATATGTTACAAAGTTTCTTATTTTCATGTGTATTATTGATATATGAAAAAAATAAAATGACTATTAAATGCACCAATTCTGGTGCTTTTCATGGCTCTTCTTGATTGCCCTGGCATTGTGGCAATTGGGGGAATAATTTTTGGGTTGATGTCAGCTGTGAATGGACAGCTGGCATCATGGCATTATGCCCAGGGGTTAGTAATGGATAGTCATCTGTCCAACAGCCCCATTACTAACCTGGCAAATGTACAGCTGAATGCCATAAAGCTTGTTAATTGGCTGCAGTGCAGCCTTTCAACAAACTTTATTAACTTACGAACAGTGCCCAAACTCCGAACTCCGGCATTGACCTTTTTAAAAGCGCATGTTAAAGTAAGAAGAACACCAGGTGTTATGTAAAAACTCCAAACTTTATAGTTCGGGTTTGCTCAGCCATATTGGTGAGGTTTTCCTCAAAGGTGCTCGAGTAAATCATGATATTGTCAAGATATTATTACCGTTGTCCCCCAGACAGCTTTCCATGAAGTGTTGGAATATTCCTGGAGCATTGGTGAGCCTCAACAGCACCCAATTGAATTAATAAAATCCCATGGAAAGTATGAAAGTTGTTTCGGACATTCTTGTTCAGCCATGGGTACCAGCCAGATCAATGATAAGGAAATATTTAGCTTTTCCCATGGCAGACTCTTCTATTCTTGGAAAGGAGTATTAATCTCAAACTGTGCAGGCATTAAATTGTTGATAGTCTACGCAAAATCTCAGTGTTCCGTTCTTCTTCCGAACCAATATAATGGGTGACAGCACAGAGACTCTACTCACCTGGATCAACCCATTACATAACATATATGTCAGTAGATCTTTTACTTCTTGGTACATTTAAGGTGGGATCTGTTGGTGCCTTTCCCAGATAGCAGCCATGCTTCCTTTAGGAATTTTATGTTGAATGGCTCATGTGCAGCCAAATTCATCATCATGACTCGTAAACACCTCTCAACACTGCTTCAACAGCTCCTCCACCTGCCCCATTTGTTGAGTAGAGAATCCGGTCAAATTTGATTCCATTTGTTCCAGGACATCGCAGCCAGATCTTGTATCACCCCTCTGCTGTTTTTGTTCAACAGACACTGGCAAGGTCCATGGTTCCCCCTTCACAGGAGTCAATTTTATAGCATCAGACTGTGTGAGGTCTGCTGGCATCACATAGACCCGAGCTACTTTCTTAGCTACAACAATGCCCAACTCAAGTTCAGACATGTTTCTGATGCACAGTGGCCACAGTGAGGGCAACTAGGAGCCGTGGTATCTTTTCTCCTTTCTCTGGGGGTTCAACTTGCACTTCCACGACTTTCAATGGTACTTGGACCAGAATTGACATAATGAGTACAGTCTGTCCCAGAGGCAGAGTCACAGTAGTGATGAAATGTACCACCACTTTGCTCAAAGGTCTCAATGCACCAGGTAACTTCTGAATCTAGCTAACCTGAATTATCTTCAGAAATAGCTTTCTAATTGATCGATTATGAGTTGTACTTCTCCTGCCACTTCTTCAAATTTTTGCCAGAAATTGTCCCATTTCTCTCATAACGTTCATTCCTAAATTCACGGTAGATCCGCCCAACCAGAGCCTTTCACAAGCATGATCCATTTTTGTCAAGGTTCTTCCCACAAATGCATATCTTCATCCATATCACTCCTGTGACAGTAATGGTAACTGGTTGGCAACCAGCAGCCATATGGTCGGTTCTTTCTTAGACTGAACAACTTTTGTGAAATGCAGTTGGAAATATTCTTCAGGTATGGTGGTCACTGGGAGCCTGTGTCCATCAAACAACATGTCCTTTGTCCATTTAACTCGGCCTATGTTGTCAGTCTCCCAGAAAATATATTCTCTGAGTCTTCCCATCCTGAAAAATATCAGATCCCGTACTATACTCCTCTACCATGGGTGCTTTAGTTTAACAACCGCCCTCTCTACTGGTTTTCCCAGGTTGGACAATTCCTGGAGCTGTGTCCTCTTCTTCTAGAGTCCCAACATTTAATGTCCCATTTCCCGAATCTACAAATGTAGATGGTATCATTGACTTCTAGATGGTAGACATGATTAGCTGATCCCATAGCACTTCTTCTAACTATCCCAGTCTCTAATATTTTTCATCAGTATTTTTGGAAATGTCAGCTGTTACCTACTGCAAAGTGTTCACGTATTCGGCCATGGTTTCTCCTCGACCTGTTGGAGTGACCGAATGTGCAGATTACCCAAGTCAGGAGTGTCCCCATGCATGTCTTCCAAAACTGTAATTACTTTATCTACCATATCATGGTCATGGGGTTGTCAGAACATAACCGTCTGTTGGGCCTCTCTCTCTAGGGTCATCAGGGCCATTTCCACCTGTAGGGTTGGTGTCAAAGGACGCATGTGCAGCATGCTTTTCAGCCCTTCAGCCCAGTCCCACAAACACAAATTATCTCTTCTAAACTTTGGTAAGTTACTAATCATATCACTCAGAGGAAAGATGCCCCTGTTGGATAGAGTCACTGACTAGTCTGACATTTCTGGATTATAATGTTGCATCTTGCCAACTATGCCAAGTGTACACATGTGCCAGGAATGCATTGATGCAATAAAGGTGACTGAGTGATGATTCTGACATTGTTTATTTTGCAGCAACAGGAGTTACCGGTATTGATAAAGAATCACAATATAATACAATTGAATTGGGTGAGATAATTCAAAACACAGTTGTTGGTTTGAAAAGTAATGTGCAGTAACTTAAGACTCTAAGCAACAGATTACTCAAACATTATTCTAATGCCAGTCTATTTTGTCAGGGAAGCGTGTCACCCACTGTATTATGACTGTAGTCCCCTTGCACAGATACCTCAAAATGGTTAACTATTGATACAGTCAGTTTGCAAAATACAACAGCACTAGATCAAATTTTACAAATAGCTTTCCCCAGTGGCGTAAATAGAGTCCGATGGGCCCCAATGTAAAGTTTGAGCCTGGGCCACCCCACATGTTGGTCAGATGTATGGGCATTCTAAATCCTATAAAGACATATGAGTTGCCCCCTCCCCCTTCATTATGTAGTACTGACCCCTATCTTGTACTAATGTCCCCCATCCTGGGCCACTTGGTAAATATCTCCCCAATTCTGGTGTATAACCTCATCATGGCAACTGTATATCCTGAAATATATAGCCCCATCCTGGGATATATGTCCCCATCATGGCCCCATCCTGGTATATATGTCCCCTTCATAGCCCATCTTTTTATATATGACCTCGTCCTGGTATATGTGTTTTCATCATGGCCACATACTAGTATATGTCCCTACCATGACCACATGCTTACGTCTGCCTCTCTACAACCCCTGAGGAAACACACTCATCATTCTTTAGTTCCATTCAGTTCTGTCTAATCAGCAGGTGTCAATTTTTGTTTGGAATAAGAACAGGGGCTGTTTGCTATCCCATTTACACTTCCTCTACCCAGATCCTAGCTTAGAAGGTCCTCAGCTGTCTAACCATCCTTTTACCCACCAGCACAGCATGCACCCCTCTCTTGAGGTGCAGCCCATCCCTACTATAGATCCTGTAGCCGACAGAGAAATTGGCCCAGTTCTCCATGAATCCTAATCTGTGGTTCAAAACTAAAATAGGAATACTTGACGCATGTACCATGTAGTATGCCCATACAGTAGTTTTTCATACCATGGGTTATTTAAACATGTAAATTGGTTTAGAAAGTGTGAGGTACTTTTATTTATTACTCCTTGTGAAAATGAAAAATTTGGGGCTAAATAACATTTTATTAAAAAAAATAATAATTATTACTTTTAATAATTGTTTTCATGCTCTAATGTTAAAATATTTGTTTAATACTTGTGGGATCAAAATGATTACTACACTCCTAGATGTACATCTTGAGGTATAGATACATGAGGTCCAACAATACATTAGAGACACACAGCAGCCGCCCCTCACTTGGGACGCTGCATTGTGTGTCGGAGCTACTCACAGATAGAATTGAAAACAGGAGAAAAACGAGTAGAACTGCTTCACAATATATGTATTTTATTTTTGTTATTATCTTACTTTATAAAAATTGATAAGAAAAAATACACATATATAAATGTAAATTCAATAATAAAGAGAATGAGGCCAAGAGGAGGGATGTTAAAAAGGCACAGACAAAACCTTCAAGGATACTTGTAAAGGGTACTATCATAAGACCACAAAATTGTCATAGAGATTATATCAGATAGGGTGAAAAATAATACTGACTAACCCCTTCCTGTGTGCTGTCATGTAAAAATATCACACTTGTATATAATTACAACAGTACAGCACACTCACATAGAGAAAGAATCAAACAGGAAGGCATAAAGGATCTATTTAAGCCAGTTATGTGTCAACCATAACCTTTTAACGCCCAGAGCAGAAAGCCGCACATGTGTACATTTATTTCATCAGGCCTGCAACCACACCATCAGCAGACACCATTGATAAATAACCCATTACACGTGTATAAGACAGGGGGTGTCAAAGGAGTCTGCCAGGGCGGCTACGTATCAACTACGGCATTTATCACCTAAAGTGAGAATCACATGTGCGTGCACTCAGTTTGAATAGGCATATGACAACTATATATAAAGTGGTTGTAAATGGAGTCCTGCCAATTGCAGTGTCCCTCACTACTAGTCGTGTATCAGTACACTAGATCAGCATTGATCAAGATTTACCTCATACTGCTGCGGCAGAGGGAACACAACATTGGCAGGAACCCCATACATACCACAATGTGCAGTCAGCAAATATAAATCCAACCAGGAAGGTTTGTCAGGTGTGGAAGGGTTAAGTCCCCCAAGAAACTCCGACGTACGTTTCACAGATAACCTAGCTTGTGCACGGTTGCTTCATCAGGTCACTCCCTGTTCTTTTCTTTGTAAACCTCATTCCACTTTTGGTAAACAGTAGTATGATGTCCTTTACCAAAACGTTTTATTTTGGTCTCATCTTTCCCAGAAGGATTTTGGCTTACATACATTTTGGAAAACTGCTGTCTAGCTGTTTTATATCTCTGTATCAGCAGTGTAGTTTTCTTGGGTCTCCTGTCATAGTGTTTCATTTCATTCAAATGTTATCGGAAAGTTTGCTCTGACACTGATGTACCCTGAGCCTGCAGAACAGTTTGAATTTTTTGGGAACTTGATTGGGGCTGCTAATCCTCCTTCCAGACTATCCTGCATTGCAACCTTTGATCAATTTTTCTCTGTCATCCATGGGAGATTAGCCATGGGTTGCAAATTTCTTGATTATGTTGAGCACTGTGGACAAAGGAACATAAAGCTCGCTAGAGATGAACTTGTAACATTGAGCTTGTTGATATTTTTCAACAATTTTGGTTCTTAAGGCCTCAAACAGTCCTCTTCTTTTCCTTCTGTTCTCCATGTGTAGCGTGGTGTAGGGCGATAGTCGCAGACAACAAATTGACTCCGGAAGCCCCATCATTCTACAAGAACTGCCTGGTCCCGGCTGGGTGTGTGAACTTCAGCCATGTAGGCTGGGAACCCCTGCAGGCTGGATACTGCTGCTAGTGTTGTCTGGCCAGGACCGGATGACGACTTCCATGCACAAGAAGATCAACTGTTCACTTTAAACCACCGCTTTTTACTGGACGGTTCATTGTCGTTCATAATTTTACACCCCAGATAGCGGGCTCATATATTCCAGAATGATACATTTTCACTTTTGCATTAACACAGTTCAACTTCCCACTGGGTTGTGCCCGATCTAACTGGGTGTAACGCTGGTGTCCCTGCATCCCTTGCTCCCCGCCCATACTCACTTGCCCATTGCCGCGGCTGGTAGGCACCACGCTACCCAGCTTTCCCACTGTCCGCCACATGGTCATTCACTGCTTCTCCCTCTCGAGGCCTGTTCGTGCTGCACAGGTCCTCCGGGAGTGCACTTTGGGTATACACATGCACTGCTGCCCTTAAAGAGTCAGCATGCTTATCACTGAGAGGCACTGGGTACTTAAGGCACTCTCCCACTAGGGAAGGTACTTGATCAATGCTATTAGTTAGTTAGTGGTTAGTTTCCTTGCCAGCTAGTTGTCAGGTCCCCTTGTCCACTGTGCTTCCCATTACAGTATACAGTGTCCTTGCCTGTCTTCCGATCCCGTGTATACCTAGCTGCCACAGTCCCAATCGCTGCCCTGGAAATTGTACTTGGCATCTGCCTCATGGTGGGCATTTATTCAAGCCCCTTCCAATAAAGGGTGAGTGAGACCAGGGTTCTGCTGTGGTTCAGTATGTCAACTCCTGCTTGCCGCTATCTTCAGGGGTAATTGTTACACTGGGCTAGTGAGTCCCAGTGCAACCCAGGCCAGCGTTACAGTGTACACTGTGACAGTCACTTTCCCTTACTGCAGTCCCATGTTCAATCTCATCAACTGTCCCATAATGACCAGAGAAAAGCTTTTCACACTTGAACATCTAGTGGAACACTACTAGGTTGGTTGACTATGTTACATAGCATCTCCACGCTGTCCTGCCTTCCCTTTCCCGGCAGGGAGTTTGGTTCTCTCAACTGCCTGGACATCCTGCAGTGGCTGCTCCATCCTCAGCTCATGCTACCGTCTCTCCACGCCTGGGTACACCAAACAGGCTTCCTGATTCTGACTGAAGGGTGTGTATGGCCACACCTCTTTCCTTAAAGGGCCAGCGTACCCTTACCAGGAATTGTCTGTCAGGTCATAGTAACATAGTAACATAGTTTCTAAGGCTGAAGGAAGACCTTATGTCCATCTAGTTCAGCCTATTTGTAGTGCAACTGTTCTACAGTGTTGAACCAGTGGAAGACAAAAACCCACAGAATAGAAGCCAATTTTTTTCATAGGGAAAAGTTATTTCCTGACTCTTAAGCTGGGTCAACTTTCTACCTATAATATTATGTTATTCATGACCTTCTATACTGTTGCTATCAAGAAAGGCACCATTCCTCTCTTAAATTCATTCAGTGAGTTGGCCATCACCACTTCCTCAGGAAGAGAATTCCAGAGCCTCACTGCTCTTACCGTGAAGAACCCTCTTCTATGCTGGTGCAGAAAATTTCTTTCCTCCAAACGAAGAGAATGCCCCCTTGTTCTTGTCACAGTCCTTGGTACAAATCTCTGTTTGGCCCTCTGGTATACTTGTACATATTTATTAGGTCTCTCCTAAGTCTTCTCTTTTCTAGAGTAAATAGACCTAATTTTGATAACCTTTCTGGGTATTGTAATGCACCCACTTCATTTATTATTTTAGTTGCCCGCCTCTGAACCCTTTCAAGGTCAGTAATGTCTTTCTTGAGCACCGGCGCCCAAAATTGCACACAATACTCCAAATGTGGTCTGACGAGTGATTTGTACAGAGGGAGAATGATGTTTTCATCTCGTGCCCCCAAACCTCTTCTAATGCATCCCATGACCCTATTTGCTTTGGTGGCAGCTGCCTGACACTGGGCACTCCAATTTACCTTCTTATTGACTAAGATGCCTGTCTTTTTCCATGTCTGATTTCCCCAGCAGTTTTCCATTTAGTAAGTAATCGTAGCATCTGTTTTTCCTTCCCATATGCATAACCTTACACTTATCTGTGTTAAACCTAATTTGCCATTTTTCAGCCCAATTCTCCAATTTACTCAAATCCATCTGTAGTTGCAAACTCTCCTCCTTTGTGTTAACTACCTTACATAGTTTTGTATCATCTGCAAATACTGATATTTTACTCTGAAAGCCATCCACCAGATCATTAATAAATATATTAAATACTAGGGGGCCCAATACAGAACCCTGTGGTACCCCACTACCCTGGCCCAATCTGAGTATGCACCATTAATAACCACTCTTTGTTTTCTATCACTAAGCCAGCTACCTACCCATCAACACACATTTTTACCTTAGCCCAAGCTTTCTCATTTTACTTATCAATCTTTTATGTGGGACAGTGTCAAATGCTTTACAGAAGTCGAGATAAATGACATCCAATGACTCCCCTCAGTCCATGTGAGAGCTTACATCCTCATAGAAGCTGATCAGGTTAGTTTTACAGGGGCGATCCTTCATAAATCCATGTTGATATGGAGTTAAACATTTATTAAAATTGAAATATTTCATAATAGTATCCCTTAAAAACCCTTCAAACATTTTACCCACAGCAGATGTTAAGCTTACTGGCCTATAGTTTCCAGGTTCCATTTTAGACTCTCAGGTCAACTGAGAGGTTTCAAGTATTTAAGGCAACTTTCCCTTAAAGTGAACCAATGACCAGGATATTCTTATATAAACTGAAGCCAGTGCTATACTGGCACTATCATGCTGATTCTATACATACCTTTAGTTGTCAGATTGGATATATTTTTTGAAATACAGGCAAGTAAAGTTACAGAAATGTACAGCTTTTTGATTGGCAGCAGCTGCCGATTATCTAATATGTGAGTTGGGTTTTGCTATCTATTCCCGCCCCTGTCTGCGTCTTTACCTCTGTAGATGTTAGAGTGTATCGCCTACACCTCTAACATGCCGCTATCAAGTGACAGAAATTACTCATACCTGGAAGGAGTCTATATAGTCTAGCATCTACAGAGGCCAGGCAGCAGACAGAAGGAAGAGATAGCAAAACCCAATTCACATACTAGATAATCGGCAGCTGCTGCCAATCAAAAAGCTGTACATTTCTGTAATTTTACTTGCCTGTCTGACACCTAAAGATATGTTTATAATCAGCATGATAATGCCAGTATAGCACTTTCTTAGTTTATATAGGAAAATCCTGGTGATTGGTTTGCTTTAAGGGAGGTGCCTGGGTAATGAGTTAGTTACATTGCTAGTTTTCAGGTCCCTTAGTGCTGCTGTTGTCATTGTGCTGAGTTCTGCTGTTGACATTTATCTACTGTATATTTCAGTGCTGTGACAGTTTGAGATCTCCTGCTGCCGCTACATCCATGCCGGCTGACTACCACGATACTCGTCACGCCGGGCGCTGCTGCTATATCTACCTATCCATCCCGGGTGAATCCACTATTCTGTCTGCTGCTGGTGCCACTTCTACCTAAGACTGTACTGTGTCCATGATGCCAGCTGCTGGGGTACTGCAGATCCCCTGGGGCTACCCTCTGCCATCTGGTTACCAGCGTGTGTACCTGCTGCCATATCCGGTGGCAGTAATGATGACTCAGCGACCGATCCAGTTTGCTCCCCTAGGCAATTGAACGGTACCTTTGGTCCAGTGGACCCACTAGTACAGTGCTCGCCCTTCGAGCATAACAAGAAATCACCTGATACCTTAACAGCTATGAGGCCTGGATATAAGAATTCTGTCCTCCGGCTCCTATAGGCTGGAGATACTCTGTCCAAGGATAGGTCTCTAGTTACAATGCTGTTCACACCTTGTGTCTCCGACCTCTCCTGAGAATCATTCTATCTTGCTTTCTGTTTGCTTTGCTCCACTGCCACAAACCACCCACTGTATGCAACCTTAATGACCAACCAACTATATGTCTGTCATGTTTGCTCACTAGGCCTTCACTGACTCTTTCTAGATGACCCCTCCGAGGATGAGAAAGTCCTAACACTTAATTGTTTTTGTCCTTGCTGTGTGTTGCTAGGAAACAATCTTTTAAATACATATATCTCTCTCTACTATGCACCATCAACATACAATACACAGGAACATATCATATTATAGTATAATACATCACACTTCACATAACAGATTGCACCACAGTATTTACAAAAGACACAAAACATAATTCACATTACACAACACAAAACAATGATATGAATGTCATCTTTAAGGGCAGGAACGTGACCATCATTGTCACTTAGCGTGGCACACACAGACACAATGCAAATATTGAGTCAACTTATCCCCTTTTAATATTATTTCAGGTGTGATTTTCATATTGCCCACACCTATTACTTTCCACAGGTGTGTGTGAATGAGCATCACATGCTTGAAACAAAATTGTTTACCCACAATTTTGGAAAGGTGCAAACAATTTTGTCAGTATCAATTTTAGGGTTTAATGTGAAATTATGTCCAATTTAGTTTGTTTTCTCTGATTTTTTTGTGTTGTTACAATACACACAAAGGAAATGTATATAGCAAAACATTTGTAATTGCAATAATTTTTGGGGAGAAATACTTCATTTCTAGGAACAATTTCAAGAGGGCCAACACTTTCGGCCATGACTGTATTTGCTCTGTTTCTGCTATTTTTTCGTCTCTCAGTATTTCCAGTAATGATCTTCCTGCATACAATCTTTTTAAATTAACATATCCCTTGCAATGTACCATGGATTATGCACAAGATTCTGCATTCTGTCTGAATAGTAACCCAAAACTACCCAATTGAAAAAAAATATTTTAAACTCAAAAATGTTAGCCTACTGAAAAGTATGTACAGTAAATGCAGTCAATACTTGGCCGTGGCTCCTTTTGTATGAATTATTGCATCAATGCGGCGTGGCATGGAAGAGATCAGCCTGTGACACTGCTGAGGTGTTATGGAAGACCAGGTTGCTTTGATAGCAGCCTTCAGCTCGTCTACATTGTTGGGTCTGGTGTCTTTAATCTTCCCCTTGACAATTCCCCATAGATTCTATATGGGGTTTAGGTCAGGTAAGTTTGCTGGCCAATCAAGCACAGTGATACTGTGGTTATTAAACCAGGTATTGGTACTTTTGGCAGTGTGGACAGGTGCCAAGTCCGGCTGGAAAATGAAATTTCCCTCTCCAAAAAGCTTGTTGGCAGAGGGAAGCAGGAAATGCTCTACAATTTCCTGATAGATCAAGAACACATGAATAACCTGGTCCATATTCACAATTCATATATGAATAGTCACCAACAAACCAACATATTCCTACAAAAGATCTCCATAATTCTCTCTATTAAATATAATGTCAGATTATATGAATTATTAAGAAAAATATCCTTTATTCCATACAAAATTTTTACAAGATATTGCAAGGATGCAAAGGGGCAGGGTAAGGTACAAGAACGTGCACATATAACAACTGCAGTAATACAGGGAGGTGTGTCTGAAGATCAGAGTCTGAGGAGGACATAAATACATCCACAATAATCATCACATACCTTCATGAATAAAATGTACATTAACATATCAAAAACAAGCATATTAGTCATAAGAAAAAGCGACTGTCAGTAAAGTACATCAATATGATCAATCAATCAAAACGTTCTATATATCACCAAATGTAAGTTGTAACTGAATACACAGTCAGTATAGCCAATAGAATGACTAATAGAAAACATGCCAGCTTGTAAAGTAACCTGCTGACAGACCCTCGGCGTACCAGAGCCTGGACAGGTAATTGATATAATAATTGATATAGTCTGACATTATATTTAATGACAATAGAGAGAATTATGGAGGTCTTTTGTAGGTATAAATTTCCTGGTAGACAGCTGCTCTGACTTTGGTCTTGATAAAACACAGTGGACCTACACCAGCAGATGACATGGCTCCCCAAACCATCACTGATTGTGGAAACTTCACACTAGACCTCAAGAAGCTTGGATTGTGGCCTCTCCACTCTTCCTCCAGACTCTGGGACCTTGATTTACAAATGAAATGCAAAATTTACTTTCATCTGAAAACAACGCCTTGGATCACTGAGCAACAGTCCCGATATTTTTCTCCTTGGCCCAGGTAAGATGCTTCTGGCGTCGTCTATTGGTCATGAATGGCTTGACACAAGGAATGCGACAATTGTAGCCCAGCTCCCACAATTTTAGCCATGATATGGAGCTACCCCATCCATTGGTACTTTATTTTTACCATACCTTTGTTCAACACTAAAATTAAGTTTGACAATCTTTTATACTACAATTATTCAACCACTAGAAGGTGGCCCGATTCTACGCATCGGGTATTCTAGAATTTACGTATTGTGTAGTTCATGTATGATTTTTGTTATATATATATATATATATAGATGTTGTTGTGTGTAGTTACCAAGTGTTTATGTAGGGCGCTGTACATGTTCTGGGTGTGGCGGGGGGTGAGAGCGGTGTTGTATGTGTGTTGCGTGTGTTGCGTTGTTTGTGGAGCGCTGTGTGTCTGTAGCGTTGTGTGTGTGTGTGTGTTGTGCGGTTTGTGTGTGTGTGGTGTGTTTTGGGGGCAGATATGTTTTGAGCAATGTGTGTGTTGTGCGGTATGTGCGTATATTTGTGTGTGCTGCGGTGTTTGTGTGTTGGGTGTTGTGTGTGTGCAGCGTTGTCTGTGTGTGTGGGTGTCTGTGTAGGGCGTTGTTTGTGGTTCCCAGTGTGTGTGTGTTGTGCAGTGCGCGTGTGTGTGTGTTTTGGGGGGAGGTGTGCACCTCCCATCGTGCTCCATCCCCCATGCTGCGCACCCCCCATCGTGCTCCATCCCCCATGCAGCGCACTCCCCATCGTGCTGCATCCCCCATGCTGTGCACTCCCAAACGTGCTCCATCCGCCATGCTGCGCACTCCCAAACGTGGTCCATCCGCCATGCTGCGCACTCCCAAACGTGCTCCATCCGCCATACTGCACACTCCCCATCGTGCTGCATCCCCCATGCTGCGCACTCCCAAACATGCTCCATCCGCCATGCTGCGCACTCCCCATCGTGCTCTATCCGCCATGCTGCGCACTCCCAAACGTGCTCCATCCCCCATGCTGCGCACCCCCCATCGTGCTCCATCCCCCATGCAGCGCACTCCCCATCGTGTTGCATCCCCCATGCTGCGCATTCCCAAACGTGCTCCATCCGCCATGCTGCGCACTCCCAAACGTGCTCCATCCGCCATACTGCGCACTCCCCATCGTGCTGCATCCCCCATGCTGCGCACTCCCAAACGTGCTCCATCCGCCATGCTGCGCACTCCCCATCGTGCTCTATCCGCCATGCTGCACACTCCCAAACGTGCTCCATCCGCCATGCTGCGAACTCCCAAACGTGCTCCATCCGCCATGCTGCGCACCCCCCATCATGCTCCATCCGCCATGCTGCACACTCCCAAACGTGCTCCATCCGCCATGCTGTGCACTCCCAAACGTGCTCCACCCGCCATGCTGCGCACTCCCAAACGTGCTCCATCCGCCATGCTGCGCACTCCCAAACGTGCTCCATCCCCCATGCTGCGCACTCCCCATCGTGCTCCATCCCCCATGCTGCGCACCCCCCATCGTGCTCCATCCCCCATGCTGCACCAGCATCAGCCTCTCTGCCCGCAGCATCAACCTCTCTGCCCGCAGCATCAGCCTCTCTGCACACAGCATCAGCCTCTCTCCTCCCAGCATCAGCCTCTCTCCTCCCAGCATCAGCCTCTCTCCTCACAGCATCAGCCTCTCTCCTCCCAGCATCAGCCTTTTCTGTCCCTAGCATCAGCCTCTCTCCTCCCAGCCTACCCCAGCCTCAGCCTCCCTCAGCATCAGCCTCTCTTCTCTCAGCCTCCCCCTCCCAGCCTTCCCCAGGATCAGCCTCTCTCATCCCAGCATCAGCCTCTCTCCTCCCAGCATCAGCTTCTCCTCTCTGTCCCCAGCATCAGCCTCTCTCCTCCCAGCCTTCCCCAGCATCAGCCTCTCTCCTCCCAGCCTCTCTCTCTTCCCAGCCTTCCCCAGCATCAGCCTCCCCCAGCATCAGCCTCTCTCCTTCCAGCCTCCCCCAGAATCAGCCTCCCTCTCCCAGCCTTCCCCAGGATCAGCCTCTCTCCTCCCAGCCTCCGTCCTCCCAGCCTCCCCCAGCATCAGCCTCCCCCAGCATCAGCCTCTCTCCTTCCAGCCTCCCCCAGCATCACCCTCTCTCCTTCCAGCCTCCCCCAGCATCAGCCTCCCTCTCCCAGCCTTCCCTAGGATCAGCCTCTCTCCTCCCAGCCTCCGTCCTCCCAGCCTTCCCCAGCATCAGCCTCTCTCCTCCCAGCCTCAGCCTCTCTCCTTCCAGCCTCCCCCAGCATCAGCCTCTCTCCTTCCAGCCTCCCTCAGCATCAGCCTCCCCTTCCCAACCTTCCCCAGGATCAGCCTCTCTCCTCCCAGCCTCCTTCAGCATCAGCCTTCCCCTCCTAGTCTCCCCCAGCATCAGCCTCCCCCTCCCAGCCTTCCCCAAGATCAGCCTCTCTGCTCCCAGCCTCCTCCAGCACGCCGTGCTCCTCTGCCGACACTCACACACACCCGATCGCATACACTCACACACACAACTGATCGCATACACTCACACACACAACCGATCGCATACACTCACACACACCCGATCGCATACACTCACACACACAGACACTGACGAAATCGCACATACGCGCTCACACTCACAACATCCGTAGATACCACATGCTTCTGGCCATGTGATCCTCCGTCAGGTCCTGGAAGGTCACAGCAGCACAGTATCGAGGCCGAGAAGCAAGCGATATCGCCGGATGCTGTGAGTGTGTGGATGCGATGTGATGTGTGTGTGATGTGTGTGTGAGGTGTGTGTGAGGTGTGTGTGAGAGTGAGTGTGATCTGATGTGTGTGTATGTGTGTGTGTGTGCTGTTATGTGTGTGCGTGTGGATCTTCCGCCGCTGCAGAACCTTGATGCGCTTGTAACCAACTATGCTAGCATGGTTACCAACGTATCCCGTCCCCCGCTCGCACGGGAGCCCACACCAGCATACGGCGGCAAAGCCAGCAATGCGAGGGTAAGTGTCGGCTGGGTTGGCGGCGTACGCTGATGTGGGCTCCTGAAGGGGGGGGGAGTACAGTACTCACCTGGGAGTCGTGGCTCCGTGACAGCAGTGTCAGTTCGGGGAATGCGCGGGGGGGGAGGGGGGCGGGGCCAGAGCTAGCGTGCATTGCGTGAGGGGGCGGGGCGGGGCCGAATTGCCAATGCCTGCAGGGTGCCGGGGCGAGAGGCCAATCTGTGGGGGAGGCGGAGCCTGGGCGAGCGGCTGGCCAATCCGTGTGGGGGCGCAGCCTGGGCGAGCGGCCAATCCGTGGGGGGGGCGGGGCCATGGCGAGCCCAGCGGCCAATCAGCTTTGTGTCACCGTAAGGACACAATTTTGGAGCATGACAGACAGACAGACAGACAGACAGAATAAGGCAATTATATATATATAGATTACCAGAGAGGACATAACAAGCGATGTTAAGTACACTTAGGAGCCAAATGGTAACACTTTTTTGATGTTTTGACTTTCAGGCTTCATATCTCAACATCCACTAAAGTTTTGCTCAAATCTGTAGTGGATGGTAAGATAAGGAGCCTGAAAGTCAAAAGTTCAAAAATTGCTACCGTTTTGCTCGTCAGTGTAGTTACATGTATAGAAAACAAAATGTGGCAGCTGAATGCAGCATAGGGATGGCACAAACAGTTTGAAGTAGTAAAATAGGTGTGGAAAAGCAGACTTCCATTGTTAAACGTTTACTATTAAAAAAAATTTCAATTTCGCAAAATGTAGCCGCCTTCCCAAAAATTGTTTAATAAGAAATGCTAGGTAGGTACATGATCAATTGATCAGAAAACATTTGCTGAGCTATGAGCTCTGATGACCCATCAATATCCTAAATTACCCGAAAAAGATTGCTGCCTTTCCTGCCACAGCTTTTACACCCGCTATGACAGTCCCTCCTGATTTGCTATACCATATTATGTGAAAGCTGCAAGGCATTATAGGGAAACTCACGTGTTCACACCTGATGTCATTTAAGTGTTTTGTAGCTAATGGAATGTTCTATACTATGAAACATCGGAAGCAGACACTTTTTGGCTGATTACACAAATTGAATTACAAATAGTTTTAATTCTCCTGTGAGTTTCACATTGTTTGACACTAATTTGATTTGTATTAAATCTTGAACTGTATAATCGCAAGTAATTTTAGGTTTGATTTTATTTCTCTAATCCTTATTTCTATCTGGCAAAGCCAAATTATAGCTAACATTATGTTATTGAGCCTATTTGCTAAAAAATTTAAAGAAAGTTAGCGCCATGGTTTGGAATGGCAGGGTACTGAAAAAAATATAAAAAGCTATGTAGTATTTAACCCCTGCCCGGCATTTGTTGCAAGTTCCTGCAAAATTACGTAAATGTACGTCATGGCAATCACACATGATCGCCGCCAGAAGCCTGGTGTAAGTTGTAGCTGAACTTTGACTGTCATGGCTAGGGATGATCCCTGTTTAAGCCCCTAAGGGAAAAGAAGATGGAAAAATATTTTTAAAAAATCATGAAATAATAAGAAAAAAAAAACCAATATAGCAATAAAAAGTATATTTATTTAAAAACAAAAATATACAAAAAAAAGTACACATATTTGGTATTGCCACATATATTACAACAAGGGCTATAAAAGTGTCACAATACTTAACCCTTTCAGTAAACACTACAAAAAAACTTAGCAAAAACTGTCTTTTCACCATACAGCTAAAAATGAGGATTAAAACAGAATCAAAAAGTTATATGAAAACAATAATGGTATCACTGTAAACATCATCTATCACATAAAATATAAGCCGCCATATAGCTCTGTCAGCAAAAAAATAAAAAAGCGAAATCGGACACAGCAAGGCAAAAATATTTTTTTTTCTATCAAATTGTTTTTATGGTGTAAGAGGCAAAACCTTAAAAAAAACTAAAAAAAACATAAAAGTGGTATCGCTGTAATTATGCTGACCAGAAGACTAAAGCCATCTTAATTCTTTTATACAACATAAAAAAAATCCTAAATTGCTGTTTGTTGATTCTGTCTGACAAGAAGTAGAATAGAAAGCGATCCAAATATTAATGTGGCCTAAAACCATACCAATTAAAACTCCAAATTATCCCACAAACAAGTCATCAGATTACTCTGTTGGCAGAAAAATAAATAACTATATGTCTGTTATCTCTGTAATCGTATTGCCCAGAGAAATATCCACCCTGTAACTTATACCGCAAGGAGAACGGTGTAAAAATTAGTAATAAAGCCAATTTTTCAACTCATGGTGATTTGTTTGCTCTGCCTCTTAAAGATCATAGTAAGGCTGGGCCCACATTTATCCTGCTCTCTACATTAAGTGCTTACACCAGACAAAATTCCAAAGGGAAAATTCATTATAATAAGGCAGAGACAGTCACTTTGAACTCCTGTCTTGTCTGTGCTGCAAAGGTGTCTGTATTTTGTATGCATAATTTTAGGTGTGCACAAAAAGAGCAGGCGACACCAGTTTTGTGCACCTTTGAAAAGAAGGACACTAATGAACAGAGTCCAAATGGAGTCCGGAGTAACTGATGCCTCATTAAAGAGTATGCATCCATCAGGGGTTTCAATTGAATCATGCATTTCAGAAATGTAGATGAAAACTTAATGTAAGTGCTAGCATAGAGCACAGGATAAATCTGAACTGATCCTAAAAGTTCTGTACCCATATTGCCACCGATATGATTCAACTTAAGTCACAAAAAAAATTCCCCACTGAGGTTTGTAATCTGTTAATGTAAATATAGGGGGCTTCCACATTAGCGATAGCACAAAGGCTTTTGAAAAGCACTATGGCTCCCCCCAAAAAAGGAATCTAGCAAAATCTGCACTTCAAAACCCAAATACCCCTTTCTCTTTTGAGCATCACAATGTGTCTAAACCTCTGAGTTTAAAATCCACATAATTGGCTTTGTTGCAATAAGGAGAGCCCGATAAATGTATGGGATATGTGCCTCCAGAAGCAAAGGCGGGGCATGATCTACAGGTACTACAATGTACTGGGCACTACAAGGGCTTATTTGCAATTTTTAATTCTGCATCATTCACTGCATTTGACTTCACAAAGAAAACAAAATCATCACTACACCCATAGATAAATTCTCAGAGGTGTATAATTTCCAAAATGGGGTAACTTGAATGTTGTTTTTTTGGGGTATTTTTGCTGTTCTAGCAATAAAAGGCTCTGCATATGGATCTGCAAGCTATTCTAGGAAAATCTGTGCTCAAAAAGTCAAATAGCGCTCTTTGAGGAGTCTAGTTTCCAAATTGCAGTCAATTGTGAGAGTTTCCACTTTTTACGTACATCAGGGGCTTTCCAAATGCAAGATGACATGGCATCCGCTAACAATTCCTGACAATTTTGAGTTCCCAAAGTCATATCGTGTTCCTTCCCTTCTGGGCCCTGTCGTGCACCCAAACAGTAGTTTTCCACCACATTTGGGGCATCAGAATACTCAGGAGAAATTACACATCAAATTGTATGGTGCATGCTCTCCTAAACTATTTTGTGTGACATACTATAACATAAATGTTAAAAAGTTGAAAATTACAATATTTTCAACATTTTTGCCAAATATCCAATATTTTCACCAATAAACTCCATATTGTACTAAATTTACCATTAACATGAAGTACAATATGTCATGAAGAAATAATCTCAGAATCACTGGAATCCGTTGAAGCATTCCAAAATATTACCTCATAAAGTGACACTGGTCAGAATTGAAAAAAAATGGCCTGGTCAGAGAGGTGAATATAGGCTCTGGGGTGAATAGGTTAAAGTTCCTAGTAATCAATTGCCATGCATGCCTCCTGGTGACACACTTGATAGGGAATAAAATGTAAACTTTAACAATAAAATTGGCTTGCATTGTCACCCAACATTTTCAGGCTATGCTCGTGGAGTTAACATGCTAGTTCATTGTAATAAAAAAATTAAATATTTTGGGGCGTTACATTGATAATGATAGTAAATTAATTTTGCTTGCTTGTTAACAGGTCCATATTTGCCATTAGGCACCGAAGGTCCGGTGCCTAGGGTGGCGGGCTGCTGAAGCAGCACCAAAAGAAGGAGGAAAAATGTTATTTTTTTACCACCCCTTTCCTCCATTAGACAATCTTAGAAATATGCTGTCTTTTTAGAGTGGGGGAGAGTGCACACCTGCATTCATTTGTATTTGCGTCCTCTTACAGGGTCAGAGAAGCGCCAATCAGCTCCCTGTTCCAATGTGCTGTGGCATTCAATCCAACGTACCTGCAACACAATGTCACCCCACTACAGACCTCACAGCAGGGCACCATGGAGAAGGATGACACAAGAGCCAGCAGGAGGACAGACACCAGACTGGAGATTAGGGGAAAATGGGGAGGCTAATTCTATAGACTGAGGATAAGGGGGAGAGGGAAGGCTAATGCCATAGACTGGGGATTAATTAAGGGTAAATGCTAAATGAATGAGGATTGGGGGAGGCGGAGGCTAATGCTATAGATTGAAGATTATGGAGTGATGTGGTGGCTATAGCTATAGACTGGGGACTGGAGGGGGGGCTAATGCTATAGACTGAGGACTAATGGGGAGGGGCTGGATAATACTATAGACTGGGGATTAAGAGGAAGGATAATGCTATAGACTGGTGATTAGGGGTGAATGGGGCAGGCTAGTGCTATAGACTGAGGATTAGGGGGGAGGCTAGGGCTAATGCTATAAACTGGGGACTAGGCAAGGGGTAGCTAATGCTATAGACTGGGGATTAGGAGGGAAAGGGGTAGGTTAGTGCTTTAGACTGGAGATTACAGAGGAAGGGGGAGGCTAATGATAAAGACTGATAATTATGGGAGAGGGGAAGTCTAATGCCATAGACTGGGGTGTTGGGGGAGTGGGAGGCTGATGCTATGAACTAGAGATTAGGAGGGAGGGGGAGGCTAAGGCTATAGATTGGATTGGGAGAGGGGGTGGCTAATGCCATAGATTGGGGATTGAGGGGAGGTTGAGACTAAGGCTGTAAACTGGGTATTGGGGGGATGGTCAGGCTAATGTAGACTGGGGATTAGGAGATGCAGGCTAATGCTATAGTCTGGGAATTTGTGGGGAGGCAAATTCTATAGACTGTGGATTAAGGGGGAGGGGAAGGCTAATTCTGTATACTGGAGACTGAGAGGAGGAGGATAATGCTATAGACTGGGGATTGGGAGGTGAGGGGGAGGCTAGTGCTGTAGACTGTGGTTTAGAGAGGAAGGTTATGGCTAAAGACTGGGGATTAGTGGGCCTATAAATAAAGACTGGGGCTTGGGGGGCCTATTACTGTAGACAGTAAGTTAGTTGTAGTTTAAGGCAAAAAAATTACATGAGTGCTTCTTTAATATTTGCTGAAAAATATACTTTTATTTAATATGCAAATGACGGCATTTCAGTGCATCGTTGGTGTGGTCTTTGCTTTTGTGCACCATTAGGCTCTTGTATTTGTATATTAAAGCTCTTCTGTCTTTATTGATAGTGCTCCATTGGTAAAAGTGAGTGCTGTCTAAAATCAGTCGGCAATACTTGATGGTGTCTTTTGTCTTTATTTCTTTAATAATTTTCTCTTTTTATGTCTTTCAGGTTCACTTTTGGGGAACGTCATGGGTCATTGCTATGGATTACGGTGAACAATTTTTAAAAAAAAAAGGGGTGAATGAGGAATGTACCATGGGGGGTTTTGTTCTACACCCTCATCGTCATCCTCTCTGTTGGGCCACTCAGCCTAAAAAAACTGTAAAAGGCCAATTAATATATTTATGTAATGAAGCAAAATAATTTAAAATTCTGTTTCTTTTTGACTTGTGGGGCACACTGCTGATTTATTGGGTTTTATGCACCTTTTGGGCTCCCATAAAGATATTATGTATGCCTTTTTTTGCCTCCCTTTGGATTTAATGGTTTCTGCTAGGATCGGCGATCTAATCAGCCAACCCAGGCGGGTTTGGCGATCCCAAACCGATCTGATCCTCAGCAGGATTGCTCACTTCTACTGAGCACTAGAGCATTTTATTGCTCACTCATCACTAGTTAGAGAATAATAAAGTAAGAAAGAGATTACTTCAAGTAATTGATGCTAAAGCTAGTTCAGCAATCTATTGGGGTCTACTTCATACTTTAAAAACTGCATGTGCATTTTGGCCTTGCATTTGGTAAATAAAAAAATGTCACAGTGTAATTTGTCATGTGATGTTGGTCATCTGAGGCTGTATTTGGGATTTAGATCTGGACTTTGACTGGGCCATTCAAACACAGGAAGACACTTTGATGTGAAGTATTCCATTGTTGCTCTGGCAGTATGTTTAGGGTTGTTGTCCTGCTGGAAGATGACCTACGCCCAAGTCTCAAGTCTTTTGCAGCCTCTACCCGGTTTTCCTCCAGGATTGCCCTGTATTTAGCTCCATCCAACTTCCCATTAATATTCTCAAACAACCCTTTGCTATCTTCACAAAACAGTTGTAGTTATATTGAGAATAAATTACACACAATTGGACTCATTTTACTAATTAGGTGATATTTGGAGGCATTTGAATACTCAGGGTTTTCTTTCATGAAAATGTCTCCAGGGGGCTGAACACAAATGTACATTTTCAGGATTATATTTTTTAAAATATTTAAAAAATAATTTCCTTTCCACTTCACAACTTGCTATTTAAAGTGGGCTTTACACGCTACAATAAATCTTACGATGTGTCAGCGGGGTCACGTCGCAAGTGACACACATCCGGCATCGTAAGTAATATTGTAGCGTGTAACACCTACGTGCGATTGCGATTGAACGAAAAACCGTTCATCGCATGCACGTCGTTCAAAAGCTAACAATTGTACATTGGGTTGTTCAATGTTCCCGAGGTAGCACACATCGCAGTGTGTGACATCCCGGGAACGATGAACAGATCTTACCTGCGTCCCACGGCTCCCGCCGGCTATGCGGAAGGAAGGAGGTGGGCGGGATGTTTACGTCCCGCTCATCTCTGCCCCTCTGCTTCTTTTGGCCGTCTGCCGCGTTACGTCGCTGTGATGCCGAAAGTCCCTCCCACTCCAGGAAGTGGATGTTCGCCGCCCACATTGAGGTCATATGGAAGGGTAAGTACGTGTGACGGCAATTAATCGTTTGTGCGACACGGTCAACAAATTGAACGTGCCACACATACGATGGGGGCAGGTATGATCACTTACGATATCATATACGTAATTGTACCATGTAAAGCAGGCTTGTGTTGGTATGTCACATACAATCCCAATAAAGTAAATTTAAATTTGTGAGTGTAACATTAAAAAAATGTGGAAAAGTTCATGGTGTATGAATACATTTACCAATGCACTGTATTAGAAAATCTATCCATGAACTGTTTATATATTGTAAATAACAATAATCATAATCAAAATCAGTAAATTGTAGTAGGAGTGTATAATAATATACAGTCTAAAAAAAAACAAACTAACAATGAACACAGCATTTCCATTCCATACTTGGAGATTTCCAAAGCTTTAATACAGGACACAGAAAAGTACAGTATATACATATATGAAGCACTACTGTACATTCTTCTATATTTACACCAATAAAGAAATGTAGGTACTATATATTTCTCTGTCTCTAATTTGGTACAGAGGCATACAGTTGTGTGTGTGTGAATCTGACATAAAAAGAAGAAAATAAATGAATATATACCGGTATATATGCTCTATAGGATGCAATATTACTAACATATTTCCATACAGAGGCCCCATACAGCGGCTCCAGCATACACATGACACATTTATTGATTTCTGGATGAAGAACTAGAAATATAAAAATGTTCAACTTCACATCTCTTGCTGTTTTTATTATGTCTCATATTGTTTCGGGACATTGCAGTGTGAAATGTCAGGTTAAGATTAGACAACATGCATTAAATAACTACATGGCTTGTGTCTAAATTATTCATTTAGGAAATGTAGGGGTTCTTTAACTTAAATGTAGCAAGAATGTTAAAATCATTCTAATCTTCAGAGTATCGGGAACATCTGGCCGTGAATGCATCAGATAGTTTTAGAATAGAGCTCGAAACCAACAGGGTTCATTAAGCTGAAAATTCAGGTGAATAGAAATATGCCAGATAGAACCAAGTCCAATAGATTATTAAAAAATGCAAACAATGTCATGCAAAGTTTACAAGTGTGCCCATTACCAAAATCTTTATATTTTTCTGCCGACAAGCTGCATGAAGACTTTTTTTTTACGGCAACCTGCGTGTTTTATTGATATGACTTTGGGATACATAACATGCTTTGATCAGTTTCTATTGCATTTCTTATGATAGGGAGGAATGGGGACTGAAAATACACAATTCCGGTGGTTTCATTTTTTTTCTCTCTACCTATGGAATTTACCTTATGGCTTAACTAATGTTATTGTTTGACAGACCGGACTTTTAAAGAAACCAAGTAGGTTTGTTTTGGTATATTTTTAATATATTTACTTTTAATGGTGGAAAAAAAGGGTTGATTCTAATGTTAATGTTTTTATATTTATAAAACTTTTAAGCTCCTTATAGGACTTGAACTAACTGTTTTCTGATCATGTATACTATATTGTCTTATTCCACACTATTGCACTATATAGTGATAATCACAACCTTCTATGAAGCTCAGCCCATCGCTTAGCTCCACAGACTACAGAGGTAGGGGTCTTTAACAGGCATCCATAGCTGCCCTGAAATCCAAACAGTGCTCCAGGATTGTGCTGTAAGGAATCTGGTGCATGTTAATATCTGCAACCACTCCACATGAATGTCACAGCCAGTGAATGACATATTTGGACAGTGACCCAATCTTTGTGATTTGGGCTCTGTAGGCCACTATTTTGGATTTACAATTAAACCATTGAGATGCTATTGAAGTTTAGACTTTCAGGTCTAAGGCTGATTGAACTGCCAGTGCTGGGGGCGCGGTTACAGCCGCCGATCACTACACACTGAACAGTGACTGGACCCGCGTCGGAGTTACCCTGATGACTGGAAGCCCAAAGTTGCTGGGAGGAATAAAGTTCAGTTCCTCCTGGCAGGAGGACTCTAATTGCTGGTGCCAGGCAGATTGAAAATGCTATTAACCTGCAAATTAACCTCATGTCTGCAGGTTAATAGCATTTTTTCAGATGAAACATTTCTTTTAAGCATGTGAAATGCATGTGCAATGGGGCTGAGATCTGCTAATTGACTCAATCATTGTAGAATACTCCACATCTTTGCCTGAAAAACTCCTAGGTTGCTTTCCCAGTATATTTTGGGTCATTGTCCATCTGTAGTGTGAAGTGCTGTCCAATTAACTTTGCTACATTTGGTTGAATCTGAGCAATAAGTATAGCCTTGTACACTTCAGAGTCCATCTGATTGCTTCACCCTTCATTTTCAGTCACATCATCAATAAACACAAGTGACTCAGTGCCTTTAGAAGCCATGCATGCCCATGCCATCACACTGCCTCCACCAATTTTTATAGAAAATGTGGTTTGGCTTGCATCATGAGCCGTTCCAAGCCTTCATCATACTTTCTTCTTCCCATCTTTCTGGTACAGGTTGATCTTAGAATCATCTGTCCAAATAATGCACTTCCTGAACTAGCTTATAGAACCACACATTCCACATCTTGCAATTAAGTAATCAGGATAGCATCCTATATGTCAATCAAACCACTTGTATCCCCAAAGCAATACTCATAATGCTAATGAATACTTTTAAAAAAAAAATAAATATATAGCTTTATTAGATACTCCAAAAAAATAAAAACATACAAACAATAGGCATAGTAGGGCAAAAGAGACTGCAAACATAACCCCCGAAACATGGGGAGGGGTGGGTGGAGACACAAATAGCCTACGGTAAAGGCAGTTAGTAGTGGATACAAAGATGTGTTAACATAGGTCTTATGATGATCAAAATATTAGTATGTGGCCGAGTGCCTGCATCACAGACTTATGAAACGTCAGGTTACAGGGTCGGTCATTAGTCCCACAGGGATTTGTAGCAGGGGATTTCTAATATAGAATAACGTACAAAATATTTAGATAAAGTTGTTGGAACAACCCCGACCTTAACAATAAATCACTGTGGGTCATAATAGGACTCGGGCTCAGCATAACAGTATGGATAATTTGTCCCACAAGGATTAATAGAAGGGGGATTCTAATATAGAATAACTTTCAAAAGTACCATATAAAATTGTTGAAACAATCCCCAACCTGCAAAACACATCACTGTGGGTCATAATAGTCCTCCTAGGCTCAGCATAGTAATACACTCCCACTAAAAGTAGCAACAAGCAGAATTGCCACCCTGGTCTGGGTAAACAATCTGATATAATAACACTGACAAAACTGTATAACAATTGTTAAACAGATATGAAAACACAGACCTGACCATAAAGTAGCTGTATCTCTCATCCCACCGCACCTCAACGCGTTTCACCTGGGCTTCATCAGGAGGCAGGCATGTCTATAATGGTGTGAGCGCCCCTTATATACACACATATATGTGTGCACATGTGGTGAAATAATTGCTGCCACGTGTCCATGCTTGTCGACGCAGGTGCTGCCATGACAGGAGGATGTACCAGGAAATGACCTCATTCTTGTTCCGGACGGCCGGGAACCTGCCCCGCACAGTAACCACGGCAACGCAATGCCGCCGCCACTGCGCATGCGCGTCACCCCGCACCATCGGCCATATTGAAGAATAAGGAATCCTCTGTCAGGCCCTAGCCGCGCACAGCATGTACAGAACTAAGGTATTTACTAGTATATAGGTGCATTATAGGCCTACCAATAGATCTTAACCAAGGGGATGCATTTCAGGTTTACAGGCACTATTAAGGACAATATCATAAAGCAATTACATACAATACTTGCATAGATGTACATATATGCTAATTGTATCAAACATAAAAATAATTATAAACTTCCATCTATACATATAATAGTACCATAGGCATAGTGCCAACAAATATATTGTCATGAAAATTTCATAAATATATAGGGCTGAACATATATTGATATCACATACATTATATAAGTATCCATCAAAGCCAAAAATTACTGTTGGTGTTCCTTTCCAATAGTATGGACATTGCTCATAATGTATTTAGCTGAACGGCCGCTGATTCCCATCCAGAATTGCAGTGTAGCCATTCTTCCGCAAGGTATATGCTCAAAATATGACCAATTTAAATCTGGTCATCCTTGTGCGCCCGACAGGTACTCCTCATCCTCCATCGGATACATCTCCCAAATAAAGGTCGGATAACCATCAATCCATCACCAAAGCATCAACGGCCCCACATCATCATTCACCCAGCTCCCACGGTAAGTATTGTATATACAAGTATACACGCTGTATAGTAAGCACCTCAAAAAGGAAAAAATGGGCAGAAATTAGCACAGCTTATATAAATACACCATTCCCTGTTATTAAAGATGCCATTGTAAAGAAGACATCACACATAAATAAAATATAATAAAATTAAAAACGGACATCTCCAGATGATACTAAGTACTTCACTCACAAAAAGGCATTGAAACCGAAATTTTCATTGAGGCACTCCGGGAACACTGTTCCTGAACAATAGATCCAGCTGCTCTCAAGTTGAGCGAGGATCCTACTAACATCCCCACCACGTGTATCTACCCTTATCTGATCGATAGCCTTAACCATCAGGTGTCTAGAGTCTGGGTTGTGAAATTATTTGAAGTGACGAGGGGTAGTTTTGAGTTTTTCATTGGCAGAGGTCTCTTATGAATTTTTAATGTACCTGACATGTTTACCCACCCAAGTCTTAAGTTCCTGGGTGGTCATGCCTATGTAGTATAAATTACATGGACAAGAGGCCTGATAGATCACTGCATTTGAAGTGAAACTCAAATACAGCCTAATCTCATACTCCCTATCGTCTTTTTCACCCTTAAAGGTTTTTGCCTTCCGGATATTGGCACATGCCTTACATAATCCGCATGGGAAGAAGCCGACCACTCCTGTTCTAAGCTGGTTACTAGTTGGGGGTCCATAATGGCTCCATACTAAGTGGTCTTTGATGTTCCTTGCTCTTCGTGCTGTTACTAATGGATATTGTGATATATTTTTCCTTAGGCTGGAGTCTGTTGTTAAAATATTCCAATGCTTTTTAAAGATCTCAACAATATCTTTCCAGCGGTTATTATAAGTAGTTATTAGTCAGACAGTACCTTCCTTCTGATTTTTTGGTTGTGAGTAATTTTGATAGAAAAGGGAATGCCTTGTGTGTATCCTTGCTCGATCGAACCCACATTTAATCATCCTTTTGCTATATCCTCGATGTAGGAATCTCTGTGTTAGATCCCCTGCCTGTGCAGAAAATGTTTCCTCACAGGAACATATCCTCTGGGTTCTGAGGAATTGTGCAATAGGAAAACTATTGCTAGTTGCAGAGAGATGCGAGGATTGTGCATGCTAAAAGGCATTCGGTGACATAGGCTTCCTATATATCTCTGTGGCCAATCTCCCTTCATCTGTTACTTTAAATTTTAAATCTAAGAAGTCAATCTCCCGACCTGACCTATTTGTTAGGAATACATTGATAGAGTTCTTATTTAGAGGGAGAAAACTCCACAAAACCATACTGTAAGGTGAAGGGTGGGTCCAAGAAATATTGGATCCCCACCCCAGGCACCAACTCAATATATTATACAATTCAAGAGGACAAGAGTTTTTTTAGGTGCAAAAAAATACAAAAGTTTATTCAAACACACAGTGAGGATGAACATCCGGGACATCATTAAAACATATTAATAAAATATAGTGCACGGACAATCCCAATAAAGTAAATAATCAATAAATAATCAAACAACCTCAATCATGTTGGTTCATAATCATGTAGTCATGCACTGCGGGTCACGGAAGAAAAATGCAAAGACTGCGTGTCAGGCAAACCATATTGAGTGCACAAATAAGCTACTGTAGTGAAAAATGGCGTTTGGCACAGACACGCATGCAATGCCTACGAGTAGGGACAGGGTTGGATATCAAAAACATGACATGTAAATTGCTATAGAACGGCATGACCTGAGGCCAAATTATGGCCAAACTCGTATTGCATAAGAGCACATTACCCCCGGTCCCAAGGGGACCCCTGCGCAGGCCGAGTGTGGATAGCGATCCTTGAACCATACACTTAAGGTGGTGGAATAGTTCGAGTGGGGGATCCATGGGAAAGGCTGGCTCTTCTGAGGCTCCTTTCCCACGGATCCCCCACTCGAACTATTCCACCACCTTAAGTGTATGGTTCAAGGATCGCTATCCACACTCGGCCTGCGCAGGGGTCCCCTTGGGACCGGGGGTAATGTGCTCTTATGCAATACGAGTTTGGCCATAATTTGGCCTCAGGTCATGCCGTTCTATAGCAATTTACATGTCATGTTTTTGATATCCAACCCTGTCCCTACTCGTAGGCATTGCATGCGTGTCTGTGCCAAACGCCATTTTTCACTACAGTAGCTTATCTGTGCACTCAATATGGTTTGCCTGACACGCAGTCTTTGCATTTTTCTTCCGTGACCCGCAGTGCATGACTACATGATTATGAACCAACATGATTGAGGTTGTTTGATTATTTATTGATTATTTACTTTATTGGGATTGTCCGTGCACTATATTTTATTAATATGTTTTAATGATGTCCCGGATGTTCATCCTCACTGTGTGTTTGAATAAACTTTTGTATTTTTTTGCACCTAAAAAAACTCTTGTCCTCTTGAATTGTAGAGTTCTTATTTAGTCTATCATTGAATCCTGCCAATTCATTGGGGGTACCGCCCCACAGGAACCAGATGTCGTCAATATATCTCATCCAGTTGTTAACCCTATTGATGTCGACATTTGGTTCTGTGAGAATAAGCTCTCTCTCCCATGCCCCCAAAAATAACTTAGCATAGGCCAATTTACCATAGTACCTTGCTTCTGGATAAAGATGGACTCCTTAAAGGTAAATACGTTATGAGTTAAGATAAACTCCAGCAAAATAAGCAACAGTTCAACCAACTTTTTGTCTAGATTACTGGAGGATAAAAAGTATGAGACTGCTTTGAGTCCATCATGGTGACCAATAAAAGTATACAAACTTTCCACATCCGTGGTCACCATGATGGTATCAGAAGTAAAAACAACATTATCTAACCTCCTCAAAGCCTCAGTAGTGTCCTTAATGTAAGATGGGAGGGAGGCATCAAAAGGTTTAAGGTAAAAATCCAACATCTGACACACCCCCTCACATAGCCCATCTATACAAGAAACTATCGGGCGACCAGGAGGACAACAATTGTTTTTGTGCAGCTTATGTGTCAGGTATAGATTAGGCATTTTGGGATGTTTAGCCACCAGGCAGTCAAAAAATTTCTTAGGGACAATACCCTCATGAAAAGCATCCTCAAGAATTTTAACCAGTTCAGTCTGAAACAGCAGCAACGGGTCCACATATAATCTCTTGTAGCATGCTTGGTTGCTTCGCTGCCTATTGGCTTCCCTTTCGTACATCCGATGAGGCCAGATGACAAGGTTACCACCTTTGTCAGCTGGCTTAAATTGAATGTCTGCCCACCCTTTCCTCTCAAAAGGTGTACATCCTTATTAGCTGTAGACGTATCGAGCTGCATAGTAGGGGCGAAAGATAGGCCCCTACTAAGCAGTTGGACCTGGGTTTCAGATAATATATGATCATATAAATTGATTACCTTGAACTGGTCCAATCTCTCATTTGCAGCCTGAAGGGTGTATGCTCCGACTTTCCTTACGCCACCAGATTTTGTACTGATAATACTGGTTGATGGTGATTCCTCCTCTGACTGATCAAATTCACTAGTTGTGGTCACAGAAGATATGAATCCTGCTTTGGGCCTTCTCCTTTTGATTGGATCTGATGTAAACTGCCATCTAAACACTTTTTTATTTGCATGGTCACGGATGTCTCTCTGATATTTTTTTTGCTTTGGTAGTACTAACCTCCTTTTCCCATTTTTGGGTATCTTTTTTAACTTCTTCAAGAAATGTATTAAGTGTATCTGAGGGAAGATCTTTTCGCAGGTTATTTTCCAAATCCACTGTCTCTGTGTCCAATGCCAGGAGTGACACCTTGTTCTTATCAATGATTATCTGTAGAAATGATCTAGAGCATGCCACTGCTGCCTCTTCCCATCTTTTAACATAAATCTCTTCTTCTAATGGGAATGATGGATAAGTCTGGATTCTAAGACCTCTTGGAGTGATGTTATTTAAGAGACAATTTTCAAGGGGCATATTTGTCCACCATATTTTCATTCCCTTGTGGACACAGTCCCTATATTTCATACATAATTCCTTATTATCAGGAGCCGTCTGGTTTAAAAGAAATGAGGAGTCATATATAAACAGGTCTGCCGCCCTACTACGCCCGGCTGCTTCTTTTGTTTTAAAGTCCATTTTTAGCAGTTGTGGTACAAATCCTGGACCTCAGACTTGGCCAAAAGATCACTTTCCAACAACACAATGACCCTAAGCACACAGCTAAAATAACAAAGAATCGGCTTCAGAACAACTCTGTGACCATTGTTGGCCCAGCCAGAGCCCTGATCTTAACCTAATTAAGCATCTCTGGAGAGACCAGAAAATGGCTGTCCACCAATGTTCACCATCCAACCTGATGGAACTGGAGAGGATCTGAAAGGAAGAATGGCAGAGGATCCCCAAATCCAGGTGTGAAAAACTTGTTACATCAATCCCATGAAGACTCATAGCTGTACTAGCTGAAAAGGGTGCTTCTACTCAATACTGAGCAAAGGGTCTGAATACTTATGACCATGTGATATTTCAGTTTTTCCATTTAATAAATTTGAAAAAATGTCTACATTTCTTTTTTTTTCTGTCAAGATGGGGTGCAGAGTGTACATTAATAAGAAAAAAATGAACTTTTTTGAATACCAAATAGCTGCAATGAAACAGTGAAAAATTTAAAGGGCTCTGAATACTTTCCATATCTCTCTAGATACTGAAACACCTACTTCCTGGAGAATGTTCTTCACTTGGATGGATGTTGTAAAGGGGTTATTCTTCAACCATGGAAAAGATTCTCTGATCATCCATCACTGTTGTTTTCTGTGGACGTCCTAGGATTTTTGAGTTCCCAAGCTCACCAATGTGCTGTTTTTTTTTGCAGAATGTACCAAACTGTTTATTTGCCCACTCCTAATATTTCTGCTATCTCTTTTTTGGATTTCTTTTTTTTCAGTCTAATAACAGTCTGTTTCTCTTCCATTAAGAGCTCCTTTGGCAACATGTTGTGGATCATCTTCCAAGTGCACATGACAGACCTGAAATCAGCTCCAGACCATTTTCATGTTTAATTGATGATGGATTAATGAGGGAATATCTCATGAAGCCCATTAAAGAGTTTTTGAGATAATTAGAAAATTACCTTTGGTCTCTTGAAAAAGAAGCAGTTACACATAAAAGAGCTGTAATTACTAAACCCTTACAGCAATTAAGATATGAATACAACAAAATTAAAGCTGAGAGTTGGCACTTTAAGCATTTTGATTATATAACCTCTCTGTATAACATACCTACACACAATGTCCCCTGTATAAAATCCCCACACACACATTGCTTTTCTGTATAATTTTCCCTCCACACACACTGCTCCACTGTAAAATATCCCCCCCACTCACAGCTCCTCTGTATAATATCCCGCTCCACACACACAGCTCCTCAGTATAATATTTCTCCCACACACACTGCTCCTCTGTATAATATCCCCCCCACACACACACACACACACACACACAAAACTCCTGTGTATAATATCCCCCCACACACTGCTTCCCTGTATAATATACCCCCACTAAACACACTGCTCCTCTGTTTAATATCCCCCCACACACTGTTTCTCTGTATAATATCCCTCCCACGCACACTGATCCTCTGTATAACATCACCCACACACACACACTGGTCCTCTATATACACACGTGGTCAAAATTGTTGGTACCCCTCGTTTAATGAAAGAAAAACCCACAATGGTCAAATAAATAACTTGAATCTGAAGAAAGTAATACTAAATTAAAAATCTAAGAAAATTAATAAATGAAAGTCAGACATTGCTTTTCAACCATGCTTCCACAGAATTTTTAAAAGCATAAATCTCATGAAACAGGCCTGGACAGAAATTATTGTACCCCTGAAAATAATGTGACAAAATAGGCATGTCAAAGTGTGTCCACTAATTAGCATCACAAGAGTCTACAATCTTGTAATCAGTCAGTGGGCCTGTATATAGGGCTACAGATACTCACTGTGCTGTTTGGTGATATTGTGTGTACCACTCTTAACATGGACCAGAGGAAGTGATGGAAAGACTTGTCTCAGGAGATTAAAAATAAAATGATAGACAAGCATTTTAAAGGTAAAGGTTATAAGACCATCTCCAAGCAGCTTAATGTTCCTGTGACTACAGTTGCACATATTATTCAGAAATTTAAGATCAATGGGACTGTAGCCAAAATCACTGGATGTGGCCACAGGAGGAAAATTGATGACAAATCAAAAAGATGGATAATACGAATGGTAATAAAAGAGCCCAGAAAAACATCTAAAGAGATTAAAGCTGGATTACAAGCTCAAGGAACATCAATGTCAGATCGCACCATCTGTCATTGTTGAGCCAAAGTAGACTTCATGGTAGATGACCAAGGACAGGGTCAGTCTGGGCAACCGGGGTGTCAGGGAATCCCCTGGTATGCCCCAGGACCTTAGTGGGCCCCCCGTACTTCCCATAGGGCCCCAAGCTGGTAACCGCAGGCTGGGCCAGGGCAGGGAGCCCCAGGCGGCACCACCAGCGGCAGTACTGAGGCCGCCTGATTCTTTGTCATCCGGGTCTGCACTGCGCCGGTAATGTCACAGTTAACAGATGCGACCGCGTCTGCTAACTGTGACGTCACGCAGCGTACTCTGCACTCAGCACTGATGCTTACCGAGGATCTGCGATCTGTTATGGAGCCTTGGTTGTAGCTAGATCCCAGTGGCTAGCAGGACCTTCCTAGTGGGCGTGATCGGCTTAGTTGGGGGGCGTGGCCATGTTTCCTCCCATCCACTATATGGTACAAGGGGGGAGTTTCTTCCTGGAATCAGCTATGTTGGTCCTGCCCCTTCTGATCACATGGGAATGTCAGCACAGGTCCTTTAGCCCACTGGAATTTGGACTTTACCATGGAGCCTGCGGGATGGACAGGAGACAAGCCAGGGGAAGGTAAGAACTCCTCTAATATGTGTATGTCTGTGTACAGAGTCTGACTGGGGTGTCTGGGTGTGCATGTATGACATGTATGTGCTAATGTGTCTGTGTATTACTGCTTGTCTATGAGTGGAAACAAGAGAAAACGCGCGACCATGATCCAAGGTGCAAAAGTGAAATCTTTATTGACATAGGAGTAGGTGCGGGGCGGCACAGAACAAGTGAGGACAACGACATCTAGCAATGACCAAATTATACACAGTTGTTAAAGTAGTAGATGTATAGGTCCATCCATAGTATACTGCAAAAATCATTGATTCCACATAACAGTATGTCAAAATATACCATATAATGATGGATAATAAATGGACACAAATGTCAGTAACCACAAGCATAAACATTCACATTGTAAACAGGGAATAATTTCCCATCGATCCCAACATTATGGGTCCCCAATGAAGCTCAGGGATAACACAATAGTTTGATTAAATTAGGGTGATGTGAAAAAGGATATTGAGTATACTTGTAGAATCACATATTTGTGAACTGGCATTCCCTGTCCACACATAACATGGAAAAGTCAAATACCAACAGACAAAGTCCGCAGTTACTGGATGTAGGACAAAGATGCAGGCATCAACCAGATTGTGCAAAACCACTATAGTGTGAAAGGGAATAATCCCATATCCCATCCACATAGATCCCTAGATCAAAAATCAGTGGCTAATGTCATAGCCAAATACACAGTTGTCAAAGTGATAGATGTATAGGTGTATCCATAGTATACTGCAAAAAATCATTTATTCCACATAACAGTATATCAAAATATACCATATAATAATGAGTAAGTGGACACAAATGTCAGTAACTACAAGTATAAACATTCACATTGTAAACAGGGAATAATTTCCCATCAATCCCATCCATATGGGTCCCCAATGAAACTCAGGGATAACGAAATAGTTTAATTAAATAAGGGTGATGTGGAGAAGAATAATGAATATACTTGCAGAATCACATATTTGTGAACTGACATTCCCTGTCCACATATAGTATGGAAAAGTCATGTACCAACAAATATTGTCCGCAGTTACTAGGATATAGGATAAAAATACAGGTATCAACCAAGTTGGACAATCACTATAGTGTGAGAGGGAATAATCCCATATCCCACCCACATGGGTCCCTAGGTCAAAAATCAATGGCCAATGTCATAGCCAAAATCTCACCATGGTAGTCCATGGAGAGAAGTAGAAAGAAGGGACCTCCAAACTACATGGTTAAAGGATTGGTAATGCACTGTACCTGGGAGATTGGTGGTCAGAGGGCAATGTCCGTGTCCTTCCCGACGGCCGTTTCGGCGGAGAAGCCTTCGTCAGCCTTCTCCACATCACCCTTATTTAATTAAACTATTTCGTTATCCCTGAGTTTCATTGGGGACCCATATGGATGGGATTGATGGGAAATTATTCCCTGTTTACAATGTGAATGTTTATACTTGTAGTTACTGACATTTGTGTCCACTTACTCATTATTATATGGTATATTTTGATATACTGTTATGTGGAATAAATGATTTTTTGCAGTATACTATGGATACACCTATACATCTATCACTTTGACAACTGTGTATTTGGCTATGACATTAGCCACTGATTTTTGATCTAGGGATCTATGTGGATGGGATATGGGATTATTCCCTTTCACACTATAGTGGTTTTGCACAATCTGGTTGATGCCTGCATCTTTGTCCTACATCCAGTAACTGCGGACTTTGTCTGTTGGTATTTGACTTTTCCATGTTATGTGTGGACAGGGAATGCCAGTTCACAAATATGTGATTCTACAAGTATACTCAATATCCTTTTTCACATCACCCTAATTTAATCAAACTATTGTGTTATCCCTGAGCTTCATTGGGGACCCATAATGTTGGGATCGATGGGAAATTATTCCCTGTTTACAATGTGAATGTTTATGCTTGTGGTTACTGACATTTGTGTCCATTTATTATCCATCATTATATGGTATATTTTGACATACTGTTATGTGGAATCAATGATTTTTTGCAGTATACTATGGATGGACCTATACATCTACTACTTTAACAACTGTGTATAATTTGGTCATTGCTAGATGTCGTTGTCCTCACTTGTTCTGTGCCGCCCCGCACCTACTCCTATGTCAATAAAGATTTCACTTTTGCACCTTGGATCATGGTCGCGCGTTTTCTCTTGTTTCTTGATATAATTGCGACTTTTCCACAGTCCCCATCCAGTTTTCTATTCATATTGTGATCCGTAATGCTCATATATGTGTTTGGTAAATAATGGTGTGGCTGCGGCTTTTTCTACAGCTTGTCTATGAGTGGCCTGACTGTGCTCTGTGTGCATGTATGACATGTATGTGCCTGTGTATTAGTGCTTGTCTATGAGTGGGCCTGATTGCACTCTGTGTGCATGTATGACATGTATGTGCCTGTGTATTAGTGCTTGTCTATGAGTGGCCTGACTGTGCTATGTGTGCATGTATGACATGCATGTGCCCATGTGTCTGTGTATTAGTGCTTGTCTATGAGTGGCCTGACTGCGCTTTGTGTGCATGTATGACATGTATGTGTCTGTGTATTAGTGCTTGTCTATGAGTGGGCCTGACTGTGCTCTGTGTGCATGTATGACATGTATGTGCCCATGTGTCTGTGTATTAGTGCTTGTCTATGAGTGGGCCTGTCAGTGCTCTGTGTGCATGTATGACATGTATGTGCCCATGTGTCTGTGTATTAGTGCTTGTCTATGAGTGGCCTGATTGTGCTCTATGTGCATGTATGACATGTATGTGTCTGTGTACTAGTGCTTGTCTATGAGTGGCCTGACTGTGCTCTGTGTCCATGTATGACATGTATGTGTCTGTGTATTAGTGCTTGTCTATGAGTGGCCTGACTGTGCTCTGTGTCCATGTATGACATGTATGTGCCTGTGTATTAGTGCTTGTCTATGAGTGGGCCTGACTGTGCTCTGTATGCATGTATGACATGTATGTGTCCGTGTGTCTGTGTATTAGTGCTTGTCTATGAGTGGGCCTGACTGTGCTCTGTGTGTGTGCATGTATGACATGTATGTGCCTTGCTGTCTAGGTATTTGTGCTTGTCTATGAGTGGCCTGACTGTGCTCTGTGTCCATGTATGACATGTATGTGTCTGTGTATTAGTGCTTGTCTATGAGTGGCCTGACTGTGCTCTGTGTCCATGTATGACATGTATGTGCCTGTGTATTAGTGCTTGTCTATGAGTGGGCCTGACTGTGCTCTGTGTGTGTGCATGTATGACATGTATGTGCCTTGCTGTCTAGGTATTTGTGCTTGTCTATGAGTGGCCTGACTGTGCTCTGTGTCCATGTATGACATGTATGTGTCTGTGTATTAGTGCTTGTCTATGAGTGGGCCTGACTGTGCTCTGTGTCCATGTATGACATGTATGTGCCTGTGTATTAGTGCTTGTCTATGAGTGGGCCTGACTGTGCTCTGTGTGCATGTATGACATGTATGTGCCTGTGTGTCTGTGTATTAGTGTTTGTCTATGAGTGGCCTGACTGTGCTCTGTGTCCATGTATGACATGTATGTGCCTGTGTATTAGTGCTTGTCTATGAGTGGGCCTGACTGTGCTCTGTGTGTGTGCATGTATGACATGTATGTGCCTTGCTGTCTAGGTATTTGTGCTTGTCTATGAGTGGGCCTAACTGCGCTCTGTGTTGCTGTATGACAAAAAAACTAAACGTGATGAACAGCTGAAAATACCAAAGCATAATAAAAGACGTGCTTCATGCTGGTGAATAACCAGGTGGAGGGAAAGAAAAAAGCGCCAGCATATGTATATATAGAGCACACCATTGTTTATATTGTGGCTGGGTGACTGATGGTCTTATTGGGGGATTTTATACCCCATGATTTTAAATGGTTATATTTGTATACTTGTAACACGTGTGATGTTCAATAAAATGTTTTCATTGTCATTTATTAGTGGTGTGCTCTATATATATATAAAGCTCTGACAAAAATTAAGAGACCACTGCAAAATGTTCAGTTTTTCTGATTTTTCTCTTTATACTTTTGAGCAAAATGTAAATTGTTCTTTTATTGTATAAAACCACTGACAACGTCTCCGAACTTGTTTTTTATTCATGATTATTATTGTAGTATTATTCGGTCACTATGTGGTCTGGTCATGGAGTGTTGGTATTTGTTTGTATTTGTGTTGGTATCTTGTATGTGTTTTTTTCGGTCACTATGTGGTGGTAATATGTGGTCCGGTCACGCTAAGGTGGTATTTCTCCCTTGTATATTGTATTATTCGGTCACTATGTTGTCTGGTCACAGTGTGGTGGTATTTCACCCTTATATGTGGTTGTATTGGGTCACTATGTGGTGGTTATATGTTGTCTGGTCATGGAGTGGTGGTATTTCTCCCTTGTATGAGGTTGTATTCGGTCACTATGTGGTGGTAATACACACGTCTGTGGAGGGTTCCATCCACCGCTACTTCCCAGAGTCTTCGGCACCAAACGGGGGGGGGGGGGGGTGCAAATGTACACAAACAGATATGTGCTCTCTCCTCAGCATTTAAAGTCCTTTGGCCATGTCATCTCTTACAGGGGTTCCCTAGTCCCCTCAGCAGAGGGGATGAGTCACTTACAGGTAGAGAGCACTGATTAGGAATTGCAGCCCAGATGACAGCACTCTTCACACTGTCACAGTTTGACGACCTGTGTCCAATGCCTGGAGCCGTGCCCAATGTCTAGTGTCTGATAACCTCTGCCCGATGTCTAGAGCTTTGTTCGATTTGGAGCCTGATGATTTCCTGTGTGTGTTGTCCTGTATTCCTATTTGTTTCCGTGGCCGGGACCAGCCAGTATTCCTGATCCGCCCAGCATGTGTTCCTGTGTCCTGGAACCAGCCTGAATCCCTGATCTGTCCTGCCTGAGTTGCTAGTCTGTTCCTGTGTCCTGGGACCAGCCTGATCCTAATCTGTTCCTGAACTGTACTGTGTTCCCGTGCTACTCCTGTCTGACATTATGCCTGTCTCTTGTCCTGCTGTCATCTAGCCTTGACTCAGCTTCCACAGTCTCTGGATACTGCCCTTCTCTTACCTGGGTTGTCTGTGTTCTCCCTGTGGTCCAGTGGGTCCACCTTACCCTTTGGATTCATCATCCCTGCGCTCGCTGTCTCATCCCTTGCGGCAAACGTGACAATAGCCAAGGACTAAAAAATGCCTCTGAAAGAAAAAATTAAACAATTGGAGTGTAGAAAATCAAAGGAAAAAATAAACTAGAAAGATCAAATCCAAAGAGAGAAAGATAAACAAAGAAACAATGTTTCAACCACTCACCACCACTACCATGCATGAACTGTTAAAAACAGCATTGAGCTGGGCTCAGAAAAGGGTTGAAATAGCTCACCTGATGCTGGAGGAATGATCAGGTGTTGGATACCTCCCAGTGACTCCCAGAAAGCTACTCCCTGCTAACCGCATAGCAGAATGGACACAAACCCACCACTGCCTAGAATCAGACACAGCAGCATCCTGAATTGCCTGGCAACCGGCGAGCACAGTGACCCATGTTCCCTGGGCAGTGAAACTTGTGGGAGACACATCACACCACTCCACAATGCACAAGTACCTTAAATTGGGATGGGTGATTTTCCCTTGTGGAAGCTCTAACCCCACGGTGAACAGACTTCTTCCTGGTAACTGGTGGGCCTATAGTTTACCCTTTCGGGGAGAGCAGGATGACAGCGCCTACGACCAACATAGCGCAACTCTGGACTAGATACACTCCCGGATGAAAGAACTGAACCACCTTCCAACACTGTAGCTCTTGGTTGTGGAAACCATTGGATACATTCAGAGGTCTGGTTTAGTCCATTTCTTGATATGACAGAGAACATTTTATACATGAGAGTGATATGCACTACCTTAGGATATTTTAATGGTAAGGTTAGTTGCTGTGTACAGATAGATAGACAGAATGATGGATAGATAGATAGATAGATAGATAGATAGTCCCCATCCTGTATGTTCCTCCATCCATCCTTCCTACAGTCCCAATGTGACACCCCTGGACTATTCAGGTCATCACACGGTACTGCACAAACTGCCTTTCCTGTGCAGTATTCAACCCCCCATGGTTCTGGGTCTCTATCCGATGGTACTGCATCCACCAGCATTCACAAATACTAGATACACTTTGCACCACACCTGTCAGGCACACCAGTGGGCTGCTTAAGCAGGAATAGGGCCACCCACCTAGGGTTCAGACAGAAAGGTGAGAGGTGTCAATTCAGTTGAGTGGTAGCCCTCGAGCTGTGAGGAGCTCTGAGGAAGCTGGGAGTTGGAGCTCCCAGGTGAGAAGTAAACTAGGTCACAGACGGTGGTCTGGACCTAGAGGAGTCGGACCCCCGGTCGCAGGGGATTGAGACTAGGTGCCTGGGACCCATCAAGGAGGACGGTCAGAAGCCTGGTCCTATCACAGATCCGGAACTGATGGCACGACGGGGGACACGGACTCTAGGTCGGGTAGAAGCTTCAGGCAACCCGGCAATCAACCTGCGGAGGACAGGGTCTTTATGGACTGTTCCCACCAGCCCAGAGATCGGGGGCACTAGCGCAACGAGGGGGGATAGGGCTTTCCTAGCAAGCAGCCCACTGAAATCCCAAGCATGAGCTCATGAGAGCAGGCTCCTTCACTTAGCCACAGTGGGGAGCAAGGGCCCTGATAACTCCAAGCTACCGGGCCACAACGGACAATCTAAAACTTAGTGCCAGGAGGCAGGTTACGGACCACCGGCAGTACTGTAGGGGACAGGACCCGGACGAGCTCCCCTCGAGAGACAACGGCAGTCAGAGACTTGGTTTACCCTGTTGCCAGTGTCTGCTTCATTGCTCAGTGAGTACCCGACCGACCCCTGCACTGCGCCCCCGCATCTCACCTATCAGAGTCCCGGGGCCTACCCCTACCCATGGAGGGCAATGTCACCTAGCTGCCCCACTCCCAACTCCCAACGGCAGTGGCAGTACTCCCAATTACCATACACCATGGGTGGCATCACAAACTACACCAAATCCCCTGTAAATACTCCCTTTCCATTTGAGTGTGGCCCCTAAGCCCCGGGTCCGGAGACCCTCAAGCCACGAATGATCACCACCCCCGGATCCGAGCGGTTCGATCCGCTGCAGTGGCGGCACACCTACCCATTATCCCCATAGTCCCAGTCCCTAATGTACACTTGCTTTGGCAAAACTAATATGTATTTGGTCCTGCTAATAAAGCTCATTTGATTAGATTGATAGTAGAAAGATAGGTAGGTAGATAAATAAATAAAATAGATAGATAAATAGATAGATAGATAGATAGATAGATAGATAGATAGATAGATAGATAGATAGATAATATAGGTAGAGGGACAGATAATATATAGATTGATCGATGATAGATAGAGAGATAGATAGATAGATAGATAGATAGAGGGATAGATACCGTAGATGTTATAAATATATTAAAAAAAAAAAGAAAACAGTAAAAATGACATGTATGATATTATAAAGATCAAGGAGTGAAAATAAGCCAGACATTCACTTTCTCAGCAGATGGACTTGCATAGAGCAATTTAAGAAAGCTGCACAGCATGGAATAAAATATGAGATGGCAGACAGGAAAGTGACACACAGACAGCTCCGGCTATTCTCTGTTAGCAGAAAATTCAGCACAAGCTTTATTCATGTCAGATGTTAAAACAACGTGCGTACCTCCAATAGCGGCAATACCAGGAGGGTCATGTGGTGAAATTGCTATGCTGCACATCAATGACTGCTGAAAATGGAGGTTTCTCTATTAATCTACTTTCTATAAAATAACAGCAGCTACGAGAAAGTTCATAGTGTATTAGCATATTATGACATGGAATATCTATTTCACATCACACACGCTGAACAACAAAAAGATTTCATTCCGTAACAACTGAAATTATTTCTATTTGACAGTCATTTAGCAGCATGACCTGCATGAAATCCCTATGAAGACTCCTCACCTTATATAAGGAATGGAAAATGTGCAAAAAGGCCAGATTCTCAGAGCCAGCCAAGAAACCAGATTCTTCATGAGATCAGCTACATCTTCCAGATTGCAATGCTACAGTGTCACAATTGAACAACTGACGGATGATGCTAAATTTAACCCTATGTGTTTTTCAAGGCTACACTATATTGATATGATTGCACAATAGTTTGTACTTATAGGCTGTGTTACACTTATAGGCTGTGTTTATGTCACAATATTAGGGAACATGTTCTGTGTTTTCATGGATAGAAAACATATCCATTATAATCTATGGAGCTGTTCACATGTGCATATATATTTTTTTTTACAAGTCATGTATTCGCAACAAAATCACAGACATCCATTTTATTGACTGAATCACTAACCAAATCTACCCATATAAGTTAAAAGATCCATAAATATGACAGCCGGCACATGAGGGACATGAGTGTGTAAACCATGTTCTGTCTATAGTCAGCACTGTAAGGGGTAGGAGACTTGCAATTTACTTTCATTTTACGGATGAAACACCGATAGTAAAAACTGAAACACTGACCAAAATCAGATCAAAAACACTAATGAAACTCAAAACATTATTTGCAAAATGGAAAAATCACTGACACCTGATTGGGACCTTATGTTCAATGTTTTTACAAGTTATGAACTACTTGGTTGAGGTCATCATCATAGTAATTTTTTAATTATATTCTTTCCTTTTTTATTTTTCCCAATAGTGTATTTATAGGCTGTACGTTATCATCTACAGTTCTTGTGAAAGTATTCACCCCCTTGGCATTTTTTCTGTTTTGCTACCTCACAACCCTGAATTTTACTGTTTTTTTTTAGGGTTTGCATCAGTTCATGTAAAGAACATGCCTATAATGGTGAACCTTTGGTTATCATTTTATTGTGAAACAACAAGGACAAAATACTGAAAACTTTATTGTGCACAACTATTCACCCCCTTAAAGCCAGTACTTTGTAGAGCCTCCTTTTGCAGAAATTACAAGTGCAATACACTTTGGATAAGTCTTTATGAGCTTTCCACATCTTGTCACTGATTTTTGCTCATTCCTCAATATAAATCTGCTCCAGCTGCTTCAAGTTAGATAGTTTCCTCTGGTGAACATCAATCATTAAGCCTGACCACATATTCTCAATTGGATTAAGATCTGGGCTTTGACTAGGCCACCCCAATACATTTACATGTTTCCCCTTAAACCACTCGAGTGTTGCTTTAGTAGTATGCTTTGGGTCATTTCCTTGTTGGAAGGTGAACCTCTGTCCCAGTATCAAATCATTGAAAGACTGAACCGGGTTTTGCTCCATGATATCCCTGTACTTAGCACCAACCATCTTCTCCCCGACTAGGATGATTTTCCCTGTCATTGCTGCTGAAAAATATCCCACAACATGATACTGCCACCACAATGTTTTACTGTGGGGATGTTAATATTGGAATGATGAGCTGTGTTGGTTTAGCGCCAGATGTAGCGTTTATCTTCAAAGAAAAAAGTTGAGTTTTGTTCTTATCTAACCACAGCACCTTCCTCCATACATTTGGGGAGTCTCCCACATGTCTTTTGGCAAACCCAAAATGAGCCACCCAGTTTCTATCTGTAAGTACAGCTTATTGTGGTTGTATGAACAGATACTCCAGTCTCTGCTTGGGAATCTGCAGCTCTTTCAGGATTACCTGTGGTCTCTGTGCTGCCTCTCTGATTAATGGACTCATTGTCTGGCCTGAGAGTTTTGGTGGACAGCCCTCTCTTGGCAGGTTTGTTTTGGTACCATGTTCTTTTCATTTCATGATTCATTTGGGGATCATCAAAGATTGGGATATTTTTTTAAAACCCAACCCGGACTTGTACTTCTCAACATCTTTGTCCCTGTCTTGTTTGGAGAGCTCTCTGGTCTTCATAGTGTTGTTTGGTTAGTGGTGTCTCTTGCTTAATGGTGCTGCAGCCTTTGGGGTCTTTCAGAAAAGGTGTGTATATACTGATAGACCATGTGACACATATATTGCACACAACTGGACTTCCTTTCACTACACATGTGACTTATGAAGGTAAATGCTGTACAAGAAACTTTTAGGTGCTTCAGTGCAATATTTCTCTATTTTAATTCCATAAATGTAATTTTTGCCTACAATTTTCCTACTTCATTTCTCCAACTTAGACTACTTAGTGCTGATGTATCAAACACAAATTGGATTACAAAATTATTTAAACACAGGTGGTAATGAAACAAAATATGTAAAACGTCGAGAGGGGTGAATACTTTTGCAAGGCACTGTAGAGTTTCTGGTTTGACTTCCTAGCCCAAATCATGTGGCATGGATTTTTAAAGGGTCAATATGGACATTTTAGATTCTTATCTCAAATAGGTATCAGTAGAGTTTCTCTATGAAGTCTATTTGCATATTTAAATTCTTATAGGCGTATTACATAGCTTATAAGCCTCCTTTCCTCGACATGGCACTTTCCACATGAAGAACTTTACTACCTATACCCTCTGACAAGGGTCTCTAACGAGTTCTTCTGCTTTGCACTGGTGAGCGCCCAAACTCAGAAACACGTGTCGGTAAATAGAGTTTTTGATATGGCTTCCTATCCTAATTCATGTGGCAGTGCCCTTTAAAGGATCATTATTGACCATTAGGATGCTAAGACCAATAAATGGAGTTCCTGTCCTCTTGATATCCGAGGAAGATTGTTGCAACCTTAAATTCTGAGCACATTGATCAATACCTTATATCCAAAAGTTGCTACATATTAACTCGTATTCAATCTTATTTTCCCAAAAAAACAATCTTTGTCATCTTTGATTTCCAAGTTAATTTTGTCATTGATTGTTACTAGTGAGATGAATGAAAACACAATGAAATATTTGATATATTTATGGTACACTAACCCTATCTCACGCTCATGCAAACACACCTATGTTATCTACTGAACTGATGAGCAGCTCTGGTAGTCTGAGCCAATGTCTGAATATGAGGTTACAATGACCAGCCAGCGGTATTAAGCCACCAGTGATCGGTACATTTTTGTAGATCGTTGGTCGTATTAGCCTGTTTTGATAGGTAGACTTAATATGTGCACGGAATGATCAGTAGTAGCTTGTTCTGTGTGTATAGACTTTTAATATTCAATGTTAAGATTAATATACTTGTGAACAAGCATTTTGGTTGTATGTCAGATGATTAGCAACCTATTTATATTGCACGATTATCGTGAATGCTCATTCCAGATAATCATGCAGTGTAAATGAATGCATCTCAAAGGGACTGTAACATGTGTGTGACTGCAGACATGTGAACCCTCACATCAAGTGGTGCATGCTGGGAGGATTTTCCAGTGCTGGCACAGAGACTGAGCTATCACGTGACCGCAAGTAAGGATTATGACCACATTCTGACTAGATATGCGCTTCCTCGCTCACTACAAGTGAATTGAATGAGGCTGCACATGTCTAGTGGGAATGTGTTTAAGGATATGCAAATCACAAACTTTCACTCACATGATCACTCGGTTTTGATGTCAACACTGGAGAATCCTTACAGTGTGCGATGTGCGTGATGTGAGGATTCACATGTCTACAGTTACATAGAGTGACTGCAACCATTTGTGATAAACTTGGACAACCCCTTTAAGGCTATAAAATATGACTTAGTGCCTAAAAAATGGTTCACATTGTGGTGCTCAAATTCCATCAATTTCATTTCCTACCTAAGGAGCAGGACAGGCACTAGATAAAAATTAGTGGTTTAAGCCTTCAGTTATTTTTCAATTTCATTTTGTAACCATTTTTCATCTGTTGTGCATGTATTTTGTCTCTAAGTCCTGAACCTTTATATTAAAACTTAATAAGGTATGACATTTACTTCTTGCCTGATCCGTAAAATCAATAGCTGATTTTATAACCTTGCAGATGCTTCAGATCAATTAACATAAAAACAAAAAAGTGAGCCGGAGTATGAGTTGGTGTACATGTAACTTGTAAGCTCATGTTTACACTGGCCATAAGACATAGAAAAAAAAAGAAGAAAATAATATGAAAGTATACCCTGCTGTAACTAAATAAAAGCAACTAGACACACAGCCATGGGAAGCATCTTGTTTTCTTGTAGGCTTTTTTACTCAGTACAAATAGGGTGTGGCCCCCTTCTCAGTGAGCTGGGCATTTCATTACATTCTATGCTTCCCATGGATGTGTGTCCAGTTGGGACCCAGCCACTCTTTCCCTTATTCAGATTGATGTCTGTTGACCATGGTGAGGTTTTTATACTAGAGAGTTTATGTACTGTCCCGATGGGTACACCTTGTCACGGTGGGATGGCTTTACACTTTTTTGATCAAAAATAGTATTAACTTAATACCCTATGTTTATTTATATGCATTATGCTTTTACTTAGCTACAGCAGGGTATATGTTCGTATTATTTTCATGTTTGATTTTTTTAGATCAATTAACATGTTGGGTATCTATCAGCCCACGATTTCTGAAGTTGGTGAAAGAAAGTTATATGTCTGCTTTATGTGTACTATAGTAAGGTGTGATATAAGCTAAATTTTTAACCTGAGTGGAATACTGATTGTGTGAAAATACGAGGGGCTGCTGATAAGTCTATGGCTTTGTGATCTTTTTTTGTTTCTATGGTAACAAATGTTACATCACATGAAAGCCTTATGTGTCTAATATAGGTTTTCAAAATTTTGTTTGTTGCTTATGGCAACAGTGTTCTACGCACGCGGGAACAGAAAATGGCAGAGTCCAATGCGATATTCAAAGCAACTGAGAGCAGAGGAGTGATAAAATTCTTGTTTCTGCAAGGAAAGTCTGAGAAAGATATTCATGGTGATATGTCGCAGACATTGGGGGATCAATACTCTTCATATTCCACAGTTAAGAACTGGGTTGCCAAATTTAAAACGGGCCACTTCAGCACCAATAATGAGGAACATCCTGGAAGACTGAGAGTGGTTGTTTTTCCAGAGATCGTCGATGCTGTACAAAACTGGCAGAGCTGCGCTTCCAGCTGGTTGACCACCCACCTTATTCACCAGATCTAGCTCCCTCCAACTATCATCTGTTTCCAAACCTGAACAAACACCTCAAGGGTATCAATTTTACACCATTTCTGATGCCATGGCTGCTACAGATGCCTGGTTTGAGGCACAACCGAAATCCATCTTTTGCTAGGCTTACAGAACTTGGAATACCGATGTAAGAAGTGCGTTGACATCAGTAGACTGTATGTGGAATAAATGTAAAGTTTTATCATCCTTTCTTTCTGGGCAAATCCAAAGACTTATCAGCAGCCCCTCATATATGATCGCTTTACAATCGCACACACGTATGACTGTAGGGAGTTATATAACAGATTATTTTTTACCTTCACCAAACCATCTAATTTTTTATTATTTTTTTTTAAAAATGTTTATATTATAATTAACAAGGAGCGAAAAGCAATTATTTGTGTTCTGATTATTCGTAGAAAATCCAAAAGTACTATTCTGGTATTCGTCATGAATAACAAACCGAATGAAAGTCAACGGGGAAAAAAAAGCATCTTGTGACAAATATTGAAATTGTATTGTGCATGCATTATCCAAACACGAATAGTTACTATTCGCCCATCTCTAATAATTATATCATCTCCCCCTTTTATAGATTGAAAAGGGTCTGTAACACATTCACTCTGTATAGGCGGCTGCTAAAATTGTTCCCTTTACCATCAGTGTAATGTTTTCATGTGCTGAAAATAACAATTTTCCTTCTTCACCCAAAGGTTTCTGCATCACACTATAAATAGTGGATTATTTTAGCTTGTATGGCAAGCCTCAGCCCCAGGAATTGTTTCCTGAGGATCCATATAATCTCACTGTTGATCACTGCTTATCTCGAGATTAGTTTGCTAAACAAGTGACATCCCTGCTGTAAATTGTAATAAGCACTGATAAGTGACAAGTTTGATCTCAGCAGTATTTACTCTTAGCAAGAAACCATGATTGTTATGTGAGATCTTCAAAGAAGAGTTCTTTCCCTTCCGTAATGAAACTGGAAAACAGTTATTAACTACTGTCCTGCTGTTGGTAATGAAAATTTTACAATATTTCATACTTTAGTGACCTACTTGCTTACATCAAACATTATTCTGTGACATCAAGACTACGCATTAAAAACCCTTTGTACTATAATAAGCAAATTATACAGTTTCTAAAATGTAATTATAGCCTAGATCTCCAGACTTAAACTTTAACATAGGCTTGTTTTCTATTCACATCAATGAAAATTCCAATTGTTGGACTCTATAAAGCCATAATGACATCTAGATTTGTTCCATTTCCTAAGGAAAAAACATATTTTCTTTTATTCCGACCCACATGTGACCAAATGAAATAATGATAATCTTATCATCCTGCCTTTTTTGTCTCTTAAAAAACATCTGTATTTTCTAAAGGTTAACATTCATTCACACTCCACTCAACGTTCACTCGTAACAGTCGTTTGGATGTTAATGTGTTCATAACAGCTTTGACTATCCGGAGACATTTTATTTCATAATCCATTTGGTGAGTGTTGTCATAGCGTTTCATTAATGTTAACACCTATGTAGATTTTCCATGAGACAATTACAAAAAAAGAGAATTATTCTTAATGATGGGTTTTCTCAAGCTAAATATTTTTGACATCTGTAATCCTCATTTTTATTTTTAGTTTAAAGCAATGTTTCTACAAATACATTGTGATATGTGAATACATCTGTGATTTATATACTAAGAAACAATGTAAGAAAGTAGGTAACAGTGTATTAATGACTTTTAATTCTTTATATGCTGGCATTAAGGCAGCTACACAAAAAATGGTAAAAACTGGCATCTAAGGTTTAGAGAAGAGGATAGATGAAAATGGACACTTAACAGCTGGCAGAAAGTTGCTTCGAAATGCGACACAATGATGTTAAGGAAGAACAAATGGAGGATAATCAAAAGGAAGGGGTAAGAGGGATTTTCGAAGAGAACAGAGAAAAAAAGAAATGTTGAAGTGATTCTATGAAAACAAAGGTCTTCTAGATATTTGACATCATTGGCTCTAGAAATCAATGTATCTGTAGACAGAGAACTCTGAGACTTCCAGTATTCAGGAATGCATATGTAATTAAAGACTGGCCATATGCAAACACTAGACACCTCTTAAAAAGTGGAAGTCTTGTTTTATTTTCAGTAGTGTGAGATGGAAAGGATCAGGTGCTCGACTTAATAGTATCTGCATACTTGGATGCAGTTGAACACAATAGTGGAGCAGTGAGTGTTTAGCTCCCAGCTACACCATGATGCCTATGTGTCTGCGTAACAGCCCAGAAGGTGTGATGATATTACTAACCGCACCTCCTTAAAGGAGCCAGACAAAACACACCAAAGCGGCTTGTCATAGGCATTGGGTTGGGCAGTCCTTTTTATAATTATGACAGCACTTTGTTGAGGGACAGTGTAGGCCTTAAAAATGTGTTTGTACGACTTCTGTGAGCATCATACTGAGTTGGGTGGCATTGAAGAGGCATCATACTATGTTTGGGCAGTGTTGAAACCTCATGCTATCTTAGGGGCATTGTATACTGAGTTGGGGACACTACAATTTGGTGGCACAAAGAGGTAACATAAGCTGCGTTGGCGCATCACACTTTTTTAGGAGTACTGTAAAGGTATCTGACTCACCCACCACAGGGCTTTGGGACACCCGGTGTCGGGCCGGACTAGTCCGGGGGTAGTCAGTGGTGACGGGGCCCGACTCCGTGACCCTGGCGGGGTCAACTAATATGGCAGTTGTGGGGGTGGTAACTTTAATTAAAGTTTGTGGAAATATTCGTGACGCCACCTGTGGTTTGCAGCTATAGAGTTGCCGCTGCTGGATGAGACCTCCGGGGCTGATGGATTAGCAGCTGGGATGGTTCTGCTCCCCACAGGTGGAGCGGTACCCCGGGGCAGCCGTTGGTGCTTATTAAAGTCTATGGTGCTTTTGGTGCATGTTGCGGTGCAGGGCAAAATAAAGGAAGCAACACCAGGGGGTGCAGTTTCAAAGTCTTTTACTCACTGTTCAGTCGCTGCAGACAACCGGTTGCCCACTGGTGTGCTGGGATCTCCTGTCAGGGACCTCCGCTGGTCCAGGATAGTTCTTAAAGTAAATGCCGGTGCACCCATGTTTGTGTCTCCTTCCTCGACTGACTTCAGAGCCTTAACCTTTATAGATAAACTGGTCTCGGCCTCCACCATAGGGTCTGGTCAAGAAGGCTTGCCTGGATGGAATCTTGCCCTCTTCCCAGGGGATCTACCCTTGCAATCACCCTGGGCCTTCGGTGTTTACTTTTGGAAATGTCTTTCTTCCCTTAATTTCTAAGGACCGTCCCTGGATGCAGCCTGATCCCTCCACCCGATGTTCTAGTGGAAAAGGCCACGAGCTTGAAAGCCTTCCGTGGCCCTGGAATCCTTTCTTTACTGTCTGTGGTGTCACCTGGGCCTAGCTGGGCCCCAGGGTCTCCACCAGGAAGCTTCACACTCTGTCACTTTGCTGAGGTATCAACCGCTCTCTCTTTCCAACTCCTCACTTTCCAATTCTCCACTTCTAACTAAACTTGACCTTCCTGTATCTGCTCTTACTTTCTGTTGGCTCCTCCCACTTTCCCTGTTGCTAGGCCCCACCCTACGGGAGAAGAGATGGGTCTTACGGCCCCCCAGCATGCAGCATGGGGGTAGCTGCCACTATCTCCGGTGCCAATATATGCCTAACAATAGGTGTAGTGTGAAATTGCCTGTGAACCGGCATTTTCCCTTGTCCTTACCCAGGATGGGACATCACACCTCTGGCTGAGGTGCAATGTCTCTGTGGCGACGGAAGCCTCAGAGGCACCACATATCCAAAGGGGAAACTGTAGAGACATCATATTTTTAGAGGCATTGTGCCAGCAGCATACTGTGTTGAGGTATTGTAGACACATCATATTGTGTGTGAGGGAATGTACTTTAGGAGTAAATTGTTTGGGTTATTTCACCATGGGGATATGATCCTTTATGGAAAGGCAACATACTGCATGAGGGCCATGAAAGAAGTATCAAAGAGGGAAGGAACACTACAGTAATGTGAATGCTATAATACATGTGCTATGCACATAAGTTTTCCAACACAGGCAGTAGACAAATGAGAAATAATAAATGCAGGCAAGGGTAAACTCCTAACAAACTAACAGAGAACATAAGGTAGGTGTTGGAAAGGCAAATGAGAAAACTGAGAAGACAATACTGGTCTCTTCTTAAATCCCTTAGGTGGAATTCCTTAGCAGTAATCCCCATAGATATGTAGTAAAAAAGGGTCAAGGAGACATACAAAGTCCAGAGTATGGAACAACAACTCCTAAAACTTAACTTTTATTATTGTGAGAGAATAAAAGTGACAAAGTCACATAAAAGGGCGGCACGGTGGCTCAGTGGTTAGCACTGCAGTCTTGCAGCGCTGGGGTCCTGGGTTCAAATCCCACGAAGGACACTATCTGCAAGGAGTTTGTATGTTCTCCCCGTGTTTGCGTGGGTTTCCTCCCACAATCCAAAGACATACAGATAGGGACTCTAGATTGTGAGCCCCAATGGGGACAGTGCTGCCAATGTATGTAAAGCGCTGTGGAATTAATAGCGCTATATAAATGAATAAAATTATTATTATTATAAAAGCGTGAACATAAAAGGAACACACATGCTGAATCACAGCAAAGGACAAAGTGGCCCAGCATATGTGTGCTACATACAGAACACACAAATAAACCCTGTGAAATAGCTATATTCACAATTGTACTCAATTCTCATACTCACCCGTGAGGGAAACCACCCCTCAAAATAACAGGGAAAAACTGGGATTGCTTGCAAACATAGTGAGATCCAAGTCAATTCAGACCACTAAAACATCATTTCCAAACTGAGACGGGTCATTTTACAGAAATATGGAAAGATCTGACCCACTATGATTCATCAGATGATTACCATCCCAGGATATTCATGCATGACTGACTCTCCTTCCTAGTCGCCACCATAATCCTGTTTTGATGAATGGAATACACGTGTGTGTATACAGATTCAATGCCGCGCGGAACACGTGGAACAAGTGCACCCGTTTGTGTGGTAAAACCCATGATGTTGTTTTGATGGAGAGATACTGCTATGGTGATTGGTAAAGACTCCCCTGATGAGTGAAGGTGATGACGAAAAGCGTCGGGAGTAACCTTATTGACCCACACATGGTGCGATGACAAGGGGTAGCATATCCTGATCCGCAAAGAGCTTGTTCCATTCAACAAAACAGGATTATGGTGGCAACTAGGAAGGAGAGAGTCGGTCATGCATGAATATCCTGGGATGGGAATCATCTGATGAATCAAACTTTGAAACCTGCACCGAGGCTGAGTTGCGGATGCAGTTCTACCAATGTCGGCAATGGCCCGCGGACAGTATAAGACTCTATGCATTGCGCCTGCAGACAGCCCTCCGGATGCTGAGGCGGGTGGACACCATCAGTGAGGCTGACAGCAACAAGATGCTAGTGGAACAGTTCCTGCAGGGACTGGGGTCTTCTGAAGATCGCAAACAGCTGCGGTTATGGACTTTGGAGCACGCTGACCTAGACTTTGCAGTATTAAAGGAGCGGGCCATCAAGGCCCTGCAAGCACCAACCACTGGCGCTCCTGATGCGGCCCCTTTGCCAGTCGAAACCGCTCCTGTCTTGGTAGCGGCCCCTCCCTTGGCTCTACCGGCCCCTGCCGCACCCGTCGGGACGATCGAAGCGCTGGCCTTGCAGATCCGACGCATGAACGGAGACCTCACCCGGATCCGCACCGCACTCCAGCTACCGATGAGAGCCAAGCCCCAGGAGAAGATCCAGCTCGCCGACAGTCTGGAGAATGTCCCTTGGATGCAGCGAAGGAAGAACAATGACCCGTGGTATGGGCCACCTGTCTGCTACAGGTGCAACAAGCCTGGCCATTACTCTAGGCGATGCCCGTTAAACGAGCAACCCCTGAGGCCAAGGGCCAATCCTCAGGAGTAGACCCTCACAGCCCGACTGATTGGCGAGACCGGTATGTTGGAGGTCGCCCCATCATCTCCCTGGCAGTGGATGGCGTCCCGACCATGGCCCTGTTGGACACTGGATCGCAAGTAACGACCATGCCCTATACATTATACCAGCGATATTGGGATGATAGTGAACTTGCCCTTCCCGACGATAGCATGACTATTATTGCAGCCAATGGGCTCCCTATGATCCAGGTGGGATTCAAGGAGGTGACCCTGACTGTGGGACGGACCGAGCTGAAATGCCAAGGGATGATTGTGGTGCTGAATGAGTCCAGTGATCGTAACCCGAAAGTGGTCCTGGGGACCAACGTGATTGAGCACTGTATGGGAGAAGTGTTGAGCCTGTTGCAGCAGCTGTCTACCACAGCAGGAGGGGGTCGGCAGAGGGCACTGCAGCGTGAAATCCAGGTCCTCCTGCATCGGCAGCAAGTAAACCTGATGGGTGGAGAGATTGGTGGAGTGCGGGTGATGGACGCAGCCCCTTTGGTGGTACCACCAAGGAGCGAGATGATGATTTGGTGCAGGGCAGCAGTAGGTACCCAGGGGCGGGATTAGCCGGCGATGGTGGAGCCCTCGCCTTCAGAGCACTGGCCCACAGTAATGGCAGCCAGGGGGGTGATTGACGTCAAGAAGGGGAGAGTGCCTATGAGGGTGCGGAATTGCGGAGAGGAAGAGGTTAGGCTCCCCTGCTACGCCACCATAGCTAAACTGTTCACCATAGACACCCACGCTATCCATGAAACCACCCCCACTACCCTAGCACCCAACACGAGTAGTGACACCCCATCCATGCAGCTAGAGGAATGGTGCCGAGAGTTGCATGTCAGCACCGAGTCTACCCCGGTACACCACAAAGAGGGGGTATACAGGGTAGTACAGGAGTACTGACAGGTTTTCAGCAAGCACCCGCTAGATTTCGGGAGGATTAGGCCCTGTGCGCACACTGCGTTTTTACCCGCGGTTTTATCCGCGGTTTTCCTGCAGAAATTTCTTGAGAAATGCTTGTGATCTTTCTGCAGACATTTCCCAGCAAAACCTATGGGGAAAAAAAATAGCTGTGCGCACACTTCTTTTTTTTCTCAAGAAAATTCTTTCTGAAGATTTTCTTGAGAAAAATTTCTTGAGAAAATGTGCATGTCACTTCTTTTCCACAGGTAGCTGTGGTATTTCCCTCCATTGTAATGTAATCGCGAAATACCGGAGGTATACCGCAGGTAGCAAATGATGTGTGGTATACCCCCGGTATAGCCGCGATTTACCTGCAGTAATGCTCATCACTGCCTGCGGTTTTGCAGGTGAGTGATGTCATTATGCCAGGAAGAGGAAGCGGAGCAGAGAGTAAACACACGTCACACTCCCTGGACGCCGCACAGAAGCACTTCCGTGTGACCTCCAGGTGCCCGTGCAGTCTGTGTCCTGCTCCAGCCCCGCGGCTACCTAGTGTCTGCTCACAGTATAAGCAGCTTGTCACCCTGCAGTGCGTGCAGCCGAGGGAATGACGAGAGCTGCTGTCAGGAGGTGAGATGAGATCATTACCTGCTGTGACGATCTCCTGCCTCCTGACGTCACCGCTGTCACTGCTGTCTATGCCTGTGGCCCGAGACTGTCACTAGCGGTGATGACACGGGCTCTCGCGATACTGCTGAGAACGCGGCGGGCATAGAAGGCAGTGACAGCGCTGACGTCAGCAGTGCAGGAGATCATCACAGCAGGTAATGATCTCATCTAACCTCCTGATGGCAGCGCTCGGCATCCCCTGCAGTGACCTGGGTTGACCTATTGATGTTAGCTCAGATTACTGCATTGCTCTCCCAGCCAATGGGGAACATTCTGTTCTTCATTGTCTGGGACAGTGACTATGGTATGGATTACGCCGGACCCGGATTTGATTGTTCTTGTCAATAAATTGGTGAAAGAGTTTTGGGGAGTGTTTTTTCAAATAAAACTTTTTTTGTTGTCTATTTTTTATTCATTACTGACTGAGTTGGTGATGTCGGGTATCTGATAGATGCCATGACATCACAAACCCCAGGGCTTGATGCCAGGTGACATTACACATCTGGCATCAACCCCATATATTACCCCGTTTGCCACCGCACCAGGGACATGGGATGAGTTGGGGCAAAGCGTGGCACGTCTAATGGATGCGCCACTTCTGGGGTGGCTGCAGCCTGCTATTGTTAGGCTGGGGAGTGTCCAATAACAGTGGACCTCCCTAGTCTGAGAATATCAGACCCCAGCTGCCCGCTTTACCTTGGCTGGTGATCCAATTTGGGTGGGACCCCACGTTTTTTGTTTTAAATTACTTATTTAATGTAAAATAACAGTGTGGGGTGCCCTCTGTTTTGGATTACCAGCCAAGGTGAAGCTGCCAGCTGTGGTCTGCAGGCTGCAGCCATCTGCTTTACCCTAGCTGGCTACAAAAGATGGGGGGACCTCACGTCGTTTTTTTTTTTATTTTTTTTTTTTTTTTGGCTAAATACAAGGCTAGGCACCCTTTAGTGCCACATGAAAGTCACTAAAGGGTGCCAGCTTAGAATATACAGGGAGGTGGGACATTATATAGGTCTTTCTCATCTATCTATCTGACTATTCATCTATCCATCTTTCCCTCTATCCATTATCTGTCTATCGATTATCTATCTATTATCTATATTATTTATTGCAGTTCAGCATAAAAAAACCGCAGGGACCAACCTGCGGAAAAACCACGGCAAAACCACGGCAAAACCGCGGCAAAAATGCATGCGCTTTCCCCGCGGTTTTGGTGCGTTTTTTTAACGCAGGTGTGGTAATCTTCAACTCCCAGAAGTTTCTTAAGAAATTTTCTTGAGAAAAATCACTTTTCTAGTGCGCACATAGCCTTAAGTGGGTTCAACACCATATCCCCACAGGCACACATCCACCCAAAAAGAAAGGTATAGGCCGATCCCACCAGCACACTATCAATGCACCAAAGACATGTTGAGGAACATGAAGCAGGCAGGGGTCATCCGGGATAGTTGTAGTCCCTGGGCAAATCCGTTGGTGCTGGTAAAGAGAAAGGATGGCACCATGTGTGTGGATTGCCGGAAGATCAATCAAATAACACATAAAGATGCCTACCCTCTACCCCGCATCGAAGATTCGCTGGCTGCACTAAAAACTGCTAATTACTTCTCTACCCTTGACCTTAAAGGGAACCTGTCAGCAGAAATTTCGCCCAAAACCTAAAAGATTCCCCCTCTGCAGCTCCTGGGCTGCATTCTAGAAAGGTCCCTGTTATTATTGTGCCCCATGTGAGACCAAAATAAAGACTTTATAAAGTGGTACCTTTTTGTATTCAGATACTGTAAATGTGACACGGGGGCGGGCTTTCTGGCGTCCGTTATTCTGCCCCCTGGTCCTGTATGCCGCCCCCATCGCTCCTTTCCATAGCTGATGCACCGCCCACTGCTCCAGCCATCCCCGCGCATGCCCAGTGCCAGTCTCACGGGACTGAGCAGTGTGACCGCTGGTGACGTGTGCACAGACAAGTGATTATGGGCGGGGCTGTGATTGTTATCAGCAAGTACCCGCCCATAATCTTGTGAGCGCGCAAACCTCACCAGCGGTCACACTGTGCTCAGTGTAGATGCTAGACTGTATGGGCTGCTTCCAGGGATGACGTCCCTTTTGTCACATGATAGTATTTTGAACACGCCCCTATCACGTGACAAAAGGGACGTCATCCCTGGAAGCAGCCCATACAGTCTAGCATCTACACTGAGCACAGTGTGACCGCTGGTGAGGTTTGCGCGCTCACAAGATTATGGGCGGGTACTTGCTGATAACAATCACAGCCCCGCCCATAATCATTTGTCTGCGCACACGTCACCAGCGGTCACACTGCTCAGTCCCATGAGACTGGCACTGGGCATGCGCGGGGATGGCTGGAGCAGTGGGTGGTGCATCAGCTATGGAAAGGAGCGATGGGGGCGGCATACAGGACCAGGGGGCAGAATAACGGACGCCAGAAAGCCCGCCCCCGTGTCACATTTACAGTATCTGAATACAAAAAGGTACCACTTTATAAAGTCTTTATTTTGGTCTCACATGGGGCACAATAATAACAGGGACCTTTCTAGAATGCAGCCCAGGAGCTGCAGAGGGGGAATCTTTTAGGTTTTGGGCGAAATTTCTGCTGACAGGTTCCCTTTAACAGTGGATACTGGCAGGTGGTGGTTGCACAGGAAGATCGAGAGAAGACCGCATTTGCTACACCCATGGGACTCTGCGAGTTCAACAGTATGCCGTTCGGGCTGTGCAATGCCCCCGGGACCTTCCAATGACTCATGGAATGCTGCTTGGGGCATCTCAACTTCGAGACTGTTCTATTGTATTTGGATGACGTGATCATGTATTCCAAGACGTACGAGGCCCACTTGGAGCACCTGGCAGAAGTGTTCACGGCCCTCTCCAAGTACGGGATGAAGCTGAAGCCCTCCAAGTGCCATCTGCTGAGGGGCAGTACCTCGGACACGTGGTGAGCGCAGAAGGTGTAGCCCCTGATCCTGAAAAGGTTGCTGCTATCCAGAGTTTGCCACGACCGACCACGGTGAGGGAGGTGAGGCAGTTCCTGGGCCTGGTAGGCTACTACCGCCGTTTCATCAAGGGGTACACGAAGATGGCCACGCCCATGCAAGATCTCCTTGTGGGACAGACCAAGAACGGGAGAGCCCCTGGGCCCCCATTTGTCTGGGACGAGAAGCATGAAGAGTCTTTCCACCAGTTGAAGTCAGCCCTGACGGGGGAAGAAATCTTGGCCTACCCCGACTACAGCCTCCCGTTCGTCCTCTACACCAACACCTGCAATGTGGGCCTGAGTGCGGTCCTGTCCCAGGTACAGGACGGGAAAGAGAAAGTGATCGCCTACACTAGCAGAAAACTCCGGCCAACAGAAAGGAACTGCGAAAATTACAGCTCCTTCAAGCTTGAGTTCTTAGCCCTCGTGTGGGCAATAACCGAAAGGTTCAAGCATTACCTCACGGCGGCGAAGTTCACTGCCTACACGGACAACAATCCGTTGACACATCTGGATACAGCCAAGCTGGGTGCCCTGGAGAAGCGGTGGATGGGTTGACTGCCCAATTACGATTTCACCATCAAGTACAGGGCTGGCCGCAAGAACACCAACGCGAATGCGCTGTCTCGGATGCCGCACCTACCCGATGAAGGGGTGGAGGACGATGACCTTGAGGAAATTGAGCTACCCGCGTTCCATCGCCCACGGGATGAGAAGCCCTGCGTTAACCAACAGCAGGTGAACCTTGATCCGCTGCCCAGCCAAGGGTGGCAAGAAGCTCAGGACCAAGAACCCACAGTCCAACTGGTCAAAACCATGATTGCGCAGGGCTCTTCCAGGATGGACCCCACAGCCCCCTCAGAAGCCTAGCGGTTGTGGAAGGAGAGAGACCGGCTGTGCTTACATCAAGGGAAGCTGTGTAGGGAGCTGATCAACCCGAAGACCCATGAGAAGGTTTGCCAGCTGGTGGTCCCCCAGTCCAGCGTGCCCAAGGTCCTGCAGGCCTACCATGATGGTGCAGGGCACTTCGGTTGTAAAAAGCTGGAAATGGAGCGGTTTTACTGGAGTGGGATGCGAGAGTCTGTGGAGGCCTGGTGTCGAGAATGTGGCACCTGTACACTGAGAAGGCGGGACGAGGCCAGCCAAAGGGCCCTTCTGCAGCTGATCATCACTCACCAGCCGCTGGAGTTGGTCACCCTGGACCACGTCAATCTCACGCCCAGCCGAACCGGGTATACCTATGCCCTGACCATTGTGGACCACTACTCAAGGTTCATGGTGGTTATCCCTGTTAAAGACTTGACGGGCCGTACTGCAGCTAGAGCCTTCCAGGCCTACTTTTGCCGACCGCATGGCTACCCGGAAAAGGTGCTCACGGATCAGGGCCCGGCCTTTGAAGCAGAGGTGTTCCAGGAGTTTTGCCACTTGTACGGGTGCAAGAAGATCCGGACCACACCATACCACGCCCAAACTAATGGGATGTGCGAGAAAATGAACCATCTGGTCCTGAACCTCCTCAAGACACAACCGCTGGAGGAAAGGAATCTGTGGCCGGAGAAGCTGCCTGATCTGGTGGACATGTACAACATCCTCTGCAGTTCCACCAAGTGTACCCCTGCGTACCTGATGAGAGCCCGGCCGGGACTGCTGCCAGTGGACCTAGAAATGGACATAGAGGCACCCGAAGCTCTTCCCTCCACTGTCAACTGGGATGCCAAGTGACAGACGCAGTACCGATGGATCCAGGAGTATGTGGAGAGGAATCTGCACCAGAGCCGAGAAAAGCAGGAGCAGCGCTTTAACAAGCGGGCTCCGGCTGCCCCCTTTGAACCCGGAGATGTGGTACTGAAGCGCAAGAGAAGGACGCATAAGCTTGACGATCGATGGGAGAGGACCCCATATGTCATACAGCCTACTGGATGGGAGAACGAGAAGACCTATCTAATCCGTCACGACCAGGGGAAGACCACGGCTACAGTTTCCAGGGACCACCTGAAGAGATGCCCGGAGCCCTTGAGACTGGTAGATGAGGCTCCGGTTCCCGTGCCAAGCGGGGAAAAGAGGAAAGAGGCGATTCATACCGTGATGGGTGACTTCCCAGCAGACTGGCCTATGCAGAATGGTGCGGTGATTGTTCCCGTGATAATGTTCCCACAGCCAGTGGAAGAAGTGGAGACGGAGACGCCCGCCAGCGAGCCACCTGAACAAGCGCCCGCTATACCTGACACACGGGAAGAGGGACCAGCTGTCCCCTTTGTCCCGCCGCTTCCCCCTGACAATGCTGGGCCCAGGAGGTCCACACGCCTTAACCTAGGTAGGCCCCCGCTTAGGTACAGGGAAACTGCCATCTAGGGGCGCAACATGTTGATTGTGTAAATAATTTAATGAATGAATGAATGAGCACCAATCACCCGAGACTTTCACCTGATTAACATGATGAGTAAAGGTAGCGGATCCTGGCTACCAAGTTGAAAAGTCCCCGTTGGGAGCATACTGCCCATCCCCATTGGGACTTTGTTTTGCCCTGTTTTAAAAAGGAGACGGCTGAGAACTTGCAGGCCACCCAAAAACGTTTGGGCTTGTAAATAATTCCTGGACCGGCCTAACCCGTTTCACAACCTCCGGAGAGGCGGATTGGAGGATGGGCCTGAAGGAAAGTGATGGCCGAGGCCTCGTCACCAATGCAGCTGGTAGCGATCCTCTGGGTCCGGGGGTCCCCTGGACGTGGGGCCCCTTTCAGACAGCCAAGTGTGGAACTCTGTACCCGTCCCGTAAAACACAACCTGGGCCCGTTCCTGGACTGGGGAAAAGGGGTGCTGCCCGTTTCTTAGGGGCAGCATCAAGGCTAGGTTTGTTTGGGTGGGCAAACAGAAGGACCCATTCCCGTTCCCATTATTAATGAAAATGTTTTATGTTTGCAACGTTTGAAGAGTGTGCCTCCCGTAAGGGAAGATTTAAAAATATGCTTGAATTGTACAAAGTTTATTATGCTTGTAAATGTGTTTTATTTCTTTCAGTTAAAAGCAACAAAAATAAACCGGTGGTGGACGGGCAGCCCGCGGACGGTCTGCATTAAACCAAGGGTGAATGTGACGCCCTGGACTAGCCAGGTAGTCACAGGTAGACCCTTGCACAGACACCTCCCCCTTAATAAGGTGACAGCTGCCAACCTACAAAACTCTTGTTACCTCCCTCAGGGTTTGATGTTCACACCAGGGGGAGGAGCCAGGCGGTTGTCCACACCCACCGAGGAGTTCACAGGCCCTGAGGCAGGAAAAACGTGTAGATTAGTTTTGACAGTGAAGTGGAGTGGAGTTCAAGGGCAGACCTGTGTCCAGGTCTGCCACAGTCTAACACCAGGTGTCTAGGTCGGAGCCCAGTCACCTCTGGCAAGGAGGCAGACGGTAGTGGCCGCCTGCAGGAGCTGGGATTACAGCCGGTGGAACCGTAAGGGACCAGGACTGGGTAGTGGCCCGCCGGTACCGAACCGGGGAACCGATTGGAAACCAGAGCACCAGGAGGGGTACTCAGTACGAGGCCCAGAAACCACTGGACCAAGTCGAATCCACTGATTGAGGACTGGACTTTAGGTCCTTTCCCACCTAAGACCCGACTGAAGACAACAGCCCAACCATAGGGATAGAAAGCCACCGCCCAGGCATCGAGATCCCACGGGCCAGCTCTGCGGGCAAAAGGGGTTCTACCGGTGCACACAAAGCTGGTGAGAGGACTACCGTTGCTCAAACATAGGAGTCATCATTTCTACCAAAAGTGAGGTGCAGGAGAAAGGTGGAAACCACCAACCTGAAAAGGGGAATAGCACAGCCGGCTGTGGGCACCGTCCACCATCTTGTTTGGTTTACCAGAGACTCCAGCGTGTCTGTAATAGTTAGTACAACAGTGCCTTCGGGCCGCGCACCGAGTCGCACCGTACCGATACGCCAGCACGCATTCATTCCCCCGCCTCAGCACCTCCCTTGGGCCCCCGGGACCATCATCCCCCTACCCACGGAGGGGTCAACACCAAGCTGCGCAACACCGTCCCCGAGAGCCTAGTCAACAGCAGCGGTGGTGTCCATCCATTCACCACAACCCGTGGGTGGTGTCACGAACTTAATCCCCAAACAGCCGCGGCCCCGGCTGCGGACCTCTCCACCGAACACAACCCCTCACGTAGCGCCAACTCCCCTTCAGAGCGACGTGAGCCCTGGGTCCGGGAGGAGCTCGAGCCACCTACCACCGAGCACGGACACGAGCGGCTCGACAGCTCCGGGGCGGTACACATGGAGGCCCCACAACTGTCATTGGACAGATTATCTCAGAAGACGTAAGGATCTGGTAGTTGTCATTCAGTCACCTGATCCTTTTAATCTGAGATGATATAAGAAGCTACTAGATGATTCACAGCCAACAAAAGAAAAGTCAATGGAGTGTTCCTGTGCATGGAGAGTTTAGAGCGATAGCTGTGGCCTACCACTATCCTATGTGTATAGCCAGCTTTATGGCGCATTCGTAGAAGACCAGGAGGTCAATACCGCATTCCACTTGTCTACCTCTGCCCTATGCTTTATAACTTTGACCCCCTTGTCACTGTTTCTCTAAATCTCTTTTCATTACGAGGTACCACACATCTTTCTAACATACAGGGGCATAGCTTGCAATACACAGTGCTCCCTTCCTATGCTTAACAAATCTCTTTCCCTGTAGACCAGATTTCCTCTTATTGCACCCCTCTTCTACAAGATACACAGGCAGCAGCCATAGAAAACTCATAGCAATAAATTGTTATGGTAGGATTTAAGTGGAACAATGAAGGATGAGTGAGTTCCAAGGGATCTAGTGATGCTTGTAAGGTCAGAAATTACCTATACCTTAGCCCAGCAAGCAAGGAGATTTCTACTTACTGCTACTGATGGACTGATGGAGGGCTTGGGAGACAAGATGCATATTTTTTCAGTGAGGTTCAAATCTGTTTGAGTATTTTGTATTTGATGGAAGATCCATGATAAAGACAAAATCTGGTTTCAGAAAATGGGTGATTATTTAATATCGCACACGCAATGTGGAAAAATGTCATCTTATCAATGATATCATAAATCACAATCATACAGAATAAACTACTTTTTTCCAATCACCACACTTCACTTGTATTTCACATTTCACATTGCTAATTAATATTTTTAAGTAAGTATTATTTTCCCAAATCTCTCAGAAGAAAAAATAAATAATTTCATTCTTGGCATAGACTAAAAATCTAAAAAGTACCGAACATTTCTTCTCTATCTTCACATCAAACCTAAAAGAGACAGAATCCCAGCCCATGTAATACTCTGAACATATCATTTCAATTGGTTTATTATGTTGCCTGGATGAATTGCATGCTGTCCACTATCCACTTAAATTTAGCAATTGCAGCATGAGCTCAACAGAAACATGTATTTATCTCAATTCTATCCGTCAAAGCACCTTTTAACTCTATTTTAAGACTGAATGCTTTGAAAGAGATCTTTTTAGCATAGTGGTCAAGTTTATTCATGTTTATCGACGAAACGACTTCATCTATTTCAACTTTGCCGTTACGGCAGCAGCACAACTCTTTTCACACATGAAAGTTAAATTCACACTGATAACCCTTTATTGATACATAACGTAATCATTATGTGGATTTGTCTTCATAGAAAGGATTTAGCAAGCTCTCGTGTCAAGTCCCATCTGGTTTTATCAGACCTCTGTGGCCCTGTGCAATATCACCTCATTACTTGCTATTTACTGCCATAGCCATTTGTAGTTCTGTAATATCCAGGATATTCACTAATACCTGGGAGCACAAGATACTGAGCTTCTTAATTCCAAAACCAATGAAAGAGCCATCGGCATTCCAGCACAAGACAGAGTAGTAGGAGAAAATACACTTACGAATGTTGTCATAGTTTTTTATTGAATAGTTACTATGGCACATGATATTAATGCTCGTTCTGTGTACAGCTGAGAAGAATATTTTTCATAAAGAAATAAATATCTCAAAACAGTTATATTATGTGATATCACTATACAAAAACATGCACAGTCTGAATGTGCACATACACAGTGCAGATGAAAAATGTTGTTCTCAAGAAGTAGTCCTACAGCAGAGTAATCTCCAAGATCTTTATGGGCAAGCAATTCTGATATCAGACACTGAACTCACTATTACTGCAGCCTGATCTTTATACCTCTTGTAGTGCTACTCTAAACACTCTTCCCTTTCTAACAGTACATAGAGTTCCATGAGAATGTATTCACTCCCCTTGGCGTTTTACCTAGTTTTACCTAAAAAGTCCACCTGTGTGCCCTCTCAGTGTCCCGTGGTCTGTCAGTGTATACACACCTTTTCTGAAAGACCACAGAGGCTGCAACACAAATAAGCAAGAGACACCACTAACCAAACTACACCAAGAAGACCAAGCAGATCTGCACAGAAGTCAGAGATAAAGTTGTTGAGAAGTACAAGTTCCGGTTGGGTTTTAAACAATATCCCAATCTCTGATGATTCCCCAGAGCATCATCAAATCACCTGCAAAGAGAGGGCCGCCCACCAAAACTCTCAGCCTGGGCAAGGAGGGCATTAGTCATTGAGGCAGGACAGAGACCAAAGTTAACCCTGAAGGAGCTGCAGAGTTCAAAGCAGAGACTGGAGTATCTGTCCATATGAAAACAATAAGCCATATACTCTATAGTGCTGGCCTCTATAAAAGAGTGGACAGAAATGCTTTTACTTACAGCCAAAAATTGGAAGGCTGCTTTTGATTTTGCCAAAACACATGTGGGGGACTACCCAAATGTATGCAGGAAGGTGCTGAGGTTAGATGAGACCAAAATTAAATTTTATGTCACCAAGGTAAACACTATGTCTGAGGCCAAGAAAACTCATCTCATTGCCAGAAGATAACCATCCTCACGGTGAAACATGTTGGTGGCAGCAGCATGCAATGGAGATGTTTTTCAGCAGCAGGGACAGGAAAAATGGTCAGAGTCAAGGGGAAGATGGCTGGGGTGAAATACAGGCATATCCTTGAGAAAAACCTGTGTAAGTCTGTCAGTAATTTGAGACTGGGATGGAGGTTCCCCTACCAACAAGACAATGACACAAAGCATACTGCTAAAGCAACAGTCGAGTGGTTTAAGCAGAAACATGTAAATGTATTAGAATGGGCTAGTCAAAGCCCAGACCTTAATCCAATTGAGAATCTATGGTCAGACGTGAATATTGCTGTTCATCAGAGGAAACTATTCTAGGCCTGCAACACACATCCGTGCCTACGGTACGTGTTTGGTACATTTTTGCACGTACCGGAGACACGTTGACCAATGTTAGCCTATGGTAGATGGCACACACACGTAAAATCACAGGATTGTGTGTCCATGTGGTTAGTACATGTGTGCGTTTTCCCACACGGCCGACATGTCCGTTTTTGGCGGTTAGCACCAGGGCTGTGGAGTCGGAGTCGGAGTCGTGGAGTCGGAGTCGGAGCTCATTTTGGTGGAGTCGGAGTCGGAGTCGGAGTCGGTATAAAATGCACCGACTCCGACTCCTAAAATATATAATAAATTGGGGACAGGAGTGCAATGCAGAATGTGCTGAATATTTTACTAAATAATATTTAGTATAATGCTTATATTTAAGTGAAAAATTTATTGTAGTACAATGTGAACATCAGACATTTAATTGTTTTTATGATACAATAATCAAGATAATTGGATAGAACATAAATATATTTATTGGAATACAACTTTAGAACACAAAAAACTAATACATTGTAAATATGTAATATATATATATATATATATATATATATATAGTATATAGTATCTATAGTATAGTGTATATACACACACAAGATATATATGTAATCTACTGTATATTACATAGTGTATTACATATTTACAATTTATTACAGTTTGTGTTCTAAAGTTGTATTCCAATAAATATATTTTATGTTCTATCCAAATATCTTGATTATTGTATCATAAAAATTATTAAATGTCTGATGTTCACATACACATATTCATGTACTACAATAAATTTTTCACCTAACTATAAGCAATATATGTAGGAGTCGGAGTCGGAGCCGGAGTCGGAGTCGGTGCAAGAGAATTTGAGGAGTCGGAGTCGGAGTCGGAGTCGAAGGTTTGGCTTACCGACTACACAGCCCTGGTTAGCACGCAGGCACAGACCCGCTGAAGTCAATGGGTCCGTGCCTGCACGGACGGCACACGTAGCATGTCCGTGTTCAGCACGTACCGTCCATGTGCGTTTTTAAACAAACGATGTCGAGATTTTTTTTTTTGTTAAATGTCAGTCTACTTACCTTTTTTTATGCTGTTCTCAGTCATCATCCCTTTGGCGCTCGGTCTGTATCTTCCCCTGCCGCATACTCACCAATCCCCGATCATCAGCGCGGCGAAGAACAGCTGTTCCAAAGATACACGGCATCAATTAATTTGAAAATGCCGGCCGCTCATTAATCAATCTACTATTCCCTGCTTCCCCCGCCCACAGGCGCCTATGATTGGTTGCAGTTAGACACGCCCAAAAGCTGAGTGACAGCTGTTTCACTGCAACCAATCACAGCTGCCGGTGTGCGGGTATATACTGTGCAGTAAAATAAATAATTAATTAATTAAAAAAAACGACGTGCGGTCCCCCCCAATTTTGATACCAGCCAGGGTAAAGCCATACGGCTGAAGGCTGGTATTCTCAGGATGGGGAGCTCCACATTATGGGGAGCCCCCCAGCCTAACAATATCAGCCAGCAGCCGCCCAGAATTGCTGCATCCATTAGATGCGATAGTTTTGGAACTCTACCCGGCTCTACCCGATTTGCCCTGGTGCGTTGGCAATCGGGGTAATAAGGAGTTAATGGCAGCAACCCACAGCTGCCACTAAATAATAGATTAATCATTGCAGGCGTCTATGAGACACCCCCAATGATTAACCTGTAATTTAAAGTTAATAAACACACACAATGAAAAATCCTTTATTTGCAATAAAAAACACTAACAAATACCCTCGTTCACCAATTTATTAAGCCCCAAAAACCCATCCATGTCCGGCGTAATCCACGGAGGTCCCGTGTCGCTTCCAGCTCTGCAACATGAAGGTGACAGGAGCTGCAGAAGAACACCACCGCAACTGTCAGCTTCACGCAGCAACTGAGGTGAGCCGCACGATCAGCTGTGCTGTCACTTAGGTTACTCGCGGCCACCGCTGGATCCTCCAACTGTGACTACAAGTCGCCCGAGTGACAGCAATGAAGTCACAGGTGAGTTGCGGTCTCGGGGGGAGGACTCCAGCTGGCCGCGGGTAGCCTGAGTGACAGCAGTGCAAATCGTGCTGCTCACTTCAGTCACTCAGGGGATTAGCGGTCACCGGTGAGTCCTTCACGGGTGACAGCTGATCAGTACACGACACCCAGACAGAGCCGCGGTATGACAATGAAGTCGGGTAAAGTTCACCCGAGTTCATTCTCATCGTGCAACTCTGTCTGCTGTCAGCCAACATGTATCAACGACATTGAGCATCACACACGGATCATTTCACACGGACATTACACAGCCATTCCACACGCACACACGGCAAGCATACGCTATCACATTGATGTCATACATACCGGAGAAACGCCCATAAAAAACGGAACATGGACCAGAAAAACGGAACGTGTCACACGTACGTTTTTTATGCGGAAGTGTGTTTTAGGCCTAACTTGAAGGAGCTGGAGAAGTTTTGCGTTGAGGAATGGGTAAAAAAATCAGTGGCAAGATGTTAATAGCTCATAAAGACTTATCCAATGCGACCTGCAGCTGTAATTGCAAAAGGAGACTCTACAAAGTACTGACTTTAGGAGGTGAATAATTATACACACTGAAGTTTTCAGTTATTTTTTCTTATTTGTTGTTTGCTTCACAATTAGTGATGGGAGGACCTAGACTGTAAAAGTCCAGATCCTCATGGTTTCAAAGGTGCCCAGATGCCGGACCCAGGACCTGGATTCCAGGTATTTGATCTAGATCCAGCACTTGAGAAATTAAAAAAATAAAGAAAATAAAAATGTTGTGAGCGTTTTATACTTACCGAGGCTCCGTCGTGGCTGTAAACTGCTCCTGCGCGGCTGTACATTGCTTCTGCAGCCTTACTGGGCCGCTCATCATTGCTCATATGCATATGCATTGCTTTCCCCACCCACCAGCCGTCCTGTCATCTGTGAAAGGTTGCATTTAGATGTGACCCCAGCCTGTGTAACACCCCTAAGACCTTCAGGGCACTACAGGGAATTGGATCCTCTTGGGGATGCAGGACCTACCCCCTGGGACCTGGAGTACCAGTGCCGATTCCACCAACCCACATCTAAAATCCTAGTTCTCCTTTTCACACTGGGCATAGAGGGTTAACCATGTAAGGGGATGGTCGCCATGGGAACGAGTCCCTGGGTATAGCCAGCCTAGTGGGAGGGGTCAGCAGTCAGTCAGAGTCGGGAGTTGAGAGCACACAGAGGAGCTGTGCGGACGTGCCTGAGGTGGTTCCGTGTAACGGTGACCCCAGGGCACAGGAGAGAGGTCGCAAAGACGGGTACCGAGATATCGCTGGGACCGGAGCACGAACGGGGCACAGGGCCCTAGGTCAAATATTTGATAAATACCTGCACAGTGAACACCTTCATGGACTTCATCGAACCAAATAATCCGGGGGCATCAGCAGTAAACTAGGATTGGGGCTCGGACACTTACCTCCCCGCAGGGTCCGCACTGCCCGCCGTACAGAGAAGGAGACTGTACCCCAAAAGTGACACTTGGGGTTCCCAAACGCTCCACGCTACCGGGACTCAATCTGCAAAGAGTGCTGGGGACAGAGCAACCTGGGTCACTACATTGGCATTGGTCCTCTTGGGACCTGAACCAGTAATGCCTGGATCCACAGTGAGTAGAGACTGTTAAAGACAACCTGGTGTGGTCTCCATTATTGCCCCATTACATCTCCCAGGCACAGCCCTACCTGCGGAGGGCCTACCATCTCAGTTGCCACTACCACCATCCCTGGGAGTACCCACATTGAGCAGCGGCAGTTCCCCATCGTTAACTGCAACCCGCAGGAGGCGTCACATGACAAAAACTCTTATCTCCCCTGTAAATACACCCCATTAACAAAAGGGGCCCAGAGCACGGAATCGGGCAACGGCCACCAGAGTGACATCCCTGTCTGTTACCGCCCGGGACCAAGTACCCCCCTTCTCTGGGCGCAACAATAGCGTCTGATTGCTTCCACTCACAGGCCCTGTCTGCGGGTCAGAATCATGATGTAAAAATAATTAAATGAAACAACTGGCGTAGGGGCCCCCATATTATGATACCCAGCACAGATAAAGCATATAGCTACAGGGAGCAGCATCCAGCCCTGCGCTTATCTAGGCTGTACATCAAAATAAGAGGAACCGCATGCGGCTTTTTTTTTTACTATTTAAATTAATCATTTAAAAAAAACGTTGTGCGGTCCCCCCAATTTTGATACCCAGCCATGATAAAGCCCAACAGCTGAAGGCTGGTATTCTCAGATTGGGGTGATCTATGGTTATTAGGTCCGGTAGCTGCACGAGATTGTCAAATCCATTAGTTGTGACAAGCTCGGTGTGTTACCTGGCTCTTCCAACTGCCCTAATGCAGTGGCAATCAAGGTAATGAGGGGTTAATAACAGCGCACAACTGTCATCAAGCACAAAATTAGTGATGGGAAGAGGTCTATGAGACCCCATCACTAATCCTATAAGTAAAACGAAAATACACAAATACAGAGAAAAATCTTTTATTTGGAATAAACTAGAAAAACCATCCTCTTTCACCACTTTATTAACCCACCGAAACACACTGGTCCAACGTAATCCACACGAGGTCCCACGACAGTCCTGGCTCTGCTACATCTGAGCCTGGAAAGACCAAAAACATGTACAATCTCTCCAGGCTCTGAGAAATACAGACATGAAGGACCCAGCTGGCAGCAGTTACGTCACTCAGTTCACCGAAAGTCATACCCAGGTTCCCAGGTATGACCTCTGGTGACCTGAGGCACTCTGACTTAAAGTACGAGGCCATGCGATGCACACCGCCAGCCCTTTAACACTGACAGTTCCGGCTGGGGGTTGGGGAGCGCAGCCCACATCCCCCTGCCGGCACTGTCAATGTTAAAGTGCTGCACATCTATTCATGAACCAGGGGGTGCAGATCTATTCATCCTGAGCCTCCTGGTTCATGAGACATGCAGCACTCCTCTGTGAGGAGTCCACTATAATCATGCAAGGGGGGCTTGCACAGAGGACTGCTGCACACTTATTCATGAACCTGGAGGCTCAGGATCAACCTCAGATCTGATTTGAACAGATGACATGTGCGGCTATCAGGCATGGATGGATCTGTGATCCACTTACGTCTGTTAACCCCGTAGATCGCGCTGTCAAAATGTGACAGTGCGATGTAAATGCCCGTCGCAGTAAGTATGCACTCACCCGCCACCACTGGAAGTCACATGACGTGATCACATAGAGCCAATGGTTGCCATGGTAGCACAGGGTCATGTGATGACTCCTGTAGCTATCATGACTCACTTCCTCTTACTGGCAGCAGAGCACCGTCGGTATTAGGAGAGCAGCATCCACCTGCAACATTTAACCCCTTACAACTCGCTGCCAAAGTGTGGCAGCGAGATGTATATGCCATTAATTTCACTTACCGCCGCCCCCACCGGAAGTCACGTGCGTGATCACGTGACTTTCAGTGGTTGCCATGGTAGCACAGGGTCATGTGATGACGCCTGTAGCTAACATGAGCCACATGAGCCACTAAAAAAACCTAAAAGTTCAAATCACCCCCCTTTCACCCCATTAAAAATTAAAGGGTTAAAAAAATAAAAAATATACACATATTTGGTATCGCCACGTTTATAAAATGCCCGATCTTTCAAAATATAAATCAATTAATCTGATTGGTAAACGGCGTAGTGGCAAAAAAATTCCAAACGCCAAAATTATGTTTTTTGGTTGTTGCAAGTTTTACAGAAAATGCAATAGCAGGCGATCAAAACGTAGCATCTGTGCAAAAATGTTACCATTAAAAAATGTCAGCTTGAGACGCAAAAAATAAGACATCACTGAGCCATAGATCCCAAAAAATTAGAACGCTACGGGTTTTGGAAAATGGCGCAAAACGTACGCCACTTTTATGGAACAAGCTTGTGATTTTTTTTAACCCTTTAGATACAAGGAAACCTATACATGTTTGGTGTCTACAAACCCGCACCGACCTCAGACATCACACCCACACATCAGTTTTACCATATAGTGAACATGATGAATAAAATATCCCAAAAACTATTGTGCGATCACACTTTTTTGCAGTTTTTCCACACTTGGAATTTTTTTGCTGTTTTCCAGTACACTATATGGTAAAACTTATGGTTTAATTTAAAAGTACAACTTGTCCCGCAAAAAACAAGCCCTCATATGGCAAGATTGATGGAAAATTAGTCCCAGAAAATTAGAACTCTACAGGTTTCAGAAAACGGTGCCACTTTTTTAGGCAAACATGATTTTTTTTTAATCCCTTAGATAAAAGTAAACCTATACATCTTTGCTGTCTACAAACTCGTACCAATCTGAGCCATCACACCAACACATTAGTTTTACCATACAGTGAATACGGTGAATAAAATATCCCAAAAACAATTGTGCAATTGCACTTTTTTTGCAATTTTTCCACACTTGGAATTGTTTTGCCGCTTTCCAGTACACTATATTGTAAAACTCATGGTTTCAATTAAAAGCATAACTCATGCCGCACCCGCAAAAAATAAGCCCTTTTATGGCAAGATTGACAGAAAAATAAAAAAGTTATGGCTCTCGGAAGAAGGGGAGCAAAAAGAAAAACCAAAACAAAAAAAAAAGAAAATCGAGGGGATGAAGGGGTTAAAGGTGAAATAGTTACAGAACCCCTTCCTCACCAGACCTTAACCCTATTGAAAACTTGTGGTCCATTCTTAAATTGGAGATTTACAGTGAATGAAAACAATAACCATCTCTGAACAGTGTCTGGGAGGCTGTGGTTGGTGCTGCCCAAAGCATCGATCAACAGATTAAGGCCTTTTTCACGTGTCAGTGATTCTAGTACGTATGTGACAGTTTTATACGTACCAGAATCATGGACATACGCAGACCCATTAAAATCAATGGGTCTGCGCACACATCAGTGATTTTTCTCTGACTGTGTCTCCATGTGGTGTACATGCGTGTCTGTGATTTTCGTACGGAGAAATGTCTGTTTGTTTCTGGTATCACTGATGTCCCACGAACCACACTATGGTGTGATCCATGTAACATGTACCAAAAAATTACAGACATTGAAAACAAAAAGCATTTTATACTCACCATCTCCAGCGACACTATATTCAGCCGCTGCTCTCTGCTGCTTCCAGGCTGGCTAATTAAGCTCATGCATATGCAGTTATGCATGACACAGTCAACCCTGAAGTAGCTGTAGTGGGAGTCAGCGGCAGCCAGAGACACAGCACAGCCGAAGAGTTCAGCACCACGGACAGCAGGAGCCGGGATAGGTGAGTATATGTCCATGTGCTATCACGGATGATGAATCATGGATCACGGATAGTGCATGGAAAACCCCCGTGTGCCGTGATTCGGAGGGACATAGGCGTTTTTTACATGTCAGTAAAAAATGTATGTGTTTTTCACTGACGTGTGAAAGAGGCTTAAAGGGTATATCCGGGACTTTACAAAAAAATGTGCCTAAGCACTATCAGGCCACATACTTGCCTGTTGTGCCCAATGCCATGTTTTGCTGACACAAAGCAGTCACAGACCACTCCTGCCAGCGATTCATCTGTTCTCGTTGACATCGCGACAACAAAGCTTTAGCTTCTCATTTGCTCTGCTCTGTAGATGGGCGTCATTGCCATTTTCATGTTAATTGACAGCTATCTCCCCCAGCTAATAAGAATAGGAATCCAGCACTCTGCAAGAGGTGAATAAAGCAACAAAATGGATTGAATATACGGTATGTGAGTGCCAGGTTCTTTTTCTTAAATGCAAAGCATTATGATATTAATAAGGGTACTTTCACAATTGCGTTCAGAAGAGTCCATCACTACGGAGAATAGCGCAGTCCGTTAACGCACTGCGCTATTCTCCATAGACTTGTATGGACGACGCACTGTAATGCAAGTGTCGCGGGCGGAGGAGGGGACGCTGCGCTCTCCCACTGCTCGGGTCCGGCTGCTGCTGCTCGGTGGTGGCTCGAGCGGTGGGCCGGATGCCGGGGACTCGAGCGGCGTTCCTCGCCCGTGAGTGAAAAGGGGGAATTGATTGTGGGGATTTGATATCGTCCGTGACGCCACCCACGGTTGTGGTGAGATTGGTGACACCACCGCTGCTCTGGACGGGGATCCCGGGAGCGATGACAGGGAGCAGCCTGGATGTGAGTTCTCCCCTCCGTGGGTAGGGGGTTGGTTGTCCAGGGGCCCGGTGATGGGGTAGGGATGGATGGCAGGCGGGTTACGGGGCCTGGCGAGGTGCGGGGTCGTGGGGGCAGTGCTGTACTCAGTGCTGAGTGGTACTCACTTACCCAATGATGTACACAAAGTCTCCGGTAAAACAAACGGCTGGATGGACAGGTCCCACAGATGGCTGTGGTGTTTCTCCTCCCGGCAGGTTGATGGTGACTGCCTTTCCCTGCACCTGTGTAGTGTAAACGGTTCCAATGGGTTCCCACCGGTAACCCGCTCCCCAGCTTAAAGGTTGCTGAAGGAGCCCCTTTTGCCCGCAGGCTCTGGCCCTGGGAACTTTAGCCTTGGCGGTGACTGTGTTTCCCTCTCTCGGTTGGACTGTTGCCTTCTGTCGGGACTTGGCTGCTGGGAAACCCAGGAGGTTCCCTTCGCTAACGGATTTGACAAATTTCACGGTGACTCCTAGCCTTGTTGGGGTCCGTAAGCCCCTGCCGGATGGTGCAGGCTTCTCTTTGCGTACCGGTCCGGTACCGCCGGGCCACCGCCCGTCCACGGTCCTTACGGCTAGCTCCAATAGGCCTCTCCTGCAGACGGTCACCACCATCTGCCAACCTTGCTGTTCCGTCCGGGCCACACACCCGGACCACTTTCTGTCCGCTCCTTTACCACTTTTCTCTCAAACTGAAACTGACTCTTTTTCCCGCCTCTAGGACTGTGAGCTCCTCGGTGGGCGGGACCAACCCCCTGGCCCACCCCCTGGTGTGGACATCAGCCCCTGGAGGAAGGCACCAAGGGTTTTTGTCTGACTTCGGTGTGCCTGACCGGGAGTGTGGGGTGTGTTGGTGTTGTGCTTGTGACGTCCTGGCTTGTCACGTTATTTTGACGCTGCGCCGGGTGGGAGGAACGCAGCATGTAACTTTTTTTGAGCAGCGCAATCCGTAGGATTTCACTGCGCATGCTCTCTCTGGCTCCCTGCACCCGTAACCAAGGTAAATATCGGGTAACCGAGCAAAGTGCTTTGTTGATATTTACCCTCGCTACGTGTGCAGGGAGCCCGACACTTCCACGCTTGGCTCCGCCCCCTCCTGCACTCCACTCCGCATGTATGTACACACACACACACACACACACACACATACATATACAGTACATACAAAAACACACACACACACACTCACCTGTCCTCAGCGCCATGGCCCGCTCGGCTCCACCCACTCCGCACTCCGCCCCCCGCACACATTCTCGGCGGCCGAATGATCAGCTGAGCGCCCGGCCGCCGGCATGTGAGAGCGCTCAGCTGAGCGCCCGGCCGCCGGCATGTGAGAGCGCTCAGCTGAGCGCCCGGCCGCCGGCATGTGAGAGCACTCAGCTGAGCGCCCGGCAGCCGGCTATTGAGAGCGATCAGCTGATTGCCCGGCCACCGGCATGTGAGAGCTCTCAGCTGATTGCCCGGCCGCCGGCATGTGAGAGCGCTCAGCTGATTGCCCGGCCGCCGGCATGTGAGAGCGCTCAGCTGAGCGTCCGGCAGCCGGCTATTGAGAGCGATCAGCTGATCGTTCACAATAGTCTGCTGCCGGTAAAACTGTAAAGAAGAAAAAAAAAAATAATAAAAAAAAAAAAGCTTTTGCATCCGTTGTGACACTATATGCAATGCATCCGTCACACAACGCAATGCAATGGATGCCGTTCAACGCAAGTGTGAAACTAGTCTAAGAAGGCTGGCTACATTGGTCATTTCACCTGTAAGTGTTGAACTATGTGATACTTTGTAATGTCTTTATTGTCTGTTCATGTCTCCCACAATTGCAATCTACATAAATATGATTATTATTATTATTATTATCATTATTATACAAATAATTGATATGAGAACATTTCCATTGTTTATTTAGTTGCATAATAATTCTATGTATGTTCTTGACACAAGACATGCAATGCTGTGTGAATATACCCTTCAGGGATGAGCTAATCATAAACAGTTTCCAAATCTGTTGAAAGAAAAGGTGTGCTATAGACTACTATAAAGAAATTCTCTTGTCATTTGTTCAGTTTACAGAAGTAGTTTGATTCATCATTCATCATTCATCATTCATACTTTGAGGGCCTCTCATTCATTTCAAAAAGAAGCGTTACAAACCAGAATATGGAGGCTCTTTGCCAAAATCAAATTTGTACCTAATCTAGGGAAAGAGTCTGCAAAAAACCCTTGCTCTTAACCCTTAAAGGGAAGCTATCACCAGTTATTCCCTGTATAAAGTCAGGCCAGTAGTTTTAAGCCCTCTTTTACAGCATTTTAGTATGCTGTATGTATGTTCCCAATAACCTATGCAAGGCATAAAAAAGACCTTTTATTATACCCAAAAATGGTATGGTCCGATAGGCGTCTCTCCTAATCATCCATTGCCTCACCTCTTTTTATGATCGCCATCCTCCTTCTCAGCCATATGTGGATGACAAATGCTCCCTCATAAACACAGTGTCCTCCATCGTGCTCCTCCACAGGCGCACTTCTCTTTGCCCTTCCAAGGTAGTAGGCACTGTAATGCGCATGTGCCAGCTTTACCTATGGATGATTGGTGCTTTTTGGCTTTCCTGACACATGCCAGGGAAGGAGGATGGCAATCATAAGGATATAGGAAACGCTGGATCAAGACCAAAGGTGCTCATTGAACCGGACTGCACCATCTGTGGATATAAGAAAAGGTTTTTTTGTGCCTTGCATAGGAGATTGAGAACATACATACAACATATTAGAATGTTGTAAAAAATAATAATATTTATATAGCGGAAATCCATAGAGCTTTACAAACATCAGCATCACTATCCCCATTAGGGCGCACAATCTAAGGTCCCTATCTGTATGTCTTTGGAATGTGGGAGGAAACCCACGCAAACACGGGAAGAACATACAAACTCCTTGCAGATGTTCTCCTTGGTGGGATTTGAATCCTGGGGCCCCAACACTGCAAGGCTGCAGTGCTAACCACTGAGCCATCATGACTCCCATACTTTATATGGGGAAAACCTGATGACAGGGTCACTTTAACCTTCACAAGGAGGTGTTGACTGCGAAGCAAAATCCAAGGGTCACAGCTTATAATCAGTAGCTGTGGCATAGCTATAACTTGAGAACTGTTGTAAAACTGAAGTTCAGACAGTCAAACATGGATGATCAACACAATCTGTATGTATGTATGAGTAATGCCCTGGCCGGGCCAGGTAGTCACAAATAGGCCCCTGCACAACACCTTCCCCCACAGGTAACAGCAGCACCTTTAAACCCTAGTCACCCCCCTCAGGGCTACATGGACACACCAGGGGGCGGAACCAGGCGGTTGGAAGACGCCCACCGAAGTGTCTAGACAGCCCGGGCAGGAAAGTAAACAGTGAAGTGTTAGAGTTCAAGTTGGAGAGGAGAGTGGGCTGGCTGTGTCCAGCTCCAGCAGAGGCGAATACCCCAAATTGAACGGCGCCAGGGTAGGAGCCCTGGTGCCACTGGCTAGGAGGCAGACGGCAGTCTCCGTCTGCAGGAGCTGGGAAGATGGCTCGGTGGAACCGAGGTGGACCGGGAAAGGGTTGTAGGGGAACCGACTCGGAAACCGGAGCACACAGGGGGGTACTCGGACCCTGAAGCCGGGACCAGAAGCGACTGGAACCGGTTAATTAACCGATTGAGGCCAGGACTAGAGGTCCTGTCCCACCCAAAATACCTATTAGAAGACAACAGCCCACCGAGGGGGATAAAAGGCCACCGCCAAGGCTCAGAGATCCCACGAGCCAGCGTCTGCGGGCAAGGGCTCCTTAGGCCACATCCAGCCGGGAGGGGACTCCTGAAGTTGCAAGCACAGGCAGTCCACCATTCTAAAAAGGTGCAGGAGAAAGAGAGAGACCACCAGCCGGGTGGGGGAACCAGAACGCAGCCGGCTGCGGGCACCAACCACCATCACCTTGGTTTATCAGAGACTCTTGTGTTTTCTTAATAGTGAGTACACCAGCACCCTGCGGTCGCCCATCTCCCTGCACCAAACCCCAACGGGTCCCGAGGCCACGATCTCTGCCCATGGAGGGGTTAACAACTTGCTGCATAACATCTCCCTAAGGGCAGCCCATAACTGCAGCGGTGTGTGGTGTCCAACCTCACCACACACCGTGGGTGACGTCACAAACTTAATACGGCTCAGCCCGTACATATACGTCCTAAATCCCCCACCCCCCACCCCTTTTCATTCGGAGTGTCCGCGAGACCCCCGGGTCCGGAGACCCTTGAGCCACCCACCGGAAGGTCCGGATCCGAGCAGCGGCAGGCTGCTGGCACGGGGGCGGCACATATGTATATTGGTAATGAGTTAGAATCAATTCTCAGTCTCTGTATAAGTGTTTAGTAACTTGACAGGAAACTTTAGAACCAAATAAACAATGATATCTGGATACTCCAAATAACTGAATTGTGCCTTCTTCTGGTCCTTCCTCTAAAGCTGTTGCTGGAACAATTCTAAAGCTTCCATGTACGTCTCTCCCTGTGCTACAAAGATACTAATAGACAGGTCAAAGGATTCAGCAGCCTCCAGGCTCTAAGAACGATGGCAGGTGACCAGTCAACCAAGCTACCAGTGGTTGCAGCCAAGAACATAGTCGAGGACAAATGCCAGCAGTGTAGATCAGATAAAACTGGGTCATAACAATAGGAGAAAAACAAGAATCAGAAACCGGAAACACAGACAAATGTTGGGAACCAGAATACAGAAATTAGATGCACAACAATTCTTAGGAAGCTGGGAACTGGCAGCAAAACTAAAGACTCCCGGGCAATAATTGAGTGGTCTGACTGGCTTTAAACAATTGGCCCCAATGAAATCATTAGAAGCAGCCAAGGAGTAATCATTCCGTTTCCAGCAACAATATAACAACAAGAAGTGAAAGAAGAATGCTGTTCTACTACAGCATTACATTCCGAGTTCTGTATATTTTATATGTAAAGAGAATATATATATATATATATATATATATATATATATATATATATATATATATATTTACATATATATATATATACTGTATAGTTGTATATATTGCATTTATTTACATGGTATTTCTCCACTTATTTGTTCCGGGACATGACATTCTAAAACAGAATACATTTAGATGGTTAACCTGAAACATCCTAAACATAAAATAAGAATTGTAGGAATATGTTTGGTTTGTGGTGTAAAGAAAAAAGCAAATCCATTTCATGTGACAAACACAATAACGTGCAATGGACAGCTCAATTTTCCTGCTTCTATGGGATCATGATTGAAATGTGTCTGCTTGTAACATGCAGATTGAAAAGAAGGAAAAAGTAGCTGGTTTTCTGCCAGTCAGATTAAATTGACTCAAGGTCAGAATGCATTTAACAGTCAGCCTTTGTCAAGGTGGCAGTCTATCAACGCTTGTCGATAAAGAGTGCATTAATCCATAAAGAGTACATTAATCCAGAAAGGCCACACTCAACAATATCTGCAAAAGAAAATGGAGTACAAATTGATGGGATTCATCTGATTTCTCCCATATCAATCATGAAGAGGAAAGACATACCCAAAGGTAACAACAGCAAAGTTATTTTGGCCTAAATATAAAGTTTAGTCACTATTGGACTTAAAATATAGGGGTTCTCTAAAAAGGCAGAATACAGAGTCACAATACCCTCTTAGGCCTCTTTCACACGTCCGTGAAAATCACGCACGTTTTTCACGGACGTGTCAAAGGTACGTATTGTCCTCCGTGAGCCGTGTTTATGGCACACGTGTGTTCTCCGTGTGTTAGCCGTGATAACACACAGAGAACGGCAACTTTCTGCTCACCGGTCCTGGTGTCGCTGTCTGTGGTGCTGATCTTTGGTCTCCGGTCCTGCCGACTCCCCGCTGCTGCTGCTTCCGGCCACAGTGAAGTGAATATGCAATGAGCATAATGAGCGGCGGTCAGAAGCAATTGACAGCAACGGCAGAGACTGCAGGGCTGGAGAAGGCGAGTAAAGATTTGTTATTTTTTTCTAAGACATGTGTGTTTTCTCCGGTGCGTGTCACACGGAACACCTCCGTGTGGTCCGTATGAGGGCTGTGTGACACCCGTGATGCTGGAGAAAAACGAACATGTCTATGTGTGGAGCACACGGGCACACGTATGCTCCACACGTACACACTGTCCATGACAGAATATGCACGTGTGTGCAGACCCATTGATTTTAATGGGTCTACGTGTGCCCGTGTCTCCAGCACGTGAGGAAACGGACCAAACACGTACTGGAGACATGGACGTGTGAAAGAGGCCTTACACACAGTAAGGTTACTGTTGAGCTGCTGTGCCCCCACAGTTTATTAATATATTCGATGTGTTGAGGATTCATGTGTTTGGTGTACCAACCCTTCTTAAGTATTTATCTGATGTATTGCACTCATGCCATGTAGAAGAGTGATGAGTGGAGAATGACAATCACCATGTAAGAGAAAAGAAAAGAGGAGTAAGTCCTGCAAAAGGTGATAGTGCCTGGGAAAAAGTGAGAAACACTGAGTGGGATTGCTGCAGGAGAGACCACCATTGTGAGAAAGTGAATTGCTCAGGGTAGAAGTGCCATGCTGTTGCTTAGCATGTTTGCTTAGCAAAGAGAAGCAAGTGAAGCTTCTAAGGCTACAGGCGTGGAGTGCCATCACCGTTAGTAACAACTTTTTATTTTTTTCTAGATGGTGCTTATCAAAAAATCACAGACAAACAATATTTTTTAAGGACACATTGGAAAATTATAATAAATCATTATAAGTGATACTTGTCTACAGCACGTATTTCTGCCATGAAAACATCAGCTGCAGTCACTATAAATGATTTAAAAAAATGAATTACAGTCAAAATAATCTGTATAAGTTTTTCCAGCTTCAAAAAAATCATGAACACCTAAAAAAACATTTACAGACGGGGCAAAAAAAGTCTCCTAGTTTTATGGACTCTCCAGGAATTTCTGGACAGTTGGCAACCCAGAGTGCCATGTTTGAACGTATGTATGACACCAAGCAGATTATTATTATTATTTATTATTATAGCGCCATTTATTCCATAGCACTTTACATGTGAAAGGGGTATACATAATAGGGACAAGTACAGTAATCATAAACAAATCAAGGCACAGACTGGTACAGGAGGATAGAGGTCGCTGCCCACGAGGGCTCACAGTCTACAGATGAAGCTCCTAGGGGGGGGTGACAATCCTATTGGTGTGACACATCTTTTGTGAATGTGACAATGAAGTGTGTGAGCACAAGTTGGTTGGAGATAGTAAAAAAGAGAGGCCATGAGATGGGTGAGCGAGTGAGACACTAAATTGGAATAAGTGACATGTGTAGTACAACTAATAGGAGTAGGGATGTGAAGAACAACACTTTCCTACTGAGCTGCTGTAAATAATTTCCCAATGCATAAGATCATGCAATAAAAGTTTTTTAACTGTTCTCCTGAGTTGACTCATTTTTCTTGGAATTCCCTCTTATTGCCCAGTACTTGAGATTCTTAAAAGAGATGTCCGGGACTGAACTACTGATGACAACCTATCCTATTCACTTAAATGGGAGATGCAGTCTAGTACTGTATGTGACAGAGGCCACTAAACAATGTACGAGACTACTGAGCTCAGTTGTGTACATGGCTTAGCTTCAGTCGCTATCCGAACAGTCTTTAGCAGATCAGTGGGGGGTGCAAGTCATCAGACCCCAACTCATCTCATAAAGATGACCTATCCTATGGATGCATCAGCACATATGTGGTGCAATCAAAGCTATAGGTAGCATTGTGATATGTGAGGTGTCAGACACACTAAAGCACGTCGTCTGTTACTTTGGTAACAGTGACGTGGCTAATTGAGAGAGTATTTTGAAAGTGCTGTGCTGTCTGTAATCACAACAGTGAGTGCTAACAAGGTCTTATAGGTACAGTTGGCTTGTCATAACTTTTCATATCCACTTTTCTGTTTTTATATTTGTCTGCATCTGATTTTTCACAACTTAGCATTAATAGCCATTATTACTTCTGTTTTACCTTTATGAATCATAGTTTTATTCACAGACAAACGCATTGGGGCTCTGTGAGAGATCATTTTTGTCTGATAACACAGGTGTGTATGGACTTTGCCTAAAATGCGAGCAAAATTACATACAAGCAAGGTGAACAAAAAAATAATTATTATTTTAGCTAAAAATGTAGAAAATGTTATATATATATATATATATATATATATATATATATATATTTTTTTTTTTTTTCTCCTGGGGATCTTCTCTGTGAATCATCCAGCAGTCGTCCCCGATCATGTTCACATTCAATCTACATTGGTATCGTCATTCCATCTCCTTGATATCCTGATGAAACCTTATTTCTTGCTCTTCTATAACACCACTAAAGTTTTCAGGAAAGTAGTCGAAGTGTGAATGTAAAAAAAAGTAACTTCAAGGCTTTGAAGCCTTTCAGCATGTTTTCTACGATGGACTTACATTTTGGTCTTTGTTTTTAACCTAGAAATGTCTTCACAACTTCTTTAAAACAATCCCAAGCTCTTTACTCAATAGCTTTCATTTTTGCTTTGAACATGGCATCCTTCATGAGTTTTCAAATATTTGGACAGTCCCTGAAATTTGGTTCATAAGTATTTAAAATTGTCTACTTGTTTCAGTACAGCTTTCACAAACTGCTTCACCACTCCAAGCTTAATATGGAGTGGTGGCAAGAGATCCTTATTGAGATCAACTAAACTTTCTGCAACTATGTTCTTGAGTCAAGGTTGCAAAGATGTTCTCGTTGGCCAACATTTTTGGCTCCAGTAATGAGTCCTATCCTGGCTGTCCCATTCACACAAAAAGAATGGGTACTTCATATATCCTTGCTGCCGAAGGAGAACAGAGAGAACTTTCAGATCACCACATATTGAAGAGCCTTGATCCTCGTAGTTAATTTTCTTGAGAATAAATTCTAAATTCTCATAGCTTTCCTTCAAGTGCACTGAATGTCACACAGGCACTGAAGCATACTTGCTGCCATAGTGCAGTAGCATCGCTTTCAAATGTTTTTTGGGAAGAATCAATAAAGAGGTTCAACTTACTCACATTGTACTCAAGGTTAAATTTTTCCATCAGCCCAGGAACATCACTGCAATACACTAGAATACCATCTTGACAAAAGTATGGAAAGAATTTATTTTAGAATGCTATGGAATTCTATTCTTTTGGAAGCCTATGGAGTCAGTGTTTGTGGAAAAAACTCTATGTAATGGAATTTTTTCGATATTTTAATGAGTTCAGGGATCGAAAGTATGTAAGAATCACCTCTTAATTTTCAAACATTTTTACCCTATGTAATTGATTCCTGATACCAATGTGTATAGAGATGGGAAAAATTGATTTGCAGGACTGTGGTCCATTGGCCAGGTCCACAATCTGTGACTGCTGGATGGGAGAAAAACTAATCTTATTACCTCCCAGCATTCCTGGCTGTTTTCTTGATTAATGACATCTTCATTGTGGCATGATGCACACACACGATCATGCCAGCCTAGCTAATGGAAAGAACAGCCAGGATTGCCAGGAGTCCTGAAAATTGATTCTCCCATTTTTAGATGCATACATTACTTGGACATACAGTATGTGTACGTCATATTCATCACTTTGTTGATATTGTCTGTCTTTATTATTCTGCTATGTTCTGCATCATGGTCTACTTGGGGTTCCTATGAAGGATCATCCTTATGAATAATCTGGTTTAGGCAGGGTTATCTAGGGATATGGGTTGGTTAGCCTTACTGCCTTTCATTGAATACCGTTATTCACAATGTTAAGATATTTCCCTGTCTTGAGTCTATTAAAGTAGCTGAGGACACCCTGTTGCTTCTGCACCAGTTTTACAGCAGAAATAATCATCTTGTGGAGATGCAGCATGTGTCCTCACATAGAAATAAAGGTTCCGATTCATCATTGCCTTTTCATCAAATTTTGTCTAGTTTTGTGTGTTTTGCTAGGTTTTTTTTTTTGCACAATGATTCTCTTTGCGTTTTTTTTTAAATCTATTTTATATGTGCTCGCCTGGGTTCTTTTCCCCATTTAGTGGGCAGAACCACTAAATGGGGAAGTTTAGAGTTTAGAGATTCCATATGTTTTTGCCTAATTCAATCTTTTGGACTTTTAAAAAAGTTGCAAAATTTGGTGTAACTACACTTCAGTCTCCCAGTTGTGTATTTTGAGTATGCCAATACATTGGAGCAACTTTTGAACTATTCTGCAAAACATGTGACTTAAGGTACCAAAAACAATTTGATTCAGAAAAAAACAAAACATTTTTTTTACTTTGCCCCAAATTCATGAATCACATTCCCCTTTTTGAAGGTTTTGGTAACAAATACCACAAGTAGAGATGAGCTGACCTATAGGAGTTTGATTCAGTGGGTTCAGCCGGACTTTAGATAAAATTTGATTTGGGACCTGGATTTGACCTGAACCCCAATAGAAGCCACTACTGTTCGGGCAGTTTGGGTCTCCACCCACATGCAGCCAGCCATAACCAGATCACTTCCCGGGGTGGATGGGTGGGTTTTTTTTCCATTTTGTGAGGATACACACTACATCTGATCATGCTGTTGCTACCCACAGTGCGAGCCGTTCAAACACTACAAGCAACTCACACTGGGCTGAGGACCAAGCGTACCTGAGCTCAGTGATGCTTGAGCGAGTGGATTGAATACGTAAAGCACCCAGACTCTGAACCTGAACTTTGATATTTTTGTAAAGTCTGTGTTTGGTTTGCTCATCTCGAACCACATGACAAAAAGGAAAGTGACAAAAAAATGGCAATGATGATTTGGGGCCAATGTGTTCGAAAAACATTTATACCTACAGCATTTCAAGTCCCAGCAGTCAAGAAGAAATAAAATGGAGGACACGATTCAGCCCTTGGTCATGGATTGCCAATTTGCCATGTAAGTCGATTCTTATTTCTAATATTTCGATGGAGGTGTAAGACAATGCAGGAGTGGAAATTCAAATATAGTATGGATATGGACTTTCTAGAACGTTCTCATTACTAGTGCTTGTAAGTTAATGAACCTTCCTTTTTTAATGCTCTACGTAGCAGGTGATAATGTTTTTTTCAGGCCTATATGTTAAAGCTAAAAATAAATAATGATAATATGTATTTAAATGGAACATGCTGACTTTTCCAGTTTGAGCCATAAATCCAGATATTATACAAATGAAATAGTTCTAATGATTTAACCAAACCCTTCTACTTCTCATTGCATTTTAATGAGTTTAAATGAGTTAATGGGTACAAGAATTATTTGGATCTTGTTTTGCAATCACGCAACAGAATGTTAATAAAAAGATTTATAGAACCCTTCTGAACACCAGGGAATATCTACGTAGGCAATGATTTCCAAATCAGATGTAATGGCATGAGGTTATGCATTGCATTATTGAACTTCAACAGTTTCATATTTAATATGCCTGATTTATCCAGTTCAATTATGTATTTATGCTCTGCCTTTTTTATTTGCTTTATGTCCTCCACAATCAGCAGCAGGCAGAAGCTGCCATCTAGTGCTAGAGTGATGTGCCGTCAGACGTTTCTGCAGTGTAACTTCTCTACAAATAGAAGCGTGATCTCAGCTAGGCTTAACAATTAAAACTGTCATTATTAATAGATATATGGCATCTGACGCCATATCGTAAGCGTGAATATGAGTTTGTAAGATAGATGCTGAACTATTGCTGGAAAAATGGCTAGAAACTCATTATTATATATGTGTTTTTATGTAAAAATAATTCTCCAGTAATGTAGTAAAAAAAAAAATATATAAGCCCATTTAGTTCAATTTGTTATTCTGCAATATTAATCTATTGTGATGAATTAGAGTCAGGTCATGACCTGAAGCGTAGAGCGTAAAAATAAAATTATCAATGAAAAGCCAACTATTATGATCTCCTAAAAATATATCAAAGTTCTTATTTTCTAAGCGAGATTTGGTGGATATGTAATCACAGATCTGTGACCAGTTAGTAAATGTTAGAAAATCCTTGTTAACCACTAGGCTTTGTGTGACATGTTTTAATATAAATTAGGCTATGATGTTTTCACAACGTTTTCTGTAATATTGGAGAAGAATTAAATTCCACTGGAATATATTCGCTCATCTCTAGTCATCAACATCAGATTGATGGCGGGTGGCTATAAACAATGAGATTAACGGCTAAGCGCTTTTCAATATTTAGTAGCCGCTGCTGGGTAACAGAGATCTGCTCTATTTAGGACCTGATCAACAGAATCCAGGTAAAGGCAACATATTACTGGTGGTACTGGTTGGTAGACCTCCACTGAACTGATATTGAAGACCTGTCCTGTCATGTGGCCCCCAAAAATTACTTTAATCATTTGTTCCTACGGTTAAAATGTATTTCTCATAATTGAAGTTGGAAAAATTTCTATTCAATAAAAATATTGCTTCCTGGTATCAGCTATGTTGGCTGACGCCTCACCTTTTCTGGTCACATGGGTATGACATCAGCACAGGTCCTTCTATTCTCTTCGTAAAACAATTCTATAATATAATTATCATAAATAACAGGGGGAGGAAGGTCAGGCAGGGGGGGTGGGAATCACTATGAATACCCAAGCCAGCTATCAGCTGATCGGCAGCTGCTGCCACTCAAAAAGCTGCTCATTTTACAAACTTTACTTGCTTGTGTTCAAAACCTATACATTCTAGCTGACAACTATTGGTATGTATAGAATCAGCCTGATAGTGCCAGTATATCACTGGCTTTAGGTTATATAGGAAAATCCTGGTAATTAGTGCGCTTTAAACCCATGCACATCACAACATATGATTATAATCAGACCTCAGCAGATAGGAGGAGAAACATTCCCCTAATAAAATGAAAGGAAATGTTTCCTCTACCTTTTATGTTGACAGCTGTTTTTACTTGTAATCAAAAATTGAGTTTATCTGAAAAATGATATGAGTAATCTAATATTAACCAATATATGTACAGTATATGTTACTAAAGAAGGGTGCAATCGCACATCTGCCATGTAAAATAAGAAATTCAGACAGCATACAGACCTACTGAATACGTCTGTGTCGCCCGTGGATAAGGGGTACTCAGATCCGGGCCACGAGGTCACTTCTGTGGGTATCACGGTGGCATGACCCGGTCTGTGATCCCAGGCTCCACAGTAAAAAGGGGTTAGGTAAGGGAGATTGTCCGTGACGCCACCCACGGTTGTGGTGAGGTTGTGACACCACCGCTGGTTCTGGAGCTGGCAGGCGGGTTACGGGGCCTGGAGAGGTGCAGGGTCGCGGGGGCAGCGTTGTGCCACACGGCACGGTGGTACTCACTCAGCCAGTAATGATGACACAGTTCTCGGTAAAACACACGGCTGGATGGACAGGTCCCACAGGCGGCTGCGGTGTTTTTCCCCTGACCCCAGGTTGGTAATGTAAGTCCTCTCTTTCCCCTCCGAGCACGCTCCTCCTGCAATCTGGTTTCCAGCTGGCTCCCCGATTCAGTACCGGTGGGCCACCGCCCAGCCCCGGCTACCTACGGTTCCACCAACTGTCTTCCCGGTTCTCGCAGACGGCCACTACCGTCTGCCTCACTCTCTGCACGGGGGCCTTAGGCTCCAACCTAGGCCCCTGTCTGCTTCTGTCTCCCTGCAGACCTTCTCTCTCCTCCTCTCCCTGGACTTGACTGATCTTGTTTCCTGCCTCAGGCCAGCTAAACTCCTGGGTGGGCGTCTCCATCTCCTGACTCCGCCCACCTGGTGTGTCTGCCTGAGCCTGAGGAAAGGAATCAAGTTTCACTGGGGATGTCTGCTGTGAACTGCTGGGGGTGGGGGTGTGTGTGTGTTGTTACCTGTGGCCCCTGGCTTGTCCAGGGCGCCACATTCCCCCTCAGCAAAATGCAGACCATCCGCGGGCTGCCCGTCCATCACCGGTTTTATTTTTCTTTTAACTGCAAAAAGTAGAAAGGCATATCAAACATTAAAACACAAGCATTACTTTTTAACTTCCCATCACGGGATGCATATCACTTTAACGTTGCAACAACAATCAAACACTTTTAATAATGGTAACGGAATGGGTCCTTTAGTCACCCACCCAAACAACCTGGCACTGATGCTGCCCCTAAGAAATGGGCAGCACCCCTTGACCCCAGTCCAGAACCAGGCTGCCCAGATAGTTAACGGGATGGGTGCTTCGCTGCCGTTGCAGCTGGGCGCCATCCCGTCCCCCTTAGTCTCTTTTTAGCACTTCCTTCCTCAGGGGGCGGGGCTCCACTTTCGCGCCTTTCCTGCTCAGGGAAGACACTCGAGCGGGAACTTTTTCCGCGCCCAAGATGGCGGCTTTGCAAAATTTTCGGCCGGACACCTCCGGCGGTAACAAGGCACACCTCTACCAAACGGCAGAGCGGTAGGATCCTGTTCGTGACACCAAATGTGTCGCCCGTGGATAAGGGGTACTCAGATCCGGGCCATGAGGTCACTTCTGTGGGTATCACGGTGGCTTGACCCGGTCTGTGATCCCAGGCTCCACAGTAAAAAGGGGTTAGGTAAGGGAGATTGTCCGTGACGCCACCCACGGTTGTGGTGAGGTTGTGACACCACCGCTGCTCTGGACGGGGATCCCGGGAGCGATGGCAGGGAGCAGCGTAGTTATTATGTCCCCTCCGTGGGTAGGGGGATTGGTGGTCCCGGGGCCCGTGGAGGGTTTTGGAGCTGGCAGGCGGGTTACGGGGCCTGGAGAGGTGCAGGGTCGCGGGGGCAGCGCTGTTCCGCACGGCACGGTGGTACTCACTCAGCCAGTAATGATGACACAGTTCTCGGTAAAAGACACGGCTGGATGGACGGGTCCCACAGGCGGCTGCGGTGTTTTTCCCCTGACCCCAGGTTGGTAATGTAAGTCCTCTCTTTCACCTCCGAGCACGCTCCTCCTGCAATCCGGTTTCCAGCTGGCTCCCCGATTCAGTACCGGTGGGCCACCCTACGGTTCCACCAACTGTCTTCCCGGCTCTCGCAGACGGCCACTACCGTCTGACTCACTCTCTGCACGGGGGCCTTAGGCTCCAACCTAGGCCCCTGTCTGCTTCTGTCTCCCTGCAGACCTTCTCTCTCCTCCTCTCCCTGGACTTGACTGAACTTGTTTCCTGCCTCAGGCCAGCTAAACTCCTGGGTGGGCGTCTCCATCTCCTGACTCCGCCCACCTGGTGTGTCTGTCTGAGCCCGAGGAAAGGAATCAAGTTTCACTGGGGATGTCTGCTGTGAACTGCTGGGGGGTGGGGGTGTGTGTGTGTTGTTACCTGTGGCCCCTGGCTTGTCCAGGGCGCCACACGTCATATTCCGATTCTTAATATCGGATAGGAATAGGACATGCTCTTACTCTCCATGGATCTTATTCTCAGAGCCATCCTTTTCACGGATGAGTGAATAGATCTATGACACTCTATGGGTCTGAATGATGTCTGATAAGAAAATCGAACTGCACGTGAGCATTTCCCACTGATGTATGAAAGTACCCTAAGGCCCTAAGACTCGAATTCTCAAATGATATGTAAACTATTAAAATGAAATTACTGAAACACTCTGCAGCACTGCTGCATTTCAACCAAAGCAAAGGATGACATTTCAATATAGTTTATCAATTTTGTCATCACTCCTCTGTGTGCCATGCCAAAGGAAAATATCCATGCAAGTAGTTAAGTGCAGAAGATGTTGGACCTTTCTCAAAAGTTAATGATTCCCATCAATGGCGAACACAGACAGAAAAAGGACTCTGTGCAAGAACAATATATTGGCCCACTGCAGCCTAAGGGGTACTTTGCACGCTGCGACATCGCTAGCCGATTGTAGCGATGCCGAGCGCGATAGTCCCCGCCCCCGTCGCAGATGCAATATCTTGTGATAGCTGCCGTAGCGAACATTATCGCTACGGCAGCTTCACATGCACTTACCTGCCCTGCGACGTCGCTCTGGCCGGTGATCCGCCTCCTTCCTAAGGGGGCGGGTCGTTCGGCGTCACAGTGACGTCACACGGCAGGCATCCAATAGAAGCGGAGGGGCGGAGATGAGCGGGGCGTAACATCCTGCCCACCTCCTTCCTTCCGCATTGGTGATGGGGGCAGGTAAGGAGATGTTCCTAGCTCCTGCAGTGTCACACACAGCAATGTGTGCTGCTGGCCAGAGCAACGTCGCAGGGCAGGTAAGCCGTGTGAAAGGGGAGCGCGATTTTGTGCGCGACAGGCAGCGATATGCCCGTGTCGCACAAACGATGGGGGCAGGTACGCACGCTAGCAATATCGGTACCGATATCGCTAGCGAGTAAAGCCCCCTTAAGACTTTTTCTATGTGCACAAAAGGCCTTTTTCTCTAAAATATCATTCACAAATTTTTCTAAACCTATGTTAGTGAGCAATTCTCCTTTGCCGAGATAATCCAACCACCTCACTGGTATGGCATATCAAGATGCTGATTATGCAGCATGATTATTACATAGGTGTGCCTTTAGGCCGCTTTACACACAACGATATCGCTAGCGATCTCGTTAGCGATGCGATATGCCCAGATCATTGCTACGATTTGCCGAGAACGCTCATAGGTCGTTTTATAGCGGTCACAAGTACACATCTCACAAACAACGCTACATCGTTCAGCGATATATTGTTTGACCAAGGTGGTCGTGTGGACACCATCACACAGCATTCCTCCCAACGATTCCGGCAACGTCAGAGGTGTATAATTGTCCATAGCATACACCCTGGCGTGACACCAATCAGAGCAGAGGAGGCGTGGAGCATTGCTCGTAACGACACGCCCACGTCGCTGATGACGGACGCACTAACGATGTTGTTCATTGTTGGCAGGGTGTCAAACATAGCAATATGTCTGCTGCGTTCTAAACGACGAACAATATTTTGAAAATGAACGACGTGTCAACGATCAACAATTTTTGCTAGTTTTGCGATCGTTCAGAGTCGCTCGTAGGTGTCAGATGCAATGACATCGCTAACGACTACAGAAGAGCGTCACGAAAACCGTGACCCCGACGACAAATCGTCAGATAAATCGTAGCGTGTAAAGCGGCCTTTAGGCTGGCCACAACTAAAGGGCGTTCTAAGATAAGCCGTTTAACAGTATTGGAGGAGGCCAGTGGGGGTCAGAAAACCATTCAGTATCTAATGTGAGCTGTGCACCATTTGCATCACGCAGTGAAAGACATTTCCTTTGCATAGAGTTGATCGGGTTGTTGATTGTGGCCTGTGGAATGTTGGTCCACTCTTCTTCAATTGCTGTGCATTATTGCTGGATATTGGCAGGAACTTGAACATGCTGTTGTATACAATAATCTAGAGTATCCCAAACATGCAGATTGGGTGACATGTCCGGTAAGTATACTGGCCATGCAAGAACTGGGATGTTTTCAGCTTCCAGGAATTGTGTATAAATCCTTGCAACATGGGATGATGGTTATGGATGAATGGCACAGTAATGGGATCTTAGGTGAACTCAATGAGTTCCATGAGTCCTGCATCTCCTGGCAGAAAACCGCAACTAAACGTGATGCGGTTTTGATGTGATTTTAATGCTTTTTTTTTGCCAGGAGATGCAAATTTGGTGGAGGAAGTTAGTGTATAAATTCCAGAACCAAATCTGGATCTCCTGGCAGAAAATCGTACAAAAAACACAGTTTTGATGCTATTTCGGTGCGGTTTTCTGCCAAGAGATGCAAATTTGGTGCAAAAATTTGGTGCAGACATTTCTGCACCAAATCTGCATAACCTGGCAGAAAACCACATCTAAACGACAGGGGATGCAGATTTGGTGCTGAAATTTATACACCAAATTCCTGCGCCAAATCTTCATCTTCTAGCAAAAATGCACATCTAAGCACAGTGTGGTTTTGATGCAGTTTTTAACCAGTAGAGGCAGAGTTGGTGCAGGAATGTTTACAACTAAATACTCAATGTGCACACATTGCCTAATATGGTACTCCTGTATTGAGTTCAATGGCTTCACCTGAGGTGAGGTCACTGAGTTCAATGAGTTCACTTCAGGTCAGTTCACCTGTGGTCACAGCTGGGGTACCGTGGAAACCTCCAATTGTGACCTCAGGTGAACTCAGTGATGTCACCGCTCACAGCTGTGGCTCAGTTAGTGTGTCCCTGAAAGTCACAGTGATCAGTCACGTTTTCTATTGTGACCACGCACTTTGACCTCAGATGTAGCAGAGCTGGGAACATTGTGGGACCTAGTGTTACATCAGACCTGTAAGGGTGTTTTTTGGGTTAATAAATTAGTGAAAGAGGATGTTATTTGCTGTTTTTTAAAGGATTTTCTCTGTTTATTTCATTTGATTTACAGAATTAGTAATGTGGGGGGTCTCATAGACCCTCTAGCTATTACTATTCCAGGGCTTGATGACAGCTGACAAATCCCAGCTGTCATTAGCCCCTTATATTACCCCGATTTCCACTGTACCTGGGCAATCAAGATGAGCTGGGAAAAGCACATCTAATGGATGTGATAATTCTGGGCAGCTGCGGGCTGCTTTTTAGGCTGGGGAGAGCCCAATAACCGTGTCTGACTGTAGCCAATCACAGATGCTGTCACAGACAGTGAGCGGGGGAAGCAGTGAATATGCATGAGATGTAATGAGCATATTCAAAGTCACTGTCACAGCTGCACTGCAAAGACTGGTAAGTATGTCCTGCTTTAACCATTTTGCTTCCTTTTTTTACAGTGATTTTCCTGGCCAATAACAGCCATGCCAATACTTGCCTTAGCTGTGATGGTTATGGAAGTACCCACAGCCTAAAAGCTTGCTGATTGGCTGTTCTGCAACCTTTCAACAAGCTTTATTCGTGTGACAAACCTGAACAGGAACCGTACAGACAGTCAGAAGTCTGTTTTCAGGGTTCAGCACCAAACACAAGGTGTTTGAACACTCATCCCTAATCAAATGTAGAAAAATAATTGTACACAAGTTCAATAAACTGAAAAAAATAAATTCTTTAGTAATATATATATATATATATATATTCCGTTTAAACTTTGTCATTTTTTTTTATAAACATCAAAATATTGATATACTGGTGAAAAAAATCCTGGTTTGTATATAGCCAAAATAACAGATGTGTTGCACTAAAATACACTTTTATTCATTTGTATAATTTGTTCCTTAAAAGGGAATCTGTCACCTGGTTTTTACTCTCTCCATCTGACTGCAGTGCAATGTACAGACAGAGACCCTGATTACAGTGATGTGTCACTTACTGAGTTGTTTGCTGTCATTTTGATTAAATCAATGTATTCTGCTTCAGATCTAGCAGTTATACAGAGCTCATGAATATGCTGGACTACCTGGCAGCATGTCAAGTAGTCTTCTAATGGTGTACTGCTGATTAAATAGCGATTTTATCGAAACTACACTAAGCAGCCCAGTAAGTGACACATCACTGGAATCAGGATCTCTGCCCATATGTTGCTCTCAGATTAGGTCGCAAAAATCTGGTAACAGATTCCCTTTAAGAATGTTTTAGCAACAGAATTTTTTTTAAAAAATAACAGCAATAAATCAGAGTTTGTTGATACCAACATGAAGTTCTGACTTAGATTGACCACCAGAATTAGAAGATGCTGTGTCTTTTTACAGACATACACAGACTGGGACCATCTGGCGGATGTTAGCGAGCACTGGTCTTATGAGACCTTTGGGTAAAGAGATTTATTTTTGATGAATTCCACCTAATGCTCATGTCGGAAGTGACCACCTGTGTGACTGGATGAATTGCATAAATTAGAGAACAATGAATAATGCAGGATATTATTTGGGAGGCCATGGTTTGCGGCACTACCTCTCGGTAGAGTTTATCAGTACTGTATGACAATATGCTTTGATGCTGGGATTGAGCGAGCACTTTACACCTTTCAGACGTGGCTAAGCTTCATCATAGATCCAATCTATTACACTTCATTATACTGACACCGCAGCTACCTAATGAAACTCCGGTTTGGCTCATTTGTTTAGCTGCTGTCATCGCTTTGACTTTTTCCCTTTCCTTTAAATAATCAAAAGTGAAAGAATAAAGACAAAGTAATAACAGAACGTAATAAACAACAATGAGAACAAAATGCATCTGATAAAATGAGCCTGAATGTCGTCTGACGCATTTCTGGTGAAAATGCAATGTGTCATTTTGCTGTGTCTAAGCACATTATCCACCAGATGGAATCGCGTCTTTCCCAGCAGCCTGAAAGGGACAAATGAAGAAGACTTTGATGGCAGCTGCATGTTGTCATGTAGAGGTATGTGTCAGCGCCTTGACAGAAGCTGATTCTCAGTTTTCGCACAATGAAGGCAGAATGATATCTCATTTATTTTACATGGTTTCACATCTCCCTTAGCAGATAGTTATTTTGCACCCAGAGAGCCCAATATTGTACAAACGGCCCATAAATCTGAGCCGTTGTATGAGGTCAGCGCAGTAGTCACAGTCGATTACACATGCAGAAGAGCTGAGTTTGTCATTTGGTGCAACACGTTGTGCTATAACAATGGCGCTCATAGATCAGCACTGTCACTGAGAAAATTAGACCTGATTTCTATAGTTGCTAACTACTAACTAATGACAGGAGGATATCAAACATAAAGGACAGGAGAGAACATAGGAGAGGTGATAACTGATATACATTACACACCCTGATTGTCTTTTTTTTTTATAAAACTGTAAACTCTTCTATACATCTATGAAAGTTCATAAATTAGTCATACAATATTAATGGGAATCTGTCAGTAGGATTAACCCTTCTAAGCCATCCATATAGGCCTGTATTCCTTTAAGGCCTGTGTGACGCCCAGGCCTATCAGGTGCAATCTGCCCTTCTGCACAGTATCCACTCCTCCTTGGTTACAGATCCTAGTCCTTTGGTGTTGCTAACAGCTTAGCCAGTCAAAATCCTAGGAACACCTTGCACCGCACCCACCAGACACACCATCGGGGGGCCTGAAGGGAATAGGGCCGCCCATATGGGGGTTGGTAGGGGAAAGTGACAAAGTGAAAGGGAGTTGTGTGGTGACTCTCAAGAGGAGAGGTCACAGGTTAGGAGCTGGGCTCCTTGAGTACTAGGTGGCAGACGTTGGTCTGGACCTGGTAGGAGCTGGAACCCCAGTCGCAGGGGATCGCGTCAAGGGGCACGGATTGCCGAGGAGGCCTTGAGCCATCACCGGGCAGGGGCCAAGACACGACGGGGTACGTGAACCCTAGGTCGGGAAGTAGCTTCACGCGTCCCGGTAATTTACCCGATGGAGGTGAAGACTTCATGATTCATCACCAACCCACTTCAAGTAGCGCACCAATGGGATAGGACTTTCCCAAACTACAGTCCAAAGAAATCCTACGCATGAACCCGGAGAGCAAGCTCACTCTGTTAGCCATATGGGTGAGCGGGACCCGAATAGTTCCAAACTTGAGGGTCCAATAGTGAAAAGGTGCCACGGAAAAGGCCACAGGCTAACAGTAACACCAAGGACACGGATCCAGGCGTGCTCTCTCCATGCTGCAGCGGTGCTCAGAATTCTGGTTTACAAGCTGTCGGTGTTATTATTCTTGGTACGCTGAAAAACCCCTTTGCCTCTTCCTAATGGCACCCTGTCACCGTCACCTAACGGGCCCCGGGGCACAAACCCCCTACCCATGGAGGGGTTAAAACACCTTGCTGCTACACCATCACCACCGGGCTCCCCCATCCCCAACAGCAGCGGTGGTATTCCACATTACCACGCACCGTGGGTGGCTTCACAAACTTCCAATTCCCCCTGTACATAGTCCCCCCTTTAAATTGAGTGGCCATGTAACCCCCAAGTCCAGAGACCCCTCGAGCCAACCCGGATCCAGATCCGAGCAGCCCAGCTGCTGGCACAGAGGCGGCACACCAGTTTCACCTCTCAGTAAAAAAGACTGACCTTTTTCACTGACATGTTAAAAACGCATATGTCCCTCCATGTGCCGTGATTCATGGCACACGTGGGTTGTCCATGTACAATCCGTGCACTGTAGTCCATGTACAGTATGTGATAGCACATGGCGATATACTCACCTGTCCCCGCTCCTGCTGTCCGTGGTGCTGAACTCTTGGGCTCTGCTGTTTTTCTGCTCCGGCTGCAGCTACTTTTACTTCCGGGTCGGCTGTTCCTACATACATGAATATGCATGCCAGTAATTAGCCGGCTCTGAAGCAGCAGTCAGCAGAGGCCGAAAACAAGCAGCGCTGGAGAAGGTGAGTTAAAAAAGCTTTTTACTTTCCATGTTCATGTTTTACTGGTACGTGTTTCATGGATCACACCATAGTGTGGTCTGTGGGACATCAGTGATACCAGAAAACGGACATGTCTCTGTGCGGAGCACACGGACACGCATGTATGCCACAGAGACACGGTCAATGACAAATCACTGATGTGTGCGCAGACCCATTGATTTTAATAGGTCTGGGTATGTCCGTGATTCTGGTACGTATAAAAACAGTAACATACGTACCAGAATCACTGACGTGTGAAAGAGGCCTAAGGGGAATTTGTCACCAGGTTTTTGCTACCTCATCTGAGCGCAATATGATATAGAAAAAGAGACCCTGATTCCAATTATGTATCACTTATTGGATGCAGCAGTTGTGATAGAATCAGAGTTGTTAGGTGTAACATGAAGCAGTGCTGATAAAGTTAGCCTTGCCCATTGTCTATTGACAATTATAATCTCCTGGTGCTAAAACACTCATTGCATGGAAAAAAAACAGCATACAGCCTAATAAGTGACACATTCCTCAAATCTGTGTCTCAGCCACTGTTTTCTGCTATCTACAGATTTCAAAGCAATAAACAGCTGACAAATTCCCTATAAGAGAGAATATTTTTTCTTTTAAAGTGGGAGACATCACAGTTCTTCCAATACACTTAGAACATTAGTCCAGCACATCTAGAAAACCAAGATTTATTGCCTATACTGAGTAAACTATTAGAAGAGGCTCACAATCTGGGTCTTTAATCTCTTAAAGGAAATCTGTGACCAGGTTTTTGCTACTTCCTCTGAGAGCAGCATGTTGTAGGGAAAGAGATTCTGAAACTAACCACGTTTATCTTAGATCACTGTGTGCAGACGTTTTGACTTTATCTCAGAATTGAATGTAGCAGAGCTGGAAGCTGTCCCTGCCCACACCAGGCTCTAAAAAGATTGTGCAGTGACTGTGAGGTGTCAATTACAGCAGGGGGCATGTCTGACTGGTCTGCAGGTGCAGAAGAGTCAAACCAATGGTAGTCACACAGTAATAAACCCTTTAGTATGAGTAAATAAGAGCTAGCACACAGATACGAGAAACACAGATCTTTTAACCTTTTTAACCCTCGCAGCATGCTGTCCTCAGCTTACATTCCAAAATCTTGGTGACAGTTTTCCTATGTAGAAGGGCTTTGTTCATGTATACCACATTATTTAGTTGTAATTGCCATCCCTCACTAGTTCAGGAAATATAGTTCTCACTTTAGGGGCCCTTGTTGACTTATGTTTAGCTTTATTGTTAAGAACGTATTTTTTCTCTTTCAATAGGTAGTATTTGTTACAACAGAGTTATGTAGTAATAGATGTAGTTTATATTTTTTATAGATTATATTCTAATCAGTTTATGTCCTGGTGGGAGGGGAAGTTTCCACTATGACCTTATTTTCTACAGGTCCTATATAGATATTTTAAGATTTATACAGATTTGTGATCTGGCATCATTTTGAGGTCTGATGTCAGGACATAATTCTTGAATTTAACTTCGGAGGAGAGTAGAGAGAAGGGGAAAGTGATTACTTTGCCACTGTAAAAAAATGGGGCAAAATTTTTTTTTACCATCATATCACCAAACAAAAAGTGGAACAAAATGTGTTCAAAAAGTCTATTTGAATAGAAATGGTATTGCTAAATTTGTCTTCTTGTCACACAGAAAGCAAGCCCCCCCACTCAGCTCCAACAGTGGAAAAATAAAAAATCTAAAACTCTCAGACGTGAGATTAACTTATACTTAGGTAACCGTATTTTGCACTTATGTTAAAACAAAATATTTTTTGTATAACATTGTATTAGTGTTTTTTACCACTTCACCCCCCAGCCTGTTTTGACCTTTCTGACCAGGCCAATTTTTTCAATTCTGACCAGTGTCACTTTATGAGGTTATAACTCTGGAACGCTTCAACGGATTAGAGGGATTCTAAGAATGTTTCTTCATGACATATTGTACTTCTTATTAATGGTAGACTTAGGATGAAGCTTTTTGCATTTATTTGTGAAAAAATCTGAAATTTGTTGAAAATTTAGAAATTTTGCAATGTTTAAATTTTGAATTTTTGTGTCCTTAAACTAGGAATTTGTGTCACTCAGAATAATTAATAAATAACATTTACCACATGTCTACTTTACATCAGCACAATTTTTATTCCCAAAATGACTCCATTCTAAAAACATCCCCCCTGCAAAGTACTCAAAACCACATCCAAGACGTTTTTTAACCCTTCAGAAGTGAAGTAGTGCTATTTGAATTTTAGAGTGCAAAATTGACTTGAATAGTTTCCCCAAAACTAAGACACTGTCTTATATTATTTTTTGCCAGAAAAATGTGCTTGGACTTATTTTCAGAGTAGACTTTATTTTTGGGGAAACATGGTTGGGGGTAAGTTTACACCCCTAACTAAGCAGACCTCCCTCTTCCCAGGAGACTCATACCAGATCCCGGACGTCTGCGTCCCTCCCAGGTCCTCCTGTGATCTTCAGAGGGTGCTCCCAGCAGGTATGCGCTACACAGTCCTCCCCTGCTTCTGACCAACACTCACATACATCAGAACGCACACACAAACGCATACTCACCACATCTGGTGATACCGATTGCTTCCGGCTGGCAGGGGACGCAATGCAATGGAGCGCGAGAACCTGCGGTGGAATGCATCAATGCAATCACTGCAGGGCCTCGCGCTCCACAGCACTGCATCCTAGGTTCCCCTGCTGGCTAAAAGCAATTGGTATCACCGGATGTGTGGTGAGTTTGTGTGCAATCTCATGTGCGATTCTGCGTGCAACCTGATGTGTGTGTGATCTGATATGTATGATTATGTGATCTGATGTGTGTGTGTGCAATCTCATGTGTGCGCAATCTGATGTGTGTGGGTGTGCGATCTGATGTGTGTGGGTGTACGATCTAATAAGTGCGCAATCTGATGTGTGTGGGTGTGCGATCTGATGTGTGTGGGTGTGCGATCTGTGTGTGATCTGATGTGTGTGGGTGGTGTGCGATCTGATGTGTGTGGGTGTGCATGCCACCATAGGTCCTTGATGCATTCCACTGCAGGTCCTCCAATTTGGCATCTGTTGAGTATGATTGCGGGGTCTTGTCTCTTATTTCTTCTCTCTTTTGTGGGTGTCTGCTTTCCTATAATGAGGTGCCCTGCAGTATTCTTTAACTTTTTTAGCTGCATAGACACTTCATTATAAGCAACTGCTGAAAATTCCTGCAAAGGGCTTATTTTCGGGGAAGGGCTTATTATCGGGGAAACACGGTGAGACATGCCATGTCATGTTTGCAGAGCCACTGATGTGCTTAAATGAAACTCCCTTCAAGTCGCTGCATTTTGGACACTAGATCCCTCTAGGAATTTATCTAGATGTTAAGTGAGCACTTTAAACCTATTGGTGCTTCGTAGAATTTTAGATCGTTGTGCCGTGAAAATAAAAAATTATTTTTTTCCCACAGAAATATTGTTTTGGCCCCAATTTTTTTATTTTCACAAAGATAACAGGAGAAATTGCATCATACAATTTCTTATGCAATTTCTCCTAAATACAGGGATACCCCATATGGGGTGGAAAACTACTGTTTGGGCATTCAGCAGGGCTCAGTAGGGAAAGAACATCATTTGACTTTTTGAGTGCAAAATTGGCTGTAATCATTAGTGGACAGCATGTCGCATTTGCAGGTCCTCTGATGTACCTAAGCAGTGGAAACCCCCCACTAGTGACCCTATTTTAGAAATTAGACCCTTCAAGTAATTTAAATAAACATGTGTTGAGCAAGGAACAAGGTGTTTCACAGAATATTATAATATTGAGCCATGAAAATTAAAAAATGCATTTTACCACAAAAATGTTGATTTATTCCCAATTTTTCATTCATCTATGGCTGTAGTAATGATTTAGTCCCTGGAAAACACCTGTGGAGTCAAAGGAAATGAATTTTGTAGAATTAAAATTGTAAATTATCCCTTGTAGTGCCTAGTACATTGTAGTGTCTGTATATTGTGCCCAGCTCATGCTTCTAGAGGTGCAAACCTCGTACATTAAGGGTAATAATAATTTATTAATAATTATTATTTATCCAAACGTGGATGTTAACTGTGGTTTAACCACATTGTGGTACTCAGAGGGGAGTGGGGTATTTCAATTTGGGAGCACAGATTTTGCTGGATTTCTTTTTGAGGGGGAGCCATTTTGCTTTTCCAGATCCTTTGTGATGCCAGTAACGTGGAAGCCATCTACATTTCCATTAACAGATGACAGACCTGAGTTATTCTATGGGTTGAGTTGAATGCTATTGATGGTAATTTGGGTACAGAACATTTTGGATCAGTTCACAATTATCTTGTGCTCTATGCTGAACACTTACATTAGGGTTTCCATCAACATATCCAAAATACGTGATTTAGGGGAAACCCCCGGCAAATCCATTCACTAATGTGTACTTTTTTCTATATATTTGTTTTTCCGTAAATATATGCATTTATTGGTATGACTTATATGACTTTTTTTAATTTTTGTTGTTCTTTACTTTCTGGGTTTTTAAAAAATATTTCTACATTTTAAATTATTTTTTTAACTTTTTTTTTACTTAGTCCCTACATGGGACATTGACTTTTATTGCTCTGATGCACCAGCATTGCAATACCTTAAACCTGTCAGTGCTGCACTGGCACAAACCTCTTAGTTCATGCTCCTAGCATGATCTCAGAAGCTTGCCATAGCTGACTGACCTAAAGGTTGTCATGGCTAGTGATGGGTGGACTCTCTGATACTCGGGATGGTTGAGTCAAAAAAAAAAAAAAAAATGGTTCCGGCCCAGAATTGATCCTGGATATCTGGCTGGACACCAGTCCCCATATAAGCCAATTGGGACCAGAATCCAGCACTTAAAAATGGTGGTAGAAAGGATAGGGGAATTGGAGCAGGCGCATCATACTTATCAGTCTCTGCGCAGCTCTAAAGCTACTTCTGGGGCCTCATTATTGCTCATACATATTCACTGATTCAATCACCAACTGGCAGTCTTAGCATCTGTGATTGGTTGCAGTCAAATGCGCCCTCACCCTGTGTCACGGCGTGTCTGGCTGCTTGCAATCATAGACTCTGTCTGCAGCTCTAGATTGGCGTAAAAATAAATAAATACAGTGACTACAAGTAGTATTCAACCCCCTGCAGATTTAGCAGGTTTGATAAGATGCAAATAAGTTAGAGCCTGCAAACTTCAAACAAGAGCAGGATTTATTAACAGATGCATAAATCTTACAAACCAACAAGTTATGTTGCTCAGTTAAATTTTAATAAATTTTCAACATAAAAGTGTCGGTCAATTATTATTCAACCCCTAGGTTTAATATTTTGTGGAATAACCCTTGTTTGCAATTACAGCTAATAATCGTCTTTTATAAGACCTGATCAGGCCGGCACAGGTCTCTGGAGTTATCTTGGCCCACTCCTCCATGCAGATCTTCTCCAAGTTATCTAGGTTCTTTGGGTGTCTCATGTGGACTTTAATCTTGAGCTCCTTCCACAAGTTTTCAATTGGGTTAAGGTCAGGAGACTGACTAGGCCACTGCAACACCCTGATTTTTTCCCTCTTGAACCAGGCCTTGGTTTTCTTGGCTGTGTGCTTTGGGTTGTTGTCTTGTTGGAAGATGAAATGACGACCCATCTTAAGATCCTTGATGGAGGAGCGGAGGTTCTTGGCCAAAATGTCCAGGTAGGCCGTGCTATCCATCTTCCCATGGATGCGGACAAGATGGCCAGGCCCCTTGGCTGAGAAACAGCCCCACAGCATGATGCTGCCACCACCATGCTTGACTGTAGGGATGGTATTCTTGGGGTCGTATGCAGTGCCAACCAGTCTCCAAACGTCACGTGTGTGGTTGGCACCAAAGATCTCGATCTTGGTCTCATCAGACCAGAGAACCTTGAACCAGTCTGTCTCAGAGTCCTCCAAGTGATCATGAGCAAACTGTAGACGAGCCTTGACATGACGCTTTGAAAGTAAAGGTACCTTACGGGCTCTTCTGGAACGGAGACCATTGCGGTGGAGTACGTTACTTATGGTATTGACTGAAACAATTGTCCCCACTGCCATAAGATCTTCCCAGAGCTCCTTCCTTGTTGTCCTTGGGTTAGCCTTGACTCTTCGGACAAGCCTGGCCTCGGCACGGGTGGAAACTTTCAAAGGCTGTCCAGGCCGTGGAAGGCTAACAGTAGTTCCATAAGCCTTCCACTTCCGGATGATGCTCCCAACACTGGAGACAGGCAGGCCCAACTCCTTGGAAAGGGTTTTGTACCCCTTGCCAGCCTTGTGACCCTCCACGATCTTGTCTCTGATGGCCTTGGAATGCTCCTTTGTCTTTCCCATGTTGACCAAGTATGAGTGCTGTTCACAAGTTTGGGGAGGGTCTTAATTAGTCAGAAAAGGCTGGAAAAAGAGATAATTAATCCAAACATGTGAAGCTCATTGTTCTTTGTGCCTGAAATACTTCTTAATACTTTAGGGGAGCCAAACAGAATTCTTGTGGTTTGAGGGGTTGAATAATAAATGACCCTCTGAATAAACTTTTCACAATTTAAAAAAAAAATAAAAAAAGAAATAACATTCTTTTTTGCTGCAGTGCATATCACACTTCCAGGCTGATCTACAGTCCAAATGTCACAATGCCAAGTTAATTCCGAATGTGTAAACCTGCTAAATCTGCAGGGGGTTGAATACTACTTGTAGGCACTGTAAATAAATTAATAAAAATTGTTGTAGGGTTCCCTTTATTATGATACTTAGCACAGATAAAGCATATGGCTACAGGACGCAAATGGCTACAGGCTGCAGCCCCCAGCCGTGCGCTTATCTTGGCTGTGTTTCAAAATAAGAGGAACCAGTTTTTTTCATTATCTAAATAAATAATTTTTAAAAATGGCATTCTGTCTCTCTCAATTTTGATACCCAGCCATGATAAAGCTGACAGCTGGGAGCTGGTATTCTCAGGCTGGGGAGACCCATGCTTATAAGCCCCCCCCAGCCTAAAAATAGCAGGCTGCAGCCGCCCAGGATTGTTGCATCCATTAGATGTGACAATCCCGGAACTTTACGGGGTACTTTGCACGCTGCGACATCGCTAGCCGATGATAGCTATGCCGAGCGCGATAGTACCCGCCCCCGTCGCACATGCGATATCTTGTGATAGCTGCCGTAGTGAACATTATCGCTAGGCAGCTTCACACACACTTACGTGCCCTGCTATGTCACTCTGGCCGGCGACCCGCCTACTTCCTAAGGGGGCAGGTCGTGTGGCGTCACAGCGACGTCACACGGCAGGCGGCCAATAGAAGCGGAGGAGCGGAGATGAGCGGGACTTAAACATCCCACCCTCCTCCTTCCTTCCTCATTGCAGGCGGGACGCAGGTAAGGAGATGTTCCTCGCTCCTGCGGCTTCATACACAGCGATGTGTGCTGCCGCAGGAACAAGGAACAACATCGTACCTGTCGCTGCAGCAAAATTATGAAAATGACCGACACTACACAGATCACCGATTTTCGACGCTTTTGTGATCGCTAAAAGTTGCTTCTAGGCTTTACACGTTGCGACGTCGTTACTGGCGCCGAATGTGCGTCACTTTCGATTTGACCCCGACGACATCACAGTAGCGATGTCGCAACGTGCAAAGTACCCCTACCAGTCTCATCCCAATTTCCCTCGTGTGGTGGCAATTGGGGTAATAAGTGGATAATGACATCTCCGCCCTAGATTAGTAATGGGAGGCGTCTATGAGTCCTCCCACATTACTAATGTGTAAGTACAAAAAAATAAACACAAACACCTAATATATCCTTTATTTGACATAAAATACAAAAAAAACACCCTCTTTCACCCCTCTATTAACTCCCAGAACACACAGGTACAACGTAATCCACACAAGATACCACAACAATCCCTGCTCTGCTATATCTCCAGCGACAACATGTGGGCATAAAATATGACTACCCACTGTGAGCTTCAGGCAGAGAATGACTTAGTCACAGTGATGAGCGGTGACATCACTCAGGTTATTTATGGCCACAGCTGGAGGTTCCCACGGTCCTCCACCTGTGACCGCAGGTAACCTAACCTCAGGTGACTTCATTAAACAGTTCACAGACCTCCATCTCCTAGCGGAAAACCATATTTTTTGCCAAGAGATGAAGATTTGATGCAGAAATTTCTGCAGCAAATTCCTGCACCCAATCTACACCTCCTGGCAAGTTCTCACACCGGTCCATCATCTGTACTAGCAATATTAGGGGTTTCAGCATTAGTAGTATCACAACATCTCTGGAAAAACTACAAAACAAACCCAGCAAAATCTGCGCTTCCAAATGTCTCTCTCCCTTCTGAGACCCACAGTGTGCCTAAAATACAGTTAGTGTCCACATGTTTGGTTTTACTGCAGTAAAGTAAAGTCCACTTGGTTTACAGAGTGTTTGTCTCCAGAAGCACAAGTTTGGCTCAATTTATTGAGGGGTGTAGCCTGTAAAATGGGGTCACTTATGGTAAGTTCTACTATTCTGACCTCTCAGGGACTCTGCCAATGTGACATTTGTATCCGGAAACTATCCCAGTAAAATCTGTATCCCAATGTGGTGCTGCAACCTTCTGAGCTATGCACTACGGTGGAAAAGTAGTTTCCAACAGCATAGGGGGTATAATTATACTGAAGAGTAGTTGTGTAACGAGTTATGTAGTCTATTTTCTCCTATTATTCCACTTGAATATCAAAACTTTGGGCTAAAACAACATTTTACTTTTTTTTTTTTTTTTCCAAACAGTTTTTATTGATTTTACATATTCTACACAATATCGTATCATACGAAGTATTATCAGGTTACATTGACATTAAATAAGTCAAAATTATAGAATCCAAACTTAACTTACATGAAACAAACCCTTAAGTCCCTGTGCCACTCTTTAATATTTCTACTGTTGACGCCGTGCCTTGGTCATGTCATACCATCTTACCCTTGTCCTTCACCTTAGTCCCCGCTAAGTAATCCTCAATTTTCCCAAGCTGCCCTGGATTTCACTCAGAAGGTACCACTCCGTATTCCTAAAAGGTGCCACTAAATGATCTATTTCTTCCTGTTTAAGATAAACTTCAATAAAAGTTTTCCACCTACTAAAAAACTTGGTAGTCTTATTGTCTTTGTCCCTTTCTGCTTCTAGTTTCTCCATCCTCAAAAGATTATGTAATTCCCCGATGACTTCCCCTGTGGATGGAGCCTCCTCCTGTATCCAGTGCTTTAGGATGCACCTTTTAGCTATCATAGCTATATCATGTATGATTGCAAATGTCTTTTTGTCCCGAGAATTCAGTCCCCCTCTCACTCCGCCCTCAAAGAAGTGAAAAATCCACACCATTAGCTCTGGTTTGCAGGAAATTTTCCATGTTGTCTGGGCTAGTGTTCCGACTTGATTCCAGAACCTCTTTATCATCCTGCATTCCCACAGGCCATGTAACATGTCTGTTTTTTCTTTATGGCACTTAGGGCACCGTGCCTCCCTGCCCGGTATGTTGAAACCCAAAACTGCCCTGTGTAATATCCTAAATTGGGTGTCTCTCCAGCTCTCATTGGTGACTTGTTTCCGCATCTGAACCCATCCTTTCAATATGACCTCCACCACTTCTTGCCCTTTCAGTTGTTTTTTCCATGCTAAAAGTGTACGACTATCTTCCCGGGATATTAGCACACCTCTAAATGTTCGGTATATTCGAGAGACATTCAAATTTGTTACATTGCCTTCCATAAGCTCGTCAATCATACTCTTGTTCAGTTCCCTTCCAATCTCACCCAGCTCTCTCATTATTCCATGTTTCAATTGTTCGTACTGAATAATGTGGAAGCCATTGAGGTTGTATTTATCAAGCACTTCCCGACCTGTCATCCACCTTCTCTCTTCCACATTCATTACATCTGTCATTCTCCTAACGCCCTTCTCTTTCCATTTGAGGAATAGTCTATTCTCTCTCCCCTGGGGGAAGTTTGGTGATGCCCAAGGATTTAGGTATTTTGATACCTTCCATGAAAGTCCCAATTTCCGTCTTACCAATCTCCAGGCCAACATGGTGTCTCGGAATATAACGGAGTTTCTTATGTGACCTTCAACCTTGGACAATGGGGAGTGAAGAATAGACGTCAGATCCCATGGCTCAACGTACTTGAGTTCCATACCATAATCCGAGTGCCTACTCGTTCCTCTCAGCCAATCGATCACGTGTCTCATGATGCACACTACGTTATACCCTCTGACGTCCGGAAAATTTATCCCTCCCTCCTCCACAGACTTCATCAGCGTGCGCAGCTTTATTCTGGGTTTCCTTCCCCTCCAAATAAAATCTGCATACGCTGAGTTCAGTCTGTTGACATCCCTTAGTGTTAACAATAATGGAATCGTTTGGAAGGGGTACAGCAGTCTAGGGAAGCTCATCATTTTTATGAGGTGACATCTTGCCAGTAATGGCAGGGGTAGTCCCTTCCAGCCCTTCAATTGATTTATGATTTTTCTGATCAGTGGACCATAGTTCATTTTATAAATTGATTGCACCGTCCTTCCTACATGTACTCCCAGGTATTTGACTGATGTTTGTGCTACCGGAATTCCATTCACATGCCCATCGCTTAAGATACCCCCAGCTGGCCCTTGGTCCCCGCTCAGGAATAGCAGCTCACATTTCTTTTTATTTAATTTAAAACCTGAAAAGGTGCCAAATTTTTCTATCATGCTAAGTGTCCGGGGCAGGTCCGCACCAGGATCCCCCATAAATAGAATCACGTCATCAGCAAAAAGCGCTATCTTCATTTCTGTACCCCTTATGTTGATCCCTTTAAAACTATTATGACCCTGCAGCACTCTTGATAGGGGTTCAATTGCCAGGTTAAATAACAATGGGGATAGCGGGCATCCTTGTCTCGTCCCTTTCTTCAGGGGGAACACGTCGGACAAAAAACCCGGGGTGTGGATCCTTGCTCCTGAGTTGGCATATAGACTGTTAATATAGAGTCTCATCTTACCTAAGATCCCCGCGGCCTCCATCACCTTGTCTAACCAGCTCCAGTTAACATTGTCGAACGCTTTCTCGGCGTCGAGTGTGACTAATGCAGGACTTACCCCCCCCTTCGTGCGCCCCAATCTCACTGCGTCTACCACTAGAATCGTCTTCCTAATGTTGGTCACCGCATTTCTCCCTTTTATGAACCCTACCTGATGTTCTGAAATTAACCTAGGTAAGACCGTGGCCAATCTGTCCGCCATGATTTTAGACATTATTTTTAAGTCCTGGTTGATGAGCGAGATGGGCCGATAACTCGAAGGGTCGTCCAGGTCCTTGGTTCCCTTGGGTATTAATTTAATGTATGCTATATTGGCATTTTTAGGGATTTCTGTTCCCCCCAGAATTGCGTTAAAGACTGAAGTTAGATCCGGAGAAATCAGATCCTTGAGGACTTTATAAAATTCGCTGTTGAAACCATCGGGCCCTGGAGCCTTATCAGTACTAAGTTCCCCAATTGTTTTTGAAACCTCCTCCTCTGTGATATCTGCGTTTAAGACTTCCAGTTCCTCCTCCGTTAAGCTAGATAATTGGGCTTGCCTTAGCCACTCCGCCTCCTCAGTCATGTCGTTATGTCCTGGCCCGTACAACTTTCTGTAATATTCTTCCAAGACCTTATTAATTTCCTTGGGATCCGATGTCACCCCTCCACCCTTTATTTTCATTTTAGAGATTACCGTCATCTTTCTGTTGCCCCTTGCTAAATTTGCCAACATCCTCCCCGCCTTATTCCCAAATCTATGAAGATCCACCTCTTTATGTGACCAGAATAGTTGTTCCTTTTTTTTTGCCCACTCGTCAAAGTCTCTCTTGGCCGCCATCCACCTATCTTTTGCCGTGATAGACCTGTCTGTCAGATAGTTGGTATACGCTAGTCGCACTGCCTCGCTGTGAAAATTGTATTTCACGTTCGTCTTTCGTTTAACCATGGCCGCATACCCCACCAAGCGTCCTCTCAAGACCGCTTTCGCCGTTTCCCAGAATAATACTGGCGTCGCCCTATGTTCCTTATTATTTTCTGAGAACTCTTCCCACCATTCCTTTATTATCTTGTGAAAATTGTCCTGTCTTAGGAGAAACGACGGGAATCTCCATATAATGTCTGATCCTCTCTTGAATTTCTCTCTAAGACCCACTCTCACCGGACTGTGATCTGAGATCACCATACTCTCAATCATGCAGTTCTGCACACCATTTGCCAATTCCAAAGACAACCAAATCTGATCTATACGAGACCAACTGTTATGTGGGTGAGAGAAGTGCGTATACTCTCTGTCATGTGGGTGAGTTACTCTCCAAATGTCTTTTAGTCCTACATCCTCCAAAGAAACCTCTCTGTGGGCTGAGCCCTTGTCCCCGTGTCCCACCACACCCTCTCCCTTGCTTCTGTCCTCCGCTGAGTCTGGCACTGCATTAAAGTCCCCCGCCACTATGATGTTAGTTTCCCTATCTGAAAGAATTATGGATTTTATGGTGTCATGGAACTGATTCTGTTTCGAGTTTGGGCCATACACATTATATATACTGAGTGTTCCCGCTGGGCTGGTAATTGTTAAATGCTGCCATCTTCCTTGATCATCCTCTTCCTGAGCCACCACTTCATGGCTAAGCTGTTTGTTTATCAAAATCATTGTGCCCGCCTTCCTTCCCTGTGCCGCTGCCCCATATACTGAACCCACCCAGTATTTTTTCATGCGGAAAAAATCTTCCCTCCCTAAGTGGGTTTCTTGTAGAAGTGCAATATCAGTTTTTAGTCTTTTCAAGTGTCTTAGTATCATTGCTCGCTTGTTAGGTGATCTAAGGCCCTTAACATTCCACGTTATTAGTTGCACCATGTTTGTCTGAACGGTTTGCTCTTGGTGATACTGCCCTTCAAGACCTCGACTGTAAGAGAGACACGACTGTCAACAATGCACTCACAAGTGGTTCCTACAGAATGGCATTTCTTTTCCCCAACTCGAAAATAAACCCCTATACAACATATGAAAAATATAAATCCTATAACGACCAAACAGGTTTTCCCTTTAAAGGGACTTTCGGCTCTTTTTGCCATGTTAGTGACTTCCCTTCTTCCTGGCCAAATTATGAGTCTCCCTAATCACCCCCCTGATAAACAAATTCTATGTTTCTTTCCCCCGAGTATCGCACAACAACCTTAGGTATTATGCAAGGAATAAAACAATATGTCATATATAGTAGAACCTTAGCGAGAGTTCTTCCGCTGGCTTAGTCCTGATTTTGTGGGACCTTCCTTTCAACCTGTTCGGATCCACTGTATTGAGATCTGAAAGAAAATCCAGAGAGAGAGAAGCAGAGCCCAGAAAAGAGAGAAAAAGAAGAGAGTGAAGAGGAAAAAGAGAAAGGTGAGGAAGAAAAGAGAGAAGAAGAAGAAGAGGAGGACAAAAGAGGGGAAAGAGCAGAAGAAAAAGAGAGGAGAAGAAGAAGAGAGAGGAGAAAGGGAAGGAGAGAGAGAGAAAAGAGGAAGAGGGGAGAAAAAGAAGGGGAAAGAGAAGAAGAAGAAGAAGAAGAAGAGGAGAGAAGAGAAGAAAAAGAGAGAGAAGAAGAGAGAGAAAAAGAGGAAGAGAAAGGGAAGGAAAAAGAGAGAAGAGGAGGAAAAAAAAGGGGGGGGGAGAAGAAGTATAAGGAGAAAGAAAAGCAGAAGGAGAAGAAGAAGGTAGAAGAAGAAGGAAAAGAAAAAGAAGGAGAAGAGGAAGGAGAAGAGAGAGGAAGCAGAAAAAGGACCTCTCATCTTCTCCTCTCCCCCGCCACCGAAGGTAGGAAAAACGATTGGTTCCCTCTCCGTCCCTCTCACACCGACCCCCCCCTCTCGGCCCGCTCCCCCTCCTTGGTCAAGGGGTTCAGAGAAAAACCAGTAAAAATCAGTTCAAGAGTCATCACGTGACTTGGTGGCTCTCAAGGGTGCTGCTCCCTAAAGTCCGGTCTGGGGCTGGGTTGCTGAGCTGGACTCCGATTCCCCTCTCCGTTGGTCTCAGGGTGTGTTTGCCTGCTGTGTTGTCCGTCCCCTCTTCCTGAACCTGTAGAGGAGCCTTTTCTGTAATTTCCTCCTTCATTAGATCTCCTCTCCAGAGCCTCTGCCCGACTTCTGTCGTGATCTGACATAAGGATGTTTTCCGCTTCCTTGTGGTCTTTATAATATGAGAATGTTCCATTGGAGTTCCTGACCTTTAGTATGGCTGGGTAAAGTAGTTGGCATTTTACTCTTTTGTTGTACAGAAATGTGCACAGCTTGCTGAAGTCCTTCCTCCGCTTGGATACATCAACCGAATAGTCCCCAAAGATCAGCAGTCTATTTCCTTGGTATTGTAGGGGCCGTTTACGTTCTCTAAAGGCCTTCAATATTTCTTCTTTGTGCTTGTAGTCGAGGTATTTGACTATCACCTGTCTGGCTCTTGGCGGGTATTTACTGCTTGGACTTTGTCCTTCTCCTTTGTTCATCTCTTGTTGCCTCAATGGTCCCACTCTGTGGGCCCTTTCCACTCTGAATTTCGCTTTTATACCCAACGCCTGTGGTAGGTCCACCTCGCAGATGTTGTCTAGCTGCCCCAATGATACCGATTCTGGCAGCCCCACAATACGTAGATTATTTCGTCTCGATCTGTTTTCTAGGTCCTCTGCCTTGTCTTTCAGGTATTCATTAGATTTTATTAAAGTTGCTATTTGATCTTGCATGGTCGAGATTGCCTCCTCAGAATTAGAGATTCTCTGCTCTGTTTCTGTCAGTCTATTTGAGTGATCAGTCAATTGCTTCTGCATGGCGGCTAGTGAAGATTGTATGGCTGCCTCTATGGCTATTTTTATCTCCTTAGATAGATGAGATGTCACTTCTATTGCCAATTTTTTATAGTCCACATGTATCTCTTGTACTTGCTTATTGTGACCAGCAGGTGGTGCTGTTTTCATAGACCTTCTTGTTAGTGTGGAGCCTCTGCCTCCCTCTGTCGCCTTATAGGGCTGAGATGGTAGTGTGTCTTGCTGTTTTTTACTTCCTTTACCAGGAATGGCAGAGGATGATCTCCTCCTGTAAAGAGATTGCCCCCATTTGCCTCCTCTCTCCCTCCTCTGCTGGCATGCATCTTCCTCCGGCCCTCCTGATCCTCCACTGCCCCCCTCCATATCGCCGGCCTCCTCCTCTCTCAGCCCACCCTCCATGTCTCCCTCATCCTCCCACTGTGAGCTGCCCTCCTCTGGCCCCTGCATCCACCTCTCTCCAGCTCCGGATTCCTCTGTCTCCTCAGCCGTGTCCTCCATTACTCTGCCTTTCCAGCATGGATCCGTCTCGTCTCTCCCCTGCACCTCTGGCTCCGCCCCCGACATGCTTGCCGGCGCCATGATCAGTGCATTCACATCTCTCCCAGCCGCAGCGTCGCCGTTCCTCCCGGATCCTTCACTGCAGCCAGCGCTTCTCAGCAGGTAGCGATCCATCGCTGCTGGCCTCCGCTTTCCTGCTGAGTGATTTTTGTCTTGTTCCCGGAGGCGGGGGGCTTCTTTCAGACTGGTTTTTCCAGGGGGTGGCAGGAGCTTCTCCCTCAAGCCTCCACCGCAGCCAGGACCGGAACCGGAAGTAACATTTTACTTTTAAAAACATTTTTTTTTTTCCTTTTCATAGACCAATGCTATAAAATTCTGTGAATCACCTGTTGGTTTAAAATATTCATTACAACCCTACAAGAATTCCTCAAAGAGTGTCTCTTAAAATATAGATTTTGTAAGTTTATTGAAAAAATGTGATATTGCTGCTAAATATCTAACCCTTTTTACATCCCAACTAAAACAAAAGTCTTTTTAAATCTTTTAAAAAAAATGTTGCTGATGTAAAATAGACCTGTGGCAAATGTTATTTATTAACTATTTTATGTGGTGTGACTATCTGTTTAAGGCCTGTGAAGGGGTTACTCACTCTGCTTGCGATGTAAGGTAGCACACAAGAACAATTCCATTCAAAATTCCAGCCAGTTTATTGACGTATACATAAACTGCACTCCTGGTACAATACACACATGGATTTTAAGTCCTTTTACCTGGCGGTGCATCATCTCAGGTTCAGATTTACTTCTCAAGAATTCCAATGAAGCTATATCAGCTGCCACTCACTGACCTCGGCCAGTATACACACCCCTCTCCAGATGTACCTTCAGGAGGTTTAAAAAACCTCTATATACTAACCTCGGGCAGACGAAGTGAACCATCTCTTCCTTCAAAGGATCCCTTCGAGAGCTGTCAACCTCTATCCATGGTCCTAGTTAGGATAAGCGAATCCTATCTTCTCTCAGAGAATTTCTTCCTGGAAATATCACAGTCTCCCCACACTGACCATATGGCAAACAAACAGTCTCCATCTTAACATATGAGATACACCCATGGGTGGAGGTGTAATGCTCGCAGGTGCAAGTGGGGAGTGGACCCACTGAGGGGCATGACTATGGTTCACACCAGGTTTTCACCAGAGTCCTTGATGGTGGGGGTGTTGTGCTGGTAGAAACCAGGTACCACTCAAGGAGACTCGGTGCTGCGACAGCTGGCCCCAGTGGTAAGAACCCTGACAGTCTCTGATGAGGCAAGCTTGGCTGATATGGCATGATGCAGCAGTGTTCAGTACAGCATAGACATATACCCTGTCACTCTCAGCTTAGGAGAATCGCTAAGGATTGGAAGTCAATCCTTGGGCTTGCAGTACCAGTAATACAGCAGGCATAGAGTGTGGGTGCCTGTGCAGGACTCAGAGCGGTGGGCGGGATTACAGGGGAATGAGGCTGAATATTAATTTACTTAATTAGCCAGCACATTTTCCCTGGAATCCTTGGCAGCACTTCTGATCTGAGAGTGACAGTGTGTATGTCTACAGTTAGGTCCAGAAATATTTGGACAGTGACACAAGTTTTGTTATTTTAGCTGTTTACAAAAACATGTTCAGAAATACAATTATATATATAATATGGGCTGAAAGTGCACACTCCCAGCTGCAATATGAGAGTTTTCACATCCACATCGGAGAAAGGGTTTAGGAATCATAGCTCTGTAATGCATAGCCTCCTCTTTTTCAAGGGACCAAAAGTAATTGGACAAGGGACTCTAAGGGCTGCAATTAACTCTGAAGGCGTCTCCCTCATTAACCTGTAATCAATGAAGTAGTTAAAAGGTCTGGGGTTGATTACAGGTGTGTGGTTTTGCATTTGGAAGCTGTTGCTGTGACCAGACAACATGCGGTCTAAGGAACTCTCAATTGAGGTGAAGCAGAACATCCTGAGGCTGAAAAAAAAGAAAAAATCCATCAGAGAGATAGCAGACATGCTTGGAGTAGCAAAATCAACAGTCGGGTACATTCTGAGAAAAAAGGAATTGACTGGTGAGCTTGGGAACTCAAAAAGGCCTGGGCGTCCACGGATGACAACAGTGGTGGATGATCACCGCATACTTTCTTTGGTGAAGAAGAACCGGTTCACAACATCAACTGAAGTCCAGAACACTCTCAGTGAAGTAGGTGTATCTGTCTCTAAGTCAACAGTAAAGAGAAGACTCCATGAAAGTAAATACAAAGGGTTCACATCTAGATGCAAACCATTCATCAATTCCAAAAATAGACAGGCCATAGTTAAATTTGCTGAAAAACACCTCATGAAGCCAGCTCAGTTCTGGAAAAGTATTCTATGGACAGATGAGACCAAGATCAACCTGTACCAGAATGATGGGAAGAAAAAAGTTTGGAGAAGAAAGGGAACGGCACATGATCCAAGGCACACCACATCCTCTGTAAAACATGGGGGAGGCAACGTGATGGCATGGGCATGCATGGCTTTCAATGGCACTGGGTCACTTGTGTTTATTGATGACATAACAGCACACAAGAGTAGCCGGATGAATTCTGAAGTGTACCGGGATATACGTTCAGCCCAGATTCAGCCAAATGCCGCAAAGTTGATCGGACGGCGCTTCATAGTACAGATGGACAATGACCCCAAGCATACAGCCAAAGCTACCCAGGAGTTCATGAGTGCAAAAAAGTGGAACATTCTGCAATGGCCAAGTCAATCACCAGATCTTAACCCAATTGAGCATGCATTTCACTTGCTCAAATCCAGACTTAAGACAGAAAGACCCACAAACAAGCAAGACCTGAAGGCTGCGGCTGTAAAGGCCTGGCAAAGCATTAAGAAGGAGGAAACCCAGCGTTTGGTGATGTCCATGGGTTCCAGACTTAAGGCAGTGATTGCCTCCAAAGGATTCGCAACAAAATATTGAAAATAAAAATATTTTGTTTGGGTTTGGTTTATTTGTCCAATTACTTTTGACCTCCTAAAATGTGGAGTATTTGTAAAGAAATGTGTACAATTCCTACAATTTCTATCAGATATTTTTGTTCAAACCTTCAAATTAAACGTTACAATCTGCACTTGAATTCTGTTGTAGATGTTTCATTTCAAATCCAATGTGGTGGCATGCAGAGCCCAACTCGCGAAAATTGTGTCACTGTCCAAATATTTCTGGACCTAACTGTATGCCAATGTTACTGTCTGCTCAGGAGAGCCACCGAGGATTAAGATGCAATCCAGGGACACTGATACACACAGCAGGCAAAGAGTGTGGCTGCAGGGTTCAGAGCAGTGGGTGGGATTATGGGGGAAAAGGCTGAATACACATTCATTTAATTAGCCAACACATTCTCACTGCAATCCTTGGCAGCACTCCTGATTTGAGATTAATAGCATGTATTTCTATGCAGCTGTCACTGTCAGCTCAGGCAGGGCCGGCGCCAGCACCCGGCAAACCCGGTCAAATGCCGGGGCCCTGAGCTGCCGGGGGGCCCACTCGCGGTGGCAGGAGTGGCGCACTGCTACTCAGGGGGGCCCGGTGGCCGCGCTGTCATCGCCCTCCTCCCCCCGCCGAGGATAACACTTTCAATTGTATCGGCATCGCAGGTGCCGATACAATTGAGAGCAATGATGAGATGGAGCGGCGCGCTCCCTCTCTTATCATTCTCCCTGCTGTAACTGTCGGCGTTCTGACAGCTCTGCAGCAGAGTGTGGTGACGTCATCACTGCGCGCCTGCTGAGACGTCAGAGCGAGCGACAGCAGTGGATGCGCCAAGGAGACCGGATCAGCGGGGGAACGAGGAGAAGTGAGTATTAATCACTGTATACTACATGAGGGTGTCTACTGTTATCTGGCTCTGCACTGTGCTGTATACAGGCTGTGCTATATTATATAGCACAGCCTGTATATAGCACAGTGCAGAGCCAGATAGCAATAGGCAGCCTCATGTAGCATACAGCTTGTATATAGCCTATATACAAGCTGTATGCTACATGAGAGTGCCTACTGCTATCTTGCTCTGCACTGTGCTATATACAGGCTGTGCTATATACAAGCTGTATGCTACATGAGGGTGCCTATTGCTATCTGGCTCTGCACTGTGCTATATACAGACTGTGTTAAATACAAGCTGTATGCTACATGACGGTGCCTATTGCTATCTGGCTCTGCACTGTGCTATATACAGGCTGTGCTATATACAAGCTGTATGCTACATGAGGGTGCCTAATGCTATCTGGCTCTGCACTGAGCTATATACAGGCTGTGTTATATACTAGCTGTATACTACATGAGGGTGCCTAATGCTATTTGGCTCTGCACTGTGCTGTCTGGGTCTGCACTGTACTATATAGCGCTGTGTACTACATGAGGGTGCCTAATGCTATCTGACTCTGCAGTGTACTATATAGGGGCTCTGCACTACATGAGGGTGCTTAATGCTATCTGGCTCTGGACTGTGGTTTATAGGGGCTGTATACTACATGAGGGTGCCTAATGCTATCTGGGTCTGTATTGTTCTATATGTGGGCTGTAAACTACATGAGGGTGCCTATTGATATCTGGGTCTGCATTGTGCTATATGTGGGCTGTATGCTACATGAAGGTGCCTAATGCTATATGTGTCTGCATTGTGCTATATGTGGGCTGTATACTACATGAGGATGCCTAATGCTATCTGGGTCTGTATTGTGCTATATGCGGGCTGTATACTACATGAAGGTGCCTAATGCTATATGGGTCTGCATTGTGCTATATGGGGGCTGCTTAATGTTATATGGGGGCTGCATAGTGCATATGGGGGCTACATAATACTATATGGAGGACAATGGGGGCTTCATAACACAATATGGGGGCTACATACTACTATACCCCCAGCGTTGTGTGTCCCCTCCACCCAGGTGCTGTATACCCCCTCAGAGCTGTATGTTCCCTCCACCCAGGTGCTGTATACCCCCTCAGAGCTGTATGTCTGCCCACCCCAGTGCTGTATACCCCAAAGATCTGTATGTCCCCCCCCCACCCCAGAGCTGTATACCCCCAGAGCTGCATGTCACCCCCCACCTCACAGCTGTGTGTCCCCCCACCTCAGAGTCACTGCCCTCCTCTAGAGCTGTATGCCCCCCATTGCTGTATTCCCCTTTTCTCAGTAATATGTATTCCCCCCAGTAATGTGTATGTCCCCAGTAGAGTTGAGCGCGGTTCGTGGTTCGTGGTTCTCCAGTTCTAGGCTCGAGTGATTTTGGGGCATGTTCTAGATCGAACTAGAACTCGAGCTTTTTGCAAAAGCTCGATAGTTCTAGAAACGTTCGAGAACGGTTCTAGCAGCAAAAAAACAGCTAAATCCTAGCTTGGTTTCTGCTGTAATAGTGTAAGTCACTCTGTGAATCACACTATTATGACATTTCAGTGTATACTGTGCGGGAACAGCGCCTTCAGATCACTGCTGTTTGTATAATTTTTTTTTTTTTTCTTGTCTTCCTTCCCTAAGCGCGCGCGTGTAGTGGGGCGGGCCAGCATGTCAGCCAATCCCAGACACACACACAGCTAAGTGGACTTTGAGCCAGAGAAGCAACGGCATGTGTGATAGGATGTCCATGTCACATGTCCCTGCATTATAAAAACGGACATTTTCTTCCAGGACGCCATTATCTGCCTTCTGCGTCTTTGGTGTCAGACATCACTGTCGCAGCTCCGTCCTCCTGAGTCCTATCGCCGATACAGCTGTATGCGCTGCATACACAGCGTTAGACAGCTTAGGGAGAGCACTTTATAGCAGTCCTTTTAAGGGCTCAAACCGGCAGGGTCAGAGAGCCATAGGTGACAGGTCCTGAAAACAGCGCCAGCGTCTGTGCAGCCAAGGTCAGGGATTTCCTCCCTGCATTTCACCATTAGGAGGGAATAGAAAGGCAGGCTTCCATTCCTCTACCCAGAGCACCACAATCCTGCCACTGTACCCTCTTGTCCTCTGCACACTCCAACTCATTATAACTAAGCCATTATACTAGCAAACACTCAGTGTACCTAGTGGCATCCTAAACGTGGCTATTGGACTTTGCTATAGTCCCACTAGTGCAAAGACATTTGAAGAGCACGTCTGCCTGCATTGCACACTCCAACTTTTTTAAACTAAGCAATTTTACTAGCAAACACTCAGTGTACCTAGTGGCATCCTATACGTGGCTATTGGACTTTGCTATAGTCCCACTAGTGCCAAGACATTTGCAGAGTGCATCTGCCTGCGTTGCACACTCCAACTCATAACTAAGCCATTATACTAGCAAACACTCAGTGTACCTAGTGGCATCCTATACGTGGCTATTGGACTTTGCTATAGTCCCACTAGTGCAAAGACATTTGCAGAGCGCATCTGCCTGCGTTGCACACTCCAACTCATAACTAAGCCATTATACTAGCAAACACTCAGTGTACCTAGTGGCATCCTATACGTGGCTATTGGACTTTGCTATAGTCCCACTAGTGCCAAGACATTTGCAGAGCGCATCTGCCTGCGTTGCACACTCCAACTCATAACTAAGCCATTATACTAGCAAACACTCAGTGTACCTAGTGGCATCCTATACGTGGCTATTGGACTTTGCTATAGTCCCACTAGTGCAAAGACATTTGCAGAGCGCATCTGCCTGCGTTGCACACTCCAACTCATAACTAAGCCATTATACTAGCAAACACTCAGTGTACCTAGTGGCATCCTTTACGTGGCTATTGGACTTTGCTATAGTCCCACTAGTGCCAAGACATTTGCAGAGTGCATCTGCCTGCGTTGCACACTCCAACTCATAACTAAGCCATTATAGTAGCATTTTTTGCTGCCAGTTTAAGGGCCGTAGTTGCATTGTCAGGGATATTTATTCTTTATTATTCTGCTGTTAATAAAGCTAGACCACCACTGCAATCTTCACCACCTCTCAATTTTTACTACCACATTTTCAGTCCACAATCTTGTCGCAATCAACATGAGTGGCAAAATGACAGATGCTGGTGGAAAGGGGAAGAGGCGTGGTGGAAAAGGCAAAAAAGGTTTTGTCTGTGGGGAAGGTGGCAAAGATCCATTATCATCTGCTGAAGATAGACCATCTACCAGCAAAAGTAAGATGTCTACTACTTACCGTGGACAATCCGATGTGCTCCCTTTTTTACGGACACGAACAACAGGAAGAAAGGTAGATGATGGGCAAAAAAGGAAAATGCTTGAATGGATCTCAAGTGGTCCAACAAGTGCCCTCTCAGCCACTTCAAGTACCGCATCCAAAAAACACCATTCCTCTGAGTTGTCATCCCAATCACACTTGATTTCTCCCAGCTCTGAAGTCTCCATCAGCCCTGCACAGTATGGTGGAACTGAGATGGCTGAGTCTGCAGAGCTGTTCAGTCACACTATAGCCTGGGAATCAGAGGTCTGCTCCCAAGCTACAGTGAGTACAGAACAGGAAATGGTCTGCAGTGATGCCCAGAACCTTTGTGACTCGGATTCAGGCCGTGAGGAACAAGTTTCTGAGCATAATGTTGACCCTTTGTCACAAACTGTAACACCTGTGGTTATAGACAATGAGGAACATACTGATGAAGATGAGACGCAGATACCCGATTGGGATGACAACTTAAATATTCGGTCAGGGCAAGAAGAGGCTCGGTCTGAGGGGGAGGGGAGTGCAAACACAACAATTGATGATGAAGTTCTAGATCCCACCTACTGTCAACCCCCAGTCAGGCACTCGAGGAGGTCAACAGAGGCGGTGGAGGAGGATGCAACCGACGACGAAGTTACCTTGCGCCTTCCTGGACAGAGTCGGAGCACTGGTAGCACGTCTACAACTGCATCCTCAGCCACCACTCTGCCTATGAGCATTATTCGGGGTGGATCAACAGGTCGCATGGCCTCTAAGCCTTGCCTAGCCTGGTCCTTTTTTGACATAGAAAAAGATCGCCCAAATCATGTGATATGTAAAATTTGTCATGATTCTCTTAGTAGAGGTCAAAACCTCAGCTGTTTGACAACTTCTTCCATGAATCGTCACATGAATAAATATCATAGGTCCCGGTGGGAAGCTCACTGTGCTGCAATGCGGCCTAGCGGAGCGAACCATCCACCGCCCGCCCCTTCCAGTGCTTCCGCGCGATCTTCATCTTCTAGGACTGTGGGGACAGCTGTCACACCTGTTTTTCCACCCACAACTTCCACCACTGTAACCGCTACAGGCAGTTTGCTTGGTAGGTCGTCAGTTGGTTTGGAAGGGGAAACAAGTGAGTGTGTACAGCTCTCTCAGACATCGATAGCACCAACGTTGGATGAAGGCAACATCATGTCTCCGCCTGCACTTTCCTCACAAACCTGCATTTTTCCAGGGACACCCTACTCAACACCGTCTACACACAGCAGCCAGATCTCTGTCCCTCAGATGTGGTCAAATAAAAGGCCACTTCCTCCGACCCATGACAAAGCTAAGAGGTTGACTCTATCCCTCTGTAAGCTGTTGGCTACCGAAATGCTGCCTTTCCGCCTAGTGGACACACAGGATTTTAGAGACCTTATGTCTGTCGCTGTGCCCCAGTACCAGATGCCTAGTCGCCACTACTTCTCTAAGAAAGGTGTGCCCGCGCTACACCAGCATGTCGCACACAACATCACCGCTTCCTTGAGAAACTCTGTGTGTGAACGGGTGCATTTCACCACCGATACTTGGACCAGTAAGCATGGACAGGGACGTTACATGTCGCTGACTGGGCACTGGGTAACTATGGTGATAGATGGTGAAGGGTCTGCTGCACAAGTCTTGCCGTCCCCACGACTTGTGTGTCAATCCTCTGTCTGTCCAAGTTCCGCCACAGCTTCTGCATCCTCCACCTCATCTGGGTCCTCCACCTCCGCCCCAAGCCTGCCTGGTCAGGCCACCAGCGTTCTCACTGCGCAGAAGGAATCACGCACGCCTCATTACTATTCTGGCAGCAGAGCGCAACGGCATCAGGCGGTCTTTAGCTTGACATGTCTTGGGAATAAGAGTCACACAGCTGAGGAGTTGTGGTCAGCTCTGCAGTCCGAGTTTAATAAATGGTTGTCTCCACTCAACCTGCAGCCTGGTAAGGCCGTGTGCGACAATGCTGCAAACCTGGGTGCGGCCCTTCGCCTGGGCAAGGTGACACACGTACCTTGTATGGCTCACGTGTTGAACCTTGTCGTCCAGCAATTTTTAACACACTATCCCGGCCTAGATGGCCTTCTGAACAGGGCACGAAAACTGTCTGCTCACTTCCGCCATTCAAGCGCCGCAGCAGAGCGACTTGCATCGCTCCAGAAGTCTTTCGGCCTGCCGGTTCATCGCCTAAAATGCGATGTGGCGACACGCTGGAATTCAACTCTCCACATGTTACAGCGACTGTGGCAGCACCGCAGAGCCCTGGTGCAATACGTCATGACGTATAGCCTGGGCCAACGAGATGCAGAGGTGGGGCAGATCACCCTGATGGAGTGGTCTCAGATCAAGGACCTATGCACCCCTCTGCACAGTTTTGACATGGCGACGAATATGTTTAGCGCTGACAATGCCATTATCAGCATGACGATTCCAGTCATTTACATGCTGGAGCACACGCTAAACACTATTCGGAGTCAGGGGGTGGGACAACATGAAGGGGAGGAACTACAGGAGGATTCATATGCGCAAGGGACAACAACATCACCAAGGTCCAGACGTTCATCATCACCAACGCAGCAGGCATGGGACCATGGGGAACAGGGATCGACAAGGGCGCATAGTAGCAGGCGAAATGTTGAGCAAGGTGCACGAGAACATGAAGAAATGGAGGACGAACTGTCCATGGACATGGAAGACTCAGCGGATGAGGGAGACCTTGGTCAAATTTCAGTTGAAAGAGGTTGGGGGGAGATGTCAGAGGAAGAAAGAACGGGTAGCACCTCTATGCCACAAACACAGCGTGGACTTGGTCCGCATGGCTGCGCAAGACACATGAGTGCCTTTTTGTTGCACTACCTCCAACATGACAGTCGTATTGTCAAAATTAGAAGTGATGATGACTACTGGATTGCCACACTATTAGATCCCCGGTACAAGTCCAAATTTTGTGACATAATTACAGCCATAGAAAGGGACGCACGTATGCAGGAGTATCAGCAGAAGCTGTTACTCGATCTTAGCTCGGCTTTTCCACCAAACAACCGTGCAGGTGCAGGGAGGGAATCTCCCAGTTGTAACTTGACAAACATGGGACGGTCTCGTCATCTTCAACAGTCTACCCGTACCAGTAGGACCGTATCTGGTGCTGGTAACAGCAATTTTATGGAATCTTTTCATAATTTTTTTAGACCCTCTTTTGCAAGGCCAACAGAGACAACAAGTCTGACACATACTCAACGGCTGGAGAGGATGATACAGGAGTATCTCCAAATGAACATCGATGCCATGACTTTGCAACTGGAGCCTTGCTCCTTTTGGGCTTCAAACCTAGAAAAATGGCCAGAGCTCGCAACTTACGCCTTGGAGATTTTGTCGTGTCCAGCTGCCAGCGTTGTCTCTGAACGTGTATTCAGTGCTGCTGGGTGTGTGCTGACAGATAAGCGCACGCGTCTGTCCAGTGACAATGTGGACAGACTGACGTTCATCAAAATGAACAAGTCATGGATCCAGAAGGAATTTACTACCCCTGTGTCATCCTGGGGAGAGTAAATGCTTGTTGATTTTGAATGTGCTTGATGCAAATCTAGCTGTGAAGTGTACAACTAGGGCACAAGTGCTGCCACTGAATGGGTGGGTGTGTGTGGGGCACAATTTTTGGAAAAAAAGGGAGACTCCGCTTGGAGTAACCCTTGCTTACATTGTTTTTAAAAGAAGCCAAGATGAACAGAGCTGGGATCAGGAAAGACTTTGCTACCTACCCCGGTGTCATCCTGGGGACGGATAAGAATGGCGTATTTTTGAATGTGCTTGATGCAAATCTAGCTGTGAAGTGTACAACTAGGGCACAAGTGCTGCCACTGAATGGGTGGGTGTGTGTGGGGCACAATTTTTGGAAAAAAAGGGAGACTCCGCTTGGAGTAACCCTTGCTTACATTGTTTTTAAAAGAAGCCAAGATGAACAGAGCTGGGATCAGGAAAGACTTTATCTACCTACCCCGGTGTCATCCTGGGGACGGATAAGAATGGCGTATTTTTTAATGTGCTTGATGCAAATCAAAACATCCTGTTTGCAACTAGGGCCCAAGTGCTGCCACTGATGGGGTGGGTGTCTGTGTGGCCCAATTTTTGGAAAAAAGGGAGACTCCGCTTGGAGTAACCCTTGCTTACATTGTTTTTAAAAGAAGCCAAGATGAACAGAGCTGGGATCAGGAAAGACTTTGCTACCTACCCCGGTGTCATCCTGGGGACGGATAAGAATGGCGTATTTTTGAATGTGCTTGATGCAAATCAAAACATCCTGTTTGCAACTAGGGCCCAAGTGCTGCCACTGATGGGGTGGGTGTCTGTGTGGCCCAATTTTTGGAAAAAAGGGAGACTCCGCTTGGAGTAACCCTTGCTTACATTGTTTTTAAAAGAAGCCAAGATGAACAAGTCATGGGTCAGCAAAGACTTTATCTACCTACCCCGGTGTCATCCTGGGGACGGATAAGAATGGCGTATTTTTGAATGTGCTTGATGCAAATCAAAACATCCTGTTTGCAACTAGGGCCCAAGTGCTGCCACTGATGGGGTGGGTGTCTGTGTGGCCCAATTTTTGGAAAAAAGGGAGACTCCGCTTGGAGTAACCCTTGCTTACATTGTTTTTAAAAGAAGCCAAGATGAACAGAGCTGGGATCAGGAAAGACTTTGCTACCTACCCCGGTGTCATCCTGGGGACGGCTAAGAATGGCGTATTTTTGAATGTGCTTGATGCAAATCAAAACATCCTGTTTGCAACTAGGGCCCAAGTGCTGCCACTGATGGGGTGGGTGTCTGTGTGGCCCAATTTTTGGAAAAAAGGGAGACTCCGCTTGGAGTAACCCTTGCTTGCTGTGTTTTTAAAAGAAGCCAAGATGAACAGAGCTGGGATCAGGAAAGACTTTGCTACCTACCCCGGTGTCATCCTGGGGACGGATAAGAATGGCGTATTTTTGAATGTGCTTGATGCAAATCTAGCTGTGAAGTGTACAACTAGGGCACAAGTGCTGCCACTGAATGGGTGGGTGTGTGTGGGGCACAATTTTTGGAAAAAAAGGGAGACTCCGCTTGGAGTAACCCTTGCTTACATTGTTTTTAAAAGAAGCCAAGATGAACAGAGCTGGGATCAGGAAAGACTTTGCTACCTACCCCGGTGTCATCCTGGGGACGGATAAGAATGGCGTATTTTTGAATGTGCTTGATGCAAATCAAAACATCCTGTTTGCAACTAGGGCCCAAGTGCTGCCACTGATGGGGTGGGTGTCTGTGTGGCCCAATTTTTGGAAAAAAGGGAGACTCCGCTTGGAGTAACCCTTGCTTGCTGTGTTTTTAAAAGAAGCCAAGATGAACAGAGCTGGGATCAGGAAAGACTTTGCTACCTACCCCGGTGTCATCCTGGGGACGGATAAGAATGGCGTATTTTTGAATGTGCTTGATGCAAATCTAGCTGTGAAGTGTACAACTAGGGCACAAGTGCTGCCACTGAATGGGTGGGTGTGTGTGGGGCACAATTTTTGGAAAAAAAGGGAGACTCCGCTTGGAGTAACCCTTGCTTACATTGTTTTTAAAAGAAGCCAAGATGAACAGAGCTGGGATCAGGAAAGACTTTATCTACCTACCCCGGTGTCATCCTGGGGACGGATAAGAATGGCGTATTTTTGAATGTGCTTGATGCAAATCAAAACATCCTGTTTGCAACTAGGGCCCAAGTGCTGCCACTGATGGGGTGGGTGTCTGTGTGGCCCAATTTTTGGAAAAAAGGGAGACTCCGCTTGGAGTAACCCTTGCTTACATTGTTTTTAAAAGAAGCCAAGATGAACAGAGCTGGGATCAGGAAAGACTTTGCTACCTACCCCGGTGTCATCCTGGGGACGGATAAGAATGGCGTATTTTTGAATGTGCTTGATGCAAATCAAAACATCCTGTTTGCAACTAGGGCCCAAGTGCTGCCACTGATGAGGTGGGTGTCTGTGTGGCCCAATTTTTGGAAAAAAGGGAGACTCCGCTTGGAGTAACCCTTGCTTACATTGTTTTTAAAAGAAGCCAAGATGAACAGAGCTGGGATCAGGAAAGACTTTGCTACCTACCCCGGTGTCATCCTGGGGACGGATAAGAATGGCGTATTTTTGAATGTGCTTGATGCAAATCAAAACATCCTGTTTGCAACTAGGGCCCAAGTGCTGCCACTGATGGGGTGGGTGTCTGTGTGGCCCAATTTTTGGAAAAAAGGGAGACTCCGCTTGGAGTAACCCTTGCTTACATTGTTTTTAAAAGAAGCCAAGATGAACAAGTCATGGGTCAGCAAAGACTTTATCTACCTACCCCGGTGTCATCCTGGGGACGGATAAGAATGGCGTATTTTTGAATGTGCTTGATGCAAATCAAAACATCCTGTTTGCAACTAGGGCCCAAGTGCTGCCACTGATGGGGTGGGTGTCTGTGTGGCCCAATTTTTGGAAAAAAGGGAGACTCCGCTTGGAGTAACCCTTGCTTACATTGTTTTTAAAAGAAGCCAAGATGAACAGAGCTGGGATCAGGAAAGACTTTGCTACCTACCCCGGTGTCATCCTGGGGACGGCTAAGAATGGCGTATTTTTGAATGTGCTTGATGCAAATCAAAACATCCTGTTTGCAACTAGGGCCCAAGTGCTGCCACTGATGGGGTGGGTGTCTGTGTGGCCCAATTTTTGGAAAAAAGGGAGACTCCGCTTGGAGTAACCCTTGCTTGCTGTGTTTTTAAAAGAAGCCAAGATGAACAGAGCTGGGATCAGGAAAGACTTTGCTACCTACCCCGGTGTCATCCTGGGGACGGATAAGAATGGCGTATTTTTGAATGTGCTTGATGCAAATCTAGCTGTGAAGTGTACAACTAGGGCACAAGTGCTGCCACTGAATGGGTGGGTGTGTGTGGGGCACAATTTTTGGAAAAAAAGGGAGACTCCGCTTGGAGTAACCCTTGCTTACATTGTTTTTAAAAGAAGCCAAGATGAACAGAGCTGGGATCAGGAAAGACTTTGCTACCTACCCCGGTGTCATCCTGGGGACGGATAAGAATGGCGTATTTTTGAATGTGCTTGATGCAAATCAAAACATCCTGTTTGCAACTAGGGCCCAAGTGCTGCCACTGATGGGGTGGGTGTCTGTGTGGCCCAATTTTTGGAAAAAAGGGAGACTCCGCTTGGAGTAACCCTTGCTTGCTGTGTTTTTAAAAGAAGCCAAGATGAACAGAGCTGGGATCAGGAAAGACTTTGCTACCTACCCCGGTGTCATCCTGGGGACGGATAAGAATGGCGTATTTTTGAATGTGCTTGATGCAAATCTAGCTGTGAAGTGTACAACTAGGGCACAAGTGCTGCCACTGAATGGGTGGGTGTGTGTGGGGCCCAATTTTTGGAAAAAAAGGGAGACTACGCTTGGAGTCACCTTGCGGTGTTTTACATGATTTTAGAATGGCGTGCCATGCCTATATCTGTGTGTCCTCCTCTTTTTCCTTGTCCAGCTGTTTTGTTTTCGCATGAGTATATGTCCTTGTCACTTTCCCATGTGTTTGAGTTGTTTGTCACCTTTTGGACACCTTTGAGGGTGTTTTCTAGGTGTTTTACTGTGTTTGTGATTGCCTGCCATTGTTTCCTATGCAGTTCGAGTTCGGTTCGTCGAACGTTCGACGAGCCGAACTCGAACGGGACCTCCGTTCGGCGAACCGACCTCGAGCCGAACCGGGACCGGTTCGCTCATCTCTAGTCCCCAGCCTCTCTTGTGATGTATATACAGCAGTGTTAGTGTGTTCTATATGCGGCCATGTCTGTTAGACAAGCCGGGAGGTGAATGAGGCTGTTGCCGGCTTCCCAATATTAGAAATATATATACAGGATAAATATATAAAAATAATGTGTGTGTGCATGTATGATGTGTATCTAAATATGACTGTGTATAGATTTATGTCTATTTATGTGTTTTCGTGAATTTCTCTTTAAATAAGTATGTGTACGTATGCCTGTATGTGTATGTATCTGTGCATGTCTATGTGTGGATGTGGCCCACTGAGAATCTTTTGCCCAGGGCCCACAAAAACCTGGAGCCGGCCCTGAGTTCAGGAGATATACTGAAGATTGTGGGCAGTCCTCAAGCACTAATACAGCAGGCATTGGGGGCTCAAATATAAGACACCCCTTGAAAATAAGCCCTAGCACATGTTATAAAGCAGAAAAAAAATATAAGCCCCTGTCTTATTTTGAGGGAAACACGGTATGTTTGTAACTATGTATATATTTAGTTTGCATGTAGCAGGGCTATGTGTATCTATGCGCATTTAGTTTGCATGTAGCAGAGCTTTGTGTGTGTCTCTATGTGCATGTAGTTTGCATGTAGCAGAGCTGTATTCATATGTTCATGTAGTTTGTATGTAGTAGAACTGTGTGTGTCTATATGTGTAAGTATTGTGCATGTAGTTTGCATGTAGCAGATCTGTCTCTATATCTGCATGTAGTTTTCATGCAGAAGAGCTGTATGCGTATAATACACACTGCGAAGAGACACTAACAATAGACTTATTACCTTTCTTAGTACATTAAAATTAGTACTTATCCCCTCTACTTTACACCACGAGAAAGTTTTAATAACAGAAAAAATGTATTTCCTATTTTCGGCTGTCAAAACATATGGTGCATTTTATGGAAAGAAGCGTCTTATAGTCCAAAAAATACAGTACCTGTAAATACATACAGCTATTGCTAATGAAATGCTGTGACCTCTACTTTTGCAGTTACAATTTCCAGGATATGTATTAATGGCAAATGCTGAGATTCTCACCTATACAGTGAATGGTGGTCCACCATTTTTCAACCACTGCATATGGTTGAGTGGAGTTGGAGAAAAATACAGCAATGGTTTCAATCAAATATATGCAGAATGCCTTAGATTTTGGGAACAGTAGTCAGGTATTATTTGTATACATGTGTATGTGACTTACTCCAGACTGTTTACATCCGGCCACTGACAAAGCAGATATCCGGTGATCTGAGGGGTGCCAGGAGTGGGACCCCCACTCATCTCACATTGATGACCTATCCTACAAACGGGTCTCAAATATGTAAGTCCTAGAAAACCCTTTTAAAGTGTAACATTTGTGCATTGTTTCAAATCTCCAACATACCTCAGGACTTTCTGTCCCAAAAGATAACATTCTTATATAATTATGATTGATAGCACATTATAAGCTCAGCTCTGCTCTCTGAAATGTCAGGTCATCTCTAAGAAATATAGATATTAATACGTATTTAACATAATGTATAAAGCTACTGTACAATATATTATTTTAATAATGGAAATGGCAGAAAAGTGAAAAAGTATAAAATGCAGAAGATGCAGGTCAATCCACAAAGGCAGAAATCTTTGAATAGCAAAGCATGCTGTGCTCACTGTGGGTTAACTATGTTATTTAAAAGTAGATTTTCTTCTAGAAGCCATTTCCATTTATGACCTTTATGGAAACAATCCATTTACAATTTTTAAAAGCCACTTTCTTCACTCTGCAAAGCATTTTTCACAATATTTTCTGGTAATTGCACATTAATAGTTTCTTCTAGGGAGGTTGCATTCCTTGGCAATTCTAGATAAAAATGGCCATTCCTATTTGCAGCTCTCTGGTAATTACCTTGACATTTCCACGTATGGATTCTGGCTTGTCAAGTAGTGTAAATCTTGCTCTGCATACTACAGTTCTGGAAGATTTAGATTGACATTTTATTTTCAAATGTAGAGAAAAAAAATCATACTAGACCATTGCACTGTCAAAAGAATTCTGATATGAACCTTTATCTGACACCTGTCTTGATAAAACCTTAGAAAATTTTATTTATGTACGATTAGGTTAGGTAAGATATTTAGATTGTTAATATTTTACCTTAAAGTAAAAAATTGTAGGCAATAATAGCAAAGATTTCTGATGCTAATATATTCAGTACCGAGTATACTTTATATATATATACATATACAGTATATATATATATATATATATATATATATATATATACATATATACATATATACTGGAGGGTGTGCCTCAGTCTTTTAAAATGGTGTCAGTTTGTTTGGCACATGGTCAGTGTGCAGAGGCTGGGTTGCCTCTGGAAGCAGTCGCTTGTCCTGACCAAGAGTGGACGCCATACTGTGTTATGTTGTTTGGAAGCCACAAGAGGGCCCATGTTATTCTGTTGGAGAGCCAGTTTACATGGATGAAATAAACTTGATGGACTCTTAAAGTGACGGTGTACCTGTGTTGCTTTCTCTAGAAGTGAGCTCTGGTGAGTGATCCCTACAATATATATTATTTCTAGTTAGCTATTTTTTATATATAAATATATATACCGTCATGGCTGAAAGTGTTGGCACCCTTGACATTTTTCCAGAAAATGAAGTATTTTGTTCGAAAAATTATTGTTACATATGTTTATTTCCTTTGTGTGTATTGAATCAATACAAAAAACTGAGGAAAAAAAGGCAAATTGGACATTATTACCTAGGACGCAAACCCAGCTTTTTGACACTGGGCACTACATTGTGACTAGTGATGAACGGGCTCACAGCTTACCAAGACCGGCTGATCCCAGTGATCCGGTTTCAAAAATCCAGTTCCATTTAAGTCTATGGGGACTAAAATCTGGCAGGGATAGGGGGATGAGAGCAAGCGCGCTGCACTTACCGAGACACCGGCACAGATGTACGCTGCTGCCAGGCAACCCATTCACTTTCAGTGCTGCACATTAGGCTCATTTCATGTGCACTGTTTTCCCCGCCGACCTGCACCTGTGATTGAGTGGCAGCAGGGTAGCTGACTGCAAGCAATCACAGGACAGCCGTTGGGTGGTGAAAGCAGTAAAACTGTCTGCGGGTCAGTATCATGGTGTGAAAATAAATAAACAGTTCCCCATCCAATGATACCCAGCACAGATAAAGCATACAGCTACAGGCTGCAGCTCCCAGCCCTGTGCTTATTTTGGCTGTGTATCAAATAAGAGGAATCGTACGCGGCTTTTTTTAAAATTATATAAATAAATAATTTTAAAAAACAGTGTGCGGTCCCCCCCAATTTTGATACCCAGCCATGATAAAGCCCAACAGCTGGGAGCTAGTATTCTCAGCCTGGGGAGTCTCATGGTTATTGGGACCCCCCCAGGCTAAGAATAGCAGACTACAGCTACCCTGGAATTATCGCATCCATTAGATGCGATAAGCCCGATGTTTTAACCAGCTCTTCCTGATTGTCCATGTGTGGTGGCAATTAGGGTAATATAAGAGGTTAATAGCCTACAGCTGTCACTAAGGCCGGTTTCACACATCCGGCATTTAGCCGTTTTGCCGGATCCGTCACACTGCAGTACAGTGCACTACAGTACAATGGCATCGTGGCAAGCTCCGGTCACATGCTGTCATGTGACCGGAGCATGTGACTGGAGCTTGCGGCGATGCCATTGCATTTTTCTGGAGTGTGACGGATACGGCGAAATGCCGGATGTGTGAAACCGGCCTAAGCTCTAAATTAGTAATGGCAGGCGTCTATGACACCCCCATCACTAATCTTTAAGTGAAAGTAAATAAACATACAATGCCTTGCGAAAGTATTCATCCCCCTTGAATTTTTCAACCTTTTCCCACATTTAAGAGTTCCAACAAAAGATTAAAATTTTAATGTTATGGTGAAGAATCAACAACAAGTGGGACACAATTGTGAAGTTGAATGAAATTTTTTGCTTATTTTAAACTTTTGTAAAAAATAATAAACTCAAAATTGGGCCGTGCAATATTATTCGGCCCCTTTACTTTCAGTGCAGCAAACTCACTCCAGAAATTCATTGAGGATCTCTGAAAATGTTGTCCTAAATGACTGATGATGATGAATATAAGCCACCTGTGTGTAATCAAGTCTCCGTATAAATGCACCTGCTCTGTGATAGTCTCAGTGTTCTGTTTAAAGCACAGAGAGCATCATGAAGACCAAGGAACACAACAGGTAGGTCTGTGATACTGTTGTGAAGAAGTTTAAAGCCGGATTTGGTTGCAAAAAGATTTCCAAAACTTTAATCATCCCAAGGAGTACTGTGCAAGTGATCATATTGAAATGGAAGGAGTATCATACCACTGCAAATCTACCAAGACCCAGCCGTCCATCCAAACTTTCATCTCAAACAAGGAGAAGACTTATCAGAGATGCAGCCAAGAGGTCCATGATCATTCTGGATGAACTGCAGAGATCTACAGCTGAGTTGGGAGAGTCTGTCCATAGGACAACAATCAGTCATACACTGCAAAAATCTGGGCTGTATGGAAGAGTGCAAGGAGAAAGCCATTTCTCAAAGATATCCATAAAAATTGATGTTTAAAGTTTGCCATAAGCCACCTGGTATACGCACCAACCATGTGGAAGAAGGTGCTCTGGTCAGATGAAACCAAAATCGAACTATTTGGTCACAATGCCAAACGATATGTTTGGCATAAAAGCAACACAGCTCATCACCCTGAACAAACCATCCCCTCTGTCAAACATGGGGGTGGCAGCATCATGGTTTGGCCTGCTTTTCTTTAGAAGATGGTTAAAATTGAAGGGAAGATAGATGGAGCCAAATACAGGACCATTCTTGAAGAAAACCTGTTGGAGTCTGCAAAAGACCTGAGACTAAGACAGAGATTTGTCTCCCAACAAAACAATGATCCCAAACATTAAAGCAAAATCTACAATGGAATGCTTTACAAATAAATGTATCCAGGTTTTAGAAAGGCCAAGTCAAAGTCCAGACCTGAATCCAATCGAGAATCTGTGGAAAGAGCTGAAAACTGCTGTTCAAAAAACCCTCTCCATCCAACCTCACTCAGCTCAAGCTGTTTGCAAAGGAAGAATGGGCAAGAATTTCAGCTCTCGATGTGCAAAACCGATAGAGACATACCCCAAGCGACTTGCAGCTGTAATCGCACCAAAAGGTGTCGCTACAAAGTATTAACTTAAAGAGGCCAAATAATATTGCACGCCCCAATTTTCAGTTTGTTTTTTATAATAATTTAAAATCAACAATAAATTTTGTTCACCATCACAACTGTGTCCCACTATCTTTATGTTTGAAGCCTGAAATGTGGGAAAAGGTTGAAAAACTCAAGGGGGCCAAATTCGTTTGCAAGGTCATGTTTTTATATATATATATATATATATATATATATACACATATATACTGTATATATATTACAAACTAGAAATAGGCCCGATGCTATCATATCGGGAGTGCGGTGAAATGAACATCTGTCTATTCTTAGTGGTGCTGACAGGAGCAGTGGACATGTGTCACACTATTTGCGCTTTCCAATATATCTGTTGTATGTCATCCCTCCGCATTTGTGTATTGTATGTGTTGCATCATTTGACCTCTTTCACCCCTATGCACTGTCTCTTCCTTGTTGTGTGCTGTATATTGGTATCTGGTGTAGTGTTTCTTGAGCTGTGTTCACTATGTGGTGTCTCCCCTGTGTGTTGTGTGTGTTTACACTATATGGTCTCTTGTAAGCTATTGTGACTATAATTGGAGGTGGTACATTGTTTTCTGCAGTTTGCTGTGTGTGATTGTCCGTTCCCAAAGTGGCCAAAAAAACAGAAAGGAAGTGAGAGGATACAATTTATTCACATGTCAAAAATAATGGCAAAGCTTCTTACTTTTACATAACAGAAAGACAATAAATAGAAATGTTATTATATTCTATTTCTATGTATTAGGTATATTGATGTAAATATATTATTTATGTATGTACGGGTAAACTAGTTGTAATTGCAGCAAAAGGTGGCGCTACAAAGTATTAACTTAAAGGGGCCAAATAATATTACACACCCAAATTTTCAGATTTTTTTTTTACAAGAGTTTAAAATAAGCAATACATTTTGTTCAACTTCACAATTGTGTCCCACTTGTTGTTGATTCTTCACCATAACATTACATTTTTATCTTTATATTTGAAGCCTGAAATGTGGGAAAAGGTTGAAAAATGCAAGGGGGCCGAATACTTTTTCAAGGCACTATAGATAGATACTGTACATACTACATCTCCATTTAGCTGAAGGAAGAAGTCAGATTCTTTTGTTCCCATAAAACTACTATAAAGATATGAGAAAAAAAATGACAAAAATATAACTTTACTTTTCCCCCTTGGAATCAAACCAGCAACTCTCTAACACATAACAGCAGCCTAGCTGATGAGCCACCAGCTTAATGATGTCAGAGTAAGGATTTTACATAGATGAACCTGCAATGCAGCCTCTGATTACACAGGACACAGAGCTCCATTGTACAGAGAAGCATCTCTGTGTCCTGGATTCTAGAAGGAGAGGAAAAAATTTGGTTTCTTCTAATAAAATTACTAAAAATCATTTACGAAATAGAATAATGTAATTTTTATTGCGCTTTTTTAAAAAAAAAAAAATAAACATCACAAATCAGCTAAATAACATTTACATATTTGTTGTCTCTGTAATCGTAATGACCTGCACAACACAGCAATCATTATTTATGGGGATTGGTAAATGGAAAAAAATGCCACAATTGATTACTTTTCTCTATTAAAACCCATAAAAATGTGTTGCTGAGGCCATGTTCACACGTAGTATAAATGCTGCATTTTTTCTGCAGATATCTGCAGTACTCAACGCAATAACAATCTTCTCTAATTATTGCATGTTTGCGGTGTTTTTTTATGCATTACCCACGACATTTGACACATATCTGGAGCAGATGTGAATCCGGGATTTTAATTATTTTTTAATACTACTGAAAAGCTTTGATTGTGCTTTAAAAAATGAAAAGGCACTTTTTTTTCACTTGAATTTTTTTTAGGCTCCACAAAGATGTTTATAGAGAGGGTTTTTCCTGCTACTTTTATTTTGCACATAAATTCTGCTGTGTATAATTGTCCAAGCACAGTGGATGTAATTTCATGAAAAGATGGCGCTGAACTCTGTTGTTTTGGTGTTTTTTCTCTCTAGAGGTTTCTATGTGGAGCTTAAAAAATGCAGGAAAAAAACTGCAGTTACTTTTATAAGTGCAGAATCCAAGCTTTTCTGTGCTATAAAAACATTTAAAAACGCAGATTCACATCTGCACCAAAAATGCAAGAAATAATGGGGAAAATAGAGTAAAAAAGGCAGCAAAGATGCAATAATCAGAGAAAATTGTTATTGTGTAATTTGGTGCAGACACCTGCAGAAAACACAGGATTTATACAACATGTGAACATGGCCTTACAGACACAAAAAAGCAACATATCATATAGTGACGTTTATATAAATATGACAAAGTTCTGGCTGCTATGAATGAATGAACAGTCTGGGGTGTCTGCTAAACATCCCGCACTGCCAAATAGGTGTGGTTTGGGGTGTGGCTAGAGGCATGGCCAAAATGTTCAGCTGCGCGCACCGCATGCTTTGTCCCTCTTTCTGTTCTGTTCTTCAAGAGTTAAGCGGGCTTTACACGCTGCAACATTGCTAGCGATGTCGTGAGCAATAGCACCTGCCCACGTCGGTGGCGTGTCACGGAGTGATCGCTGCCGTAGCGAACAATATCGCTACGGCAGCGTCACGCGCAATTACCTGTTCACCGACGTCGCTGTGGCCGCCGAACAATCTCTCCTTTAAGGGGGAGGTTCGTTCGGCGTCACAGCGGCGTCACTAAGCGGCCGCCCAATAGAAGCAGAGGGGCGGAGATGAGCGGGCGGAACATCCCGCCCACCTCCTTCATTCCTCATTGCCGGCGGCCGCAGGTACAATGTTTTTCCTCGTTCCTGCGGTGTCACACATAGCAATGTGTGCTGCCGCAGGAATGACAAACAACCTGCATTCCAAATGAGGAACTATTCCCAATAGTATAAAAAATAAATAAATAAACTAGCATAAGGTGCTGAAATGACTGCATCAGATTTCTGCACCAAATTTGCATCTCCTGGAAGAAAACTGTTTTTGTGTGGGGTTTTTTTGCCAAGAGATGCAGATTTGGTGCTGAAATTTATACACCAAATTCCTACACCAAATCTGCATCCTCTGGCAAAAAAGAGCATCAATATTGCATCAAAACCATATCTGTTGGCAAAAAAATGCAGTTTTCTGCCAGGAGATGTTAGTCTTATTGAACTAAATGAGTTCACCTGAGGTGAGGTCACGGAGTTCAATGAGGTCACATGAAATCAGTTAACCTGCTATCACAGATGGGGTACTGTGGGAACTTCCAGCTGTGACTGCAGATAAACTGAGTGACGTTACCGCTCTAAGATGTGACTCAGTAAGCCTCTGCCTGAAACCACAGTGGGTGGTCACATTTTGTACTGCACCCACACGCTGCGACTTCAGTATGTAGCACAGCCAGGATTGTCGTGGGACCTCATGTGCATTATATTGGAACTTGGTGTGTGGGGTTAATAAATTGGAGAAAGACTTTTTCAGTGTTTGTATTTATTTCTTTTCACTTACAGTATTATTAAGGGGAGGTGCTTCATAGACTCCTCTCATTACTACTCTAGGGCTTAATGGGAGCTCTGAGCTTTCATTAATCCCTTATATTACCCCAATTGCCACTGCACCAGGGCAATCAGGATGAACCAGGTAAAGTATCGGGATTGTCACATCTAATGGATGCAAGAATTCTGGGCAGCTGCAAGCTGCTATTTTTAGGCTGGTGGGACCCAATAACCATTAGAACTCCATGTTGGGGGTCCGTGCACAGATACTAGGTATCCGGTATAGACCCCAAACTTTACAGTTCTGGTTTGCCCATCACTACTTAGGATATATAACCCAAGCCAGAATCCAGTCCAGAATCTCAAATTGCAGTCACCGTGTTTTGGAGTATTGCTCCTGGTCAGTGCAAAGTATATTTTCATAAATGACATGCAGGAACACACACAACACATTAGCATCTAAGCATTTAATTCTTGAAGAGTACTACCTTTGAATAGTATTCCAATGTAAAAGATCAGCTAGATGAACTTTATTTTTATCATGAAGAGATATAGGGCAATGCTACAGTATATTCTATAATGCTTAAAATAGTGGAAATTGAAATGTATTTGAATACTTCATGCCTATTTAATGTCATAATCTAATTTCTTTTCTCACATACTTTAATTATAGTCTCTATTATTCCCTCACTTTCAAACTTTTTTTCACTTTATCTTTGATTACACTTCGTTTCAAAATCCCAGTGCATGCTGGGATAGTCAAATGAGTTGTCATCAGAGAACTGGGGTAGCAGTCACTGCCCCAGCCTTTGCGCCCTCCCTGAAACAAAGCGTCATCAATGACGTCAGTTTCAGGAATTGGGCTTGTCATTGCCCTACTGAGAATGTGTCCCTTGTCAATTCCGAAGTATGCGCAGTAGATTCTTATCACAATATGATATGTACAACGACAGTGTTCTTACTCGCCTGCTCTGATGAGAGGTAATGAGCTAGCGAGAGAGCACACTGTCAGTGTGCATTGTAAGACGGAAAGCCGGCGTTCAAGAAAAGCAAAGACCAAGACCACTGCTCCCAACCCATGCACAGGAGACGTCATTGAACAATGTGTTATCCACTATAAACGCCTAGAGTCTGCAGCCTCAATGCTATTCAATGATTGTTTTACCTATTAAGTAATTGTAATATGCCGTTTTGAAACATTCTGTAATAGCCAAAATGTTCCACAAGATGTCACTATAGTATTACAAACATGTTTCAAAACTATTTCCACTGATGCAGTCTATAAAAGGGGATTAATAGAGGAAAAAATAAAACCTTTATTGCTTACGTGGATAAAACAAAAATCAGCACTGATGGCACAAAGTGCTGAAATTAATAAAATAAAAAAGGGCTGTGTAGTTCCACTAAATAATATAATAGGGATAGTATATACTGTTAATGTGCAATTATGCAGGTATTAGCTCTCTGATATCAAGTACCTCTAATTCTCCAACATCAGCATATCAGGTCATGACTAGAGATAAATAATAATACCGCTATACACTATCCACTACCGTTACCACTACATAGTGGTTTGAGTAGTCATCATGTGACCGCTCATATGCCATTTGCACACTTTCAGTCACATACAGATAAGCTGCTTTTTCTAATTCTCTCAATGTTCAGTGGAAAACTACAGCTTTTCCTTTATTGAGAGAAGCAGAAAGAGAGACTAGTAAGCACATGACTGTAATAGTCCAGTCAAAATACGAAAAAAAAAATACCTTTACCATGAACAAATTCCAAGAAATCGTTTTATTTGGTAGTATTACATTTAGGGAAAAACATACTAAAAGTTTACCAAGATAGGGTTACCACACAGGGTCCAAATGTGACGTCAAAGAATATGGCCGCCAAAGCTGTAAAATGTTAAAGGCGACTCGACATCAGTGTCTATCATATTTCTTTTACAATCATATTTCTTTTACCAGAGGAAGTGGAATGTCCGAACATCAGAGGGCCTTGTGGACTCTGTCTGTGCCAGTGTCCTCTTCCAACAGTGATGCAATGCAGGGTTTCACTCGCCAGAGCTTTGTCACCAGTGAACAACACAAGGAGGCAAGAACGTTAAGGACAAGAAGAGATCGTGAAGACCTGGAGAAAATTGCAGATAAACTCGAGACCTTTTCACCTTTCTCTGATGAAGTGTCTCTTCACAACATTATCACTGGTGTCAATGCAAATAAGGATGTGAATGTCCATAACCTGTTCACCATTGGCAGAGAAATAATGGCAGCAATGGAGGGTCAATCATTTTTTTTAGTTAAGTACAAGCGGTCAATGAAAGCCAAGACCCTGGCATCCAGTGAGGCAATTGACGTTGCTAAGGACAAAATAATAGACCCCGCTCTTTTGTTCCAAAGGTTTCTTGTGGTGTCTCCAACTGCTGATCTTTCCCTTGATGAGGTGATGGCCTATGAACTTTCACCATACCCACCATCCCTCTTTGAGGCAAAACATCTCTTACGCAAACCAAACAAAGCACAACTGATGGCTGCTATAAAAGAACAGTTCAGATGGCGCAGTACTCAAGGATGTGCCAGAAGTGGAACATTATGTTCTTGACGGAGGTTATCTTCTCCATCGACTGAAGTGGTCAGAAGGAAAGACATATTGTTCAATCGCTGAAGACTATCCATCTTTCACAGTAAAGCACTATGGTAAGGCTACGATAGTATTTGATGGTTACATTGGAGGACCAAACACTAAGGACATTACCCATCAGTGACGGTGCAAAGATAGAACAAGTAACAAAGTGAACATTGCTGAAGGACCGACATTTGTTGGGAAAAAGGAGGCCTTGCTTTTGAATGTGGAAAACAAACAGTCTCTTATCAATCTCGTTTCACAGCGCATGAATGACAGAGGTTGCCACGTAATTCAATCAGAGGAGGATGCAGATGTGGAGATTGTTAAGGCAGAAGTGTCAATATCATCCAACAAAAGTACTAGTCTCATTGGTGAAGATACAGATCTTTTGGTGTTGTTACTTCATCACGCGTCAACCAGCGATGGCAACAAGCTTTATTTCTACTCGGATAAAGGGAGTCCTGCAACAGTATACGACATTAAGGTTATGAAGAAGTTCCTGGGAAACCATGACTGTAGCAGTCTTATGTTCCTGCATGCATTCACGGGTTGCGATACCACTTCCACGGTTTTTGGAATTGGAAAAAAACTCGGCCTACACAAGGTTTTGAAGGGAGACTCTGTCTTAAATAGCTGTGCTAAAATGTTTTCCACACCTAAGAAAAACATAGCTGAGATTGAAGACGCTGGGTGTAAAGCGATGGTGGCATTGTTCGGGGGCAAACCTGGACACAATCTGTCTGCAATGAGGTATTCTAATCTCTGCAAAAAAGTTGGTTCAGCCAAAATCTTTGTTACATCTGAACGACTGCCACTGACCTCCTCTGCAACGAAGTATCATACCCTTCGGAGTTACCTCCAAGTGATGCTTTGGATGGACAATGGTGAGGCCATGGACACTACAGAATGGGGATGGGAATTGCAGAACAACAGTCTAGTTCCAGTGATGATGGATACTCCACCCGCGCCAAAACACTTCTTAAAATAATTCACTGCAATTGTTCTCGTGGTTGTAGTACACTTTGGTGCACTTGCGAAAGACACGGACTTACTTGTTCACGGGTATGCGGACCATGTCAAGAAGGGCATTGTGACAATATGAGTGAGGAAGCAGTGTCTGATGATGAAAATAGTGACTATTGACCTGACACGATTATTCAGTGATGAAGTAGGTCTTAAAATGCACTGTGTATTAATTCTATAAATTCTAGAAATGTACATTTGTCATGACGTCATTGATGACGTCATGACCTTGCCTGTCCATGTAGTTAGTATAAAACTTTGTATAAAAATTGTTATATGAAAATATATAGTATAAAAAAATGCAAACTTTTCTGTAACCTACAGCTACAGCTTTGAAATAGGGAAATATTCATTATTTTTAGTCTTATGACATCATAATTAGGACCTTTGTGGTGATCAATTTGTGGAAAACTTTTAATATGTTGTTCCCCACATATAAAAGTAATAAAAAAAATCATAAAATGCTTTCTTGGAATTTGTTCCGGGTCAAACCGTATTTTGACTGGACTACAAGGCCTAAAGCCTGCTTTACACCAGGCAATCTATCGTGCGATAGATCGTCGGGGTCACGGTTTTTGTGACGCACATCCGGCATCGCTGGTGATGCCGGCCTGTGTGACACCTCCTAGCGACGCAGTATCGCTCACAAATCGTGAGTCGGGTACTGCTCGTTAGGTTCCATAATATCGTTGACTTTAGTTGACCATCGTTTCCGTGGTAGCACACGTCGCTCCGTGTGACACCACGGGAACGATGAGCAGCTCACCTGCCTCCCGCGGCCGCCGCCGTCTCTATGTGGAAGGAAGGAGGTGGGCGGGATGTTTACGTCCCGCTCATCTCCGCCCCTCCGCTTCTATTGGCCGGCGCCCGTGTGACGTCGCTGTGACGCCGAACGTCCCTCCCACTCCAGGAAGTGGACGTTCGCCGCCCACAGCGAGGTCGCACGAGAGGTAAGTATGTGTGACGGGGTTTACTAACTTTGTGCGACACGGGCAGCGATTTGCCCGTGACGCAAAAAGGACGGGGGCGGGTACGATCGATTGTGAAATCGCACAATCGGTCGTACCATGTAAAGCAGGCTTTAGCCACACGGCGAGAAAAACGGTGCGAGTGGAGTGTGATAAAACATCGCATTCCACCCGGACCAATTCTAGCCTGTGTCAGCACCCATGAGCGACTATTTTCTCAGCCCTAATCGGGCCGAGAAAACAATCGCAGCATGCTGTGATTGTCATCCGAGACTCTTTCTCTCGCACCCATTCAAGTGTATGGAGCGAGAGAAAAATCGAACTGCACTCGCGGTACACCGGTGTACCGCGAGGGCAGTGCGAGAATGTCAATAGCCGGCTACGGAGGAGAGATAAATCCCTCCCTCCCCTCCTCAGTGCCGCCCCGCCCCCCCGCAGCTGAGGTCCGCTCGCACAGTCGGACCTTAGTTGCAGGGACACTAGCATGACACTTGGCTCTGCTGTACTGCCAACGTGAGCCGAGTGTCATGCTAGGGGATCACAGTAATCCCCGTGTGGCCCCAGCTTTAGTATAAAAATCGTATATGACTGGGCACGTGATGACCTATGGGACAGCTGATAATCAGTGCCGTGGCATGCTTATATGTCACAACGTGACTATCGGGGTTTCGTGAGGTTTAACACTAGAACTACTGAGGTAGTCATTTTGACTACTTTGCACTATGTATTTCTATATAGGTGTCACGAGTCCAGTAGTTCTAGTGTTAAGGGAACCCCAACAAGTGCCACCACGAACAGGGTGCTCCAGGGACACAATACAACGGTGAGCCTTGGCAATAGTGAAAGGTGAGCACTCAACTGAGGCTGTATCCTACACTCCCTAACATCCCTATACAGATTCTTTTGTAGTTCCCCATGGGGCAGGTGGTTAACCTACTCGTTGCTGGGTCGTTGAGGGTCGGGTCAGACGATGTTATAGGTGGCCTTGCCCGGTTCCGTTGCCCTGAGGTGTAAAGTAAATGGTGGGGAAAGTGGGGTGATGTGGTTTGCGGCCAGGGAGTAGCCACCATTGCAAAATTCCTCATCGGGGCAGGTGTTATGGCAGCCGGGATGGTGTCGCTCCTCACAGGCGGAGCGGGCCCTGGGTGGATGACTGGGGTTGCCGGTCCCCTGGAAGCGCCAAAGCCTGGGGCAACGGCATCGCTAATTAGAGTCTGATTCAGCAACTGCGGTTCCAGGCTCTTTTACTCACTCATTCAAAACTATGCCCAGATGCTTTTCTCTGCTGTCGTGGGTTCCCGTCAATCCCAAGCAAGTAAGGGGCCAAGACCAGTGTTTCAGAAAGAGAGAGAGAATGTCCTTTCCTTAGGGTGCCCCTTTGGAAGGTAGGAACCTCGGCTGAACTCCCGCTCCAAGCCCCGGGCCCTGTGTAGCTCAAAGAGGTCTAGAGGTGTCTTGTCAGAACTTTGATCCCAACTCGTCTGTCTGTGTGAGTGTGTTGCGCAATCTTCTACCCCCAAGTGGAACCCGCATCCCCCAGTGTATGACTTTAGTGACTGGGGAAGTCCCATGCATCTTGATGGCCACCCCCCTATCTACCCTGAGCCAACTTCCCCCGTGAGAAGGCTCCTACGCTGTATGTAGAGTGTGAATGTGGAACACCGGTGATTACCCCCCACCTTATCTGAGATGGATACCGCACCTTAACCGAGGTGCAGTACCCTGTGGCGACCAGAGCCTCCGGGGTGCCACACTTGCACTCCATCGCCGATCACGTACTTAGGCCCTCTCTTGTCCTAAACTCACCTTGGCTAGTGGGAAGGCCAGCGAGAGCACTAGTCTCATAATTGTAATAATAAAACACAAGGTTAGGTACACAGACAAGGGGAAATAGACAAAAGAATATAACAAAATAACATGGCTGCAACCAGCCATCAAGGCTGCAGGCAACATGGCTCCAAACAGCAGAGAAACCACAACAAAAGCTCCAGCAGCTCCTAAAGCCTTTGTCCCTCCAAACGTGGTAAAAACAGAATGAATCTTCTATTTTCGACATCAAGTGATGGATCTTGTGACTATTTAATAGAGAGGGGAGTGGTCACAAACTGGCTGCATGTGGGGTGAATTAACAAGGAGCTACTAGCAGGGGAAATTACACTAACCCTTGCTGCATCAACAGAAAGCAAATACAATTAATATACAGAGCCTCACAAGTTAATATGAAGCTCAGATCCCAGAACCGTCACTAGGACGGAAGACACTTGTGACATTATAGCCGCCACGCACAGTGTAATGAGTGGCGATGGAAAAATCGCTGGAACTCCTCCATAATTGAAAGTCAAAGACTGCCAAGAGTAATAAAGTTCTCCTTAACTCGAACCAGTGACCTTTCACTTGCGAATCAACCTAATAAAACACTGAGCTATTAGAAAATGTGAGAACAGAGTGTAATTTGTAGTAGTCAAGAAGAAAAAGCATTTTCAAACAGCAGGAGCAAAACAGTAACAATGCAGTGACATGACAAGAATCTGCATAACTAATCATGTGCTAAATAGTTGTAAGTCAAGTGTATGTAGGAGATATCCAAAATGATTGTCTATAAAATGAAGGTACTCTAACACTCAAAGCTGTACTAGATGGTGAGATGTGGAACCTGAAAGTCAAAAGCTCAAATCATTGTTACCCCTTTGCTTGTCACTGTATATGATAGCCCCCACAACCCATATATATATATATATATATATATATATATATATATATATATATATATACTAGCTGTACTACCCAGCTTCGCCCGGGTTAATAACTGCTGTTAACAAAATAGAATGTATTAACATAAATGTATTCTGCACACAAAAACCACAAAACAAATAGATATAAATGTAATTATTAAAAGGCAAAAACTAAGCTAATAGAAGCATTCCACAACAAATATTTCAACACCACAGATATTCCACACAGATTTAACTAAATTGGCCAAGTAATGTGCTCCGTCTGTCTCTTTCCAGATCTGTCTCTTTCCCCGTCTGTCTCTTTCCCCATCTGTCTCTGTCTGTCTCTTTCCAGGTCTGTCTCTTTCCAGGTCTGCCTCTTTCCAGGTCTGCCTCTTTCCAGGTCTGCCTCTGTCTCTTTCTTTGTCTGTCTCTATCTCTCTCTTTATTTCCCCATCTGTCTCTTTCCAGGTCTGTCTCTTTCCCAGGTCTGTCTCTTTCCCCGTCTGTCTCCCCGTCTCTTTGTCTGTGTCTTGTACTGTATGTCTCTTTCCCTGTCTGCCTGTTTTTGTCTGTCTCTATTTCTCTGTCTCTTTCCCCTTCTGTCTCTATCAAAGTCTGTGCCTTTCACCACCTATCTTTGTCTGTTTCTCTAGCTGTCTCCTCCATCCATGTCTGCCTGTCTCTGTCCCTGTCTGCATGTCTGTCTGTCTCTTTCCCCATCTGTCTCTTTCCAGGTCTTTCTCTTTCTAGGTCTGTCTCTGTCTGTCTCTTTCCTCGTCTGTCTCGGTCTGTCTTTTTTACCATCTGTCTCTGTCTGTCTCTTTCACTGTTTGTCTCTGTTTGTCTCTTTCCCTGTCTGTTTATATCTCTCTATCTCTTTCCCTGTCTGTCTCTGTCTGTCTCTCTCTATCCGTCTCCCCACCGACATCTTATTACCTCACATATAAGCTTCTTATACTAAGAATGTCTTTTGTTCCTATAGCAACCACTCACAGCTCCTACTAGTAACCTGTAGTTCCAGGCTCCATTTACTTTAATGAAGGCATGTTTTTGGAGAGTAACTGTAAAGCGCAGGGTTAAATTTTCCTGTCAAAACATAGTCTACAACGTTCCCTGGGTCACATGAGGTGTCTGTGAAATTTTGTGATTGTAAATGGGACGGTGTGGATACACTTTTCGTTTCACTTTTTCCCCATTATGTAGATAGGGGCAAAATTGATTGGTAAATTGGAACGCGCGGGGTTAAAATTTCACCTCACAACATATACAGTCAGGGCCAGAAATATTTGGACAGTGACACAAGTTTTGTTATTTTAGCTGTTTACAAAAACATGTTCAGAAATACAATTATATATATAATATGGGCTGAAAGTGCACACTCCCAGCTGCAATATGAGAGTTTTCACATCCAAATCGGAGAAAGGGTTTAGGAATCATAGCTCTGTAATGCATAGCCTCCTCTTTTTCAAGGGACCAAAAGTAATTGGACAAGGGACTCTAAGGGCTGCAATTAACTCTGAAGGCGTCTCCCTCGTTAACCTGTAATCAATGAAGTAGTTAAAAGGTCTGGGGTTGATTACAGGTGTGTGGTTTTGCATTTGGAAGCTGTTGCTGTGACCAGACAACATGCAGTCTAAGGAACTCTCAATTGAGGTGAAGCAGAACATCCTGAGGCTGAAAAAAAAGAAAAAATCCATCAGAGAGATAGCAGACATGCTTGGAGTAGCAAAATCAACAGTCGGGTACATTCTGAGAAAAAAGGAATTGACTGGTGAGCTTGGGAACTCAGAAAGGCCTGGGCGTCCACGGATGGCAACAGTGGTGGATGATCGCCGCATACTTTCTTTGGTGAAGAAGAACCCGTTCACAACATCAACTGAAGTCCAGAACACTCTCAGTGAAGTAGGTGTATCTGTCTCTAAGTCAACAGTAAAGAGAAGACTCCATGAAAGTAAATACAAAGGGTTCACATCTAGATGCAAACCATTCATCAATTCCAAAAATAGACAGGCCAGAGTTAAATTTGCTGAAAAACACCTCATGAAGCCAGCTCAGTTCTGGAAAAGTATTCTATGGACAGATGAGACAAAGATCAACCTGTACCAGAATGATGGGAAGAAAAAAGTTTGGAGAAGAAAGGGAACGGCACATGATCCAAGGCACACCACATCCTCTGTAAAACATGGTGGAGGCAACGTGATGGCATGGGCATGCATGGCTTTCAATGGCACTGGGTCACTTGTGTTTATTGATGACATAACAGCAGACAAGAGTAGCCGGATGAATTCTGAAGTGTACAGGGATATACTTTCAGCCCAGATTCAGCCAAATGCCGCAAAGTTGATCGGACGGCGCTTCATAGTACAGATGGACAATGACCCCAAGCATACAGCCAAAGCTACCCAGGAGTTCATGAGTGCAAAAAAGTGGAACATTCTGCAATGGCCAAGTCAATCACCAGATCTTAACCCAATTGAGCATGCATTTCACTTGCTCAAATCCAGACTTAAGACGGAAAGACCCACAAACAAGCAAGACCTGAAGGCTGCGGCTGTAAAGGCCTGGCAAAGCATTAAGAAGGAGGAAACCCAGCGTTTGGTGATGTCCATGAGTTCCAGACTTAAGGCAGTGATTGCCTCCAAAGGATTCGCAACAGAATATTGAAAATAAAAATATTTTGTTTGGGTTTGGTTTATTTGTCCAATTACTTTTGACCTCCTAAAATGTGGAGTGTTTGTAAAGAAATGTGTACAATTCCTATCAGATATTTTTGTTCAAACCTTCAAATTAAACGTTACAATCTGCACTTGAATTCTGTTGTAGAGGTTTCATTTCAAATCCAATGTGGTGGCATGCAGAGCCCAACTCGCGAAAATTGTGTCACTGTCCAAATATTTCTGGACCTAACTGTATATATATATATATATATATATGTTGTGATGCGAAATTTATAAATATATATATATATATATACAGTACAGACCAAAAGTTTGGACATCTCATCCAAAGAGTCTTCTTTATTTTTATGACTCTGAAAATTGTAGATTCACATTGAAGGCATCAAAACTATGAATTAACATATGTGGAATGAAACACTTAACAAAAAAGTGTGAAACAACTGAAAATATGTCTTATATTCTAGGTTCTTCAAAGTAGCCACCTGTTGCTTTGATTACTGCTTTGCACACTTTTGGCATTCTCTTGATGAGCTTCAAAAGGTAGTCACCGGAACTGGTCTTCCAACAGTCTTGAAGGAGTTCCCAGAGATGCTTACCACTTGTTGGCCCTTTTGCCTTCACTCTGCAGTTCAGCTCACCCCAAACCATCTCGATTGGGTTCAGGTCTGGTGACTGTGGAGGCTAAGTCATCTGGCGTAGCACCCAATCACTCTCCTTCTTAGTCAAATAGCCCTTACACAGCCTGGAGGTGTGTTTGGGGTCATTGTCCTGTTGAAAAATAAATGATGGTCCAACTAAACGCAAACCGGATGGAATAGCATGCCGCTGCAAGATGCTGTGGTAGCCATGCTGATTTAGTATGCCTTCAATTTTGAATAAATCCCCAACAGTGTCACCAGCAAAGCACCCCCACACCATTACACTTCCTCCTCCATGCTTCACGGTGGAAGCCAGGCATGTAGAGTCCATCCATTCACTTTTTCTGCGTCACACAAAGACACGGTGGTTGGATCCAAAGATCTCAAATTTGGACTCATCAGACCAAAGCACAGATTTTCACTGGTCTAATGTCCACTCCTTGTGTTCTTTAGCCCAAACAAGTCTCTTCTGCTTGTTGCCAGTTCTTTTAATAATTAATTCACTGCACTCAAATTTGTGAATTTGCAAAGAGTGAAACAATAATTTATTAGAGCAAAGTGGTAAAGCAAACATGCGACGTCGTTTTGACCCACCGGGTCTTAGTCAAGTCGCTAGGTGAAAAGATACAAAATATATAATCAAAATACAACAAAGTTATGTACAATAATTCCTAATATATACTGTACATAATAGAGAAAATAAATACAAGATATATACAAAATATATACAGATCAAGACAACAAGTCATAGAACATTATCATGTGTAAGTTTTTGTATAAGCTATAATAGCTATGCAGAATAGTGATATATAATTAAAATTAAAAAAATGCAAGCATAATTCTTATGGGCCAAGTATTTGTAGAGCACACAAAGTTATTATTGAAAAAAGGTTATTCGATGACAATATAAAAATATATTGAACAAACAAGAGAAATGTACACAATTGTATAGTACACCGGCTAAGTTACCTGTATAATGGGTAACTGTAGGGTGAAGAATGATGTGCACTGTGGCACTGAAGTATATGGAAAAGGTGCCTGGTGAGATAAAACATAATAAACAAATGCAGTATATAAGAGATAAAAAGAAATGCAGTAAATAGGATAATACATTAAAGTTACCTTGAGGATATATGTGATTTGCAAGTGCAGCAGCGCCGTTGCCATTAGTTCTCATGTCCTAAGGTAAAGCCGAGGAGGGGGAGTATATAACTGAGATAGATTCAGTGAGCAGCCAATCGGGTGGGCTTGGCACAAGACATGTGACCAAGCGTCATAGCTGAGGACGTGGCAGCTAGTACCTTTAATAAGTGACTCATGCGCAGTGGAGCAAAGTAGACTGATGTACCGGCTTGTGGATGGATCTATATGAGGTAAACGCGCATGCGTAGTAAACTTGCGTAGAGCGGACCGGAAAGTTACGTAAATAGTGTGGAATATATGGAGCATGCGCAGTGAAGGAGAAACCGCTCGGCTAGTGTAAATAAGCAAACCGCAATGACATATGGAGAATCTGAATGAAACAAGGAAGCATAGATGGTATAATGCGTGGATGAGTAATGTAGTCCGACGTGTTTAGCGTAGTGTATGCAGAGCATGCGCAGTAGAGAGAAAGGAGGACTTAGAAACTGAAAGGCTGCATCTGTGTAATGGGGCAGTAAATGAAACCGTATAGCTAATGTATGTAGTATGCAAATCATAAAGTAAATAAGGTGGAAAATAGGTAGATAATGGAAAGATGAAAATAAAAATAAAAACTAATAATGAGAAGGAATAAATGGAAATAAAAATAAATTGAATAATGCAAGTTAGGTAAATGAATTAGAACTTCCAATAAATTATATTAGATGAATATGAGTTCAGTTTATGTATATGTGTATATTCTATAGGAAATATCAGTGAATAGCAGAATGAAAAGGGAGCTATTTAAACTAAGAGATCTGTCAATGAATGTATAGAACTAATTCTAGGAAGAGAAGGACATTGTATTAGAATAAAATGAAGAAAGAAAAGGAAAAATTAGGTAAATGAGAGTATGCAAACTATAGAATATTAATAGAAAAGAAGAGTGATAATGATAGAAAAGGGGACCAAAACAAATAAAAAATGAAATGAAAATAAAGATAAAAGTAAAATAAAATCGAAAATGACTAAAAAATAATAAAAATAGAAAAAATAAAAATAATAAAAATAAATAAAATAAAAATGTATATATGAAAGGACGGGGAAAAGTAAAGGGAAAAGAAAGGGGGGAAAAAAGGTAGCCGGTGTACTTATCAAAAGATACTTAATCAACGGTTCTCGAGAACAGAAAACAAGGTCATAATGCAGAAGTAGCAATAGAAGTCATAATAAAAGTGAATATTACGAGTTCAAAATATTAAGTTAAATTCACGGTTCAGGCCCTTAGGGTATAGGGTTTGCAAGGTGAAGATCCAAAAGGCCTCACGGTCCTTTAGAATCCTAATGTGGTTGCCACCTCTACGTGGTCTGGGAACTTGTTCAATGATTTGAAACCGTAGTTGGGAAACTGTATGGTGGGCTGAACAAAAATGGTGTGGGATAGGGAGCCAGGTTTTTTTTACACCTAATGGTGGATTTGTGTGAGGCTATCCTATCTCTCACATGTTGGGCAGTCTCACCTATATAAAGTAAACCACAGAGGCATTTGATCAAATATACCACGAAATTGGACTGACATGTAAAAAAACCTTTTATAGGGAAACTTTTCCGCGTATGTGGATGTAGGATCATGGGGGACTTGATGACGTTGTAACAGGATGCACAGCTGAGGCCAGGGAAAGGTCCCTGCTTTTTGTGTGCTCAAGAACTGTTGAATAGGCTGTCTAGTTAAACTACCAATATCAGCTCAAACAAGATTATCCCTAATATTATGTGATCTTTTAGGGCAGATGAGAGCTGGTGCTTTAAACACTTCAATCTGGGGATACGCAGTTGAGAGTAGGGATCAATGTCTACGGATACAGGCATAGATTTTAGGCATGATAGGGTGGTATGTAAGGACAAATGGTATTTGCTCAGTGTTGGTATTATTATGGGTATGTGATGGTGCGGTCATCTGTTTCTCGTGCCTCAATAAAGAGGGTAGTCCCGGTCTTGGAATTTATTTGTCATCTCATCAAGCCTAGTGGAAAGTATAGTGGTATCTGAAACTATCCTAGATACTCTCTGAAATTGAGAGCAAGGTAAACTATCCTTGGTGGCTCGTGGGTGGCAGCTTGAATATAGGAGTAGTGAGTTAGTGTCCGTGGGTTTGGTATATAGGTCTGTAGTGAGAAGTCCTGTTTTGTCCTTCAATACTTGATTGTCAAGAAATGAAATTTTATGGGTATTAGATTGAACCGTGAATTGAAGTTCAGCCCTGATGGAATTAAGTTGAGAAATGAATAAATCTAGGCATTCAGGAGAGCCGTACCAGATAAAAAAAGATGTCGTCTATGTACCGTAGCCAATTGGTGGCGAGTTGATTGAAAAGAGTGTTAGAGTAGACATGGTCGTGTTCGAAATGATCCATGTAACAGTTGGCATAAGCTGGTGCCATGCTGGAATCCATGGCCGTACCCCGTATCTGGAGGTAATATTGATCACCAAAGAGAAAGAAGTTTTCATGAAGCACTAATTCTAAAATATCTAAGCACAGTAGAACTGAATTATTGGTTAAACCTAAATCCTGGAGTAAAATCTTTACTGCCTCTATCCCTTTTGAATGTTCTATTGATGTGTAGAGGCTTTGCACATCAAGGGTCACTAGTAGACTATGTGGAGGGATTGAATTTAAATTATGGATAATTCTGAGAAAATGGCTTGTGTCAAGTACAAAGGAACGTAATTGTCTCGTTAATGGCGTCAGAATTTTCTCCAAGAAAATAGATAGGGGTGATAGGATCGAATTGGTAGAAGCTACTATTGGGCGACCAGGGGGAGAGGATAAAGACTTGTGTATTTTAGGTAATACATAGAGGACAGGAGTAATAGGATGTGCATTGGCCAGGAAATCTACAGTTTTTTTTATCTATAGTGTTTAACTGTAAATAGTGATTCAAACAAAGTTGTATTTTGTGTCGTATGGAAGATGTCGAGTCATGGGATATAGATCGATATGTATCAGTGTCACTTAGTTGTCTGCGAATTTCAGTTAAGTAAGCGTGTCGATCTAAAATTACTGTGGCTCCACCCTTGTCGGCGGGCTTGATTATTGTTTTTGTTAGTTTTAAATAAATCAATTGCCAGCTTCTCGTTGTTGGTGAGATTATGCCTAATTGGTAAATGTCCTAAATGTTGTGCACGGATGATGTCTCTGATATCCCTATCTAGCAGGTCAATGTAGGCTTCAGTGACATGGTAAGTAGAGGGTGGTTTATACGCACTAGGTTTTCTAAGGCTATAGTGTGATATGGATAAATCAGATGGTGTGTTACATACAACAGATTGTTGAGAGATATACTAAAGGCCACTTTACACGCTGCGATATCGGTACTGATATCGCTAGCGAGCGTACCCGTCCCCATCGATTGTGCGTCACGGGCAAATCGCTGGCCGTGGCGCACAACATCGCTCGGACCCGTCAGACCTGCCCAGCAACGTCGCTGTGGCCGGCAAACCGCCTCCTTTCTAAGGGGGCGGTTTGTTCGGCGTCACAGCAACGTCACTAAGCAGCCGCCCAATAGAAGCGGAGGGGCCGAGATGAGCGGGCCGAACATCCCGCCCACCTGCTTCCTTCTCTTTGCGGGCGGCCGCAGGTACGATGCTGTTCTTCGTTCCTGCAGTGTCATACCTAGGATGTGTGCTGCCACAGGAACGACGCGTCAACAATCAACGATTAGAGAAGTAATTTTGATTGTTAACGGTCGTTCGTGCGTTTCACACGCAACGACGTCGCTAACGAGACCGGATGTGCGTCACGAATTCTGTAACCCCCAACGACATCTCGTTAGCGATGTCGTTGCGTCTAAAGCGGCCTATAGTATTAGTGGAAATACCAAAATGTGTTTTTAGTCGTAGATTACGGTAAAAACGTTGTAAATCTTTTTCTAGTTGGAATGTATCCCACCGAGGAGTAGGAAAAAATGATAAGCCTTTTTGTAGTACATCCAGTTCAGTGGGTGATAAGTTGTATGAAGAAATATTGACTACCAGGTTAGGTTTCTTTCCTGGGTCTGGGAGCGTGTGTTCGTGCGTGGACCGGAACCGGTAGGAGGACTGCCTTGTCGGTGGTCTCTCCCTTTCCTTTGAGATAAAAAATGAGGTGGTAGCCGGGATCCAGGAGAATTGTCACTGTCGGAGCCAGAGGTTCCGTAGGATCTTGGTCCAGAGGGTCTGCGTCATGTGGTGGGTGCAGAAGATTCGCTCCATCTGTATACTCTGTTAGTTAAATAATCTTCAGTATCTCTCTGAAATTTTAGTTTTTTACAGTCCTGGAGTACCTGATGGTGTTCCTCGAGGATAGATTCTGTCCTGGATTTAAGACTATCCCAATCTGATGGAAACAGTGTTGACGTCAGTTGTGTCTCGATAGCAGTGATTTTTTCCTGTGATTCAGTAATGGCCCGAAGTATTCCATATTCAGCAGAATAAGATCGAGGGAGCATTTGTTCATGATCTTTTGGAATCGGTCACAGAACTCTTGTTTGTCCGAAAAAAGAGTGGGACTTAGATGACTTCTAAGGCCACGAGGAATTTTGTTCTGGCTATAATACTTAGCCAATGTTGCACAATGGAGATCGTAAGACTGTAGGCGTTTCCTTTCTTTCTTGTAGTCATGACTCCGTAGTTCACTAGTGGGTGTTGTAAGGAAATCACCCGATGAAGTTACACGTGCAATGATCGGTGTGGCCTCTGTGGCATTATAAGCAAAGGTTGAAGTCGTCATTTAGGAGTGGTGCAGGGAGACATAACGAAGACTATAATAATAATAATACAATGGTCTGCACTCAGACTAAAGCAGATGATGGTGCATGTGTCCTTAGCAGTGGTTTCCTAGCAGCTATTTTACCATGAAGGCCTGTTGCACAAAGTCTTCTCTTAATAGTTGTTCTAGAGATGTGTCTGCTGCTAGAACTCTGTGTGGCATTGACCTAGTCTCTAATCTGAGCTGCTGTTAACCTACGATTTCTGAGGCTGATGACTCAGATACACTTATCCTCCGCAGCAGACTTTTGGTCACCCTTTCCCTGGGAGGTCCTCATGTGAGCCAGTTTCTTTGTAGCGTTTGATGGTTTTTGCCATTGCACTTAGGGACACTTTCAAAGTTTTCCCAATTTTTCTGACTGACTTTCATTTCTTAAAGTAATGATGGCCACTCGTTTTTCTTTACTTAGCTGCTTTCTTCTTGCCATAATACAAATTCTAACAGTCTATTAAGTAGGACTATCAGCTGTGTATCCATCAGACTTCTGCACAAAACAACTGATGGTCCCAACCCCATTATAAGGCAAGAAATCCCACTTATTAAACCTGACAGGGCACACCTGTGAAGTGAAAACCATTTCCGGTGACTACCTCTTGAAACTCATTAAGACAATGCCAAGGGTGTGCAAAGCAGTAATCAAAGCAAAAGGTGACTACTTTGAAGAACCAATAATATAAAATATATTTTCAGTTGTTTCACACTTTTTTGTTAAGTATTTCATACGTTAATTCATAGTTTTGATGCCTTCAATGTGTATCTACAATTTTCAGAGTCATGAAAATAAAGAAAACTCTTTGAATGAGAAGGTGTGTCCAAACTTTTTGTCTGTACTGTATATATATACATATATATATATATATATATATATAGTGTGTCCACCCATAACCTTGCATACAGAAATGCTATGATTACAACGTGTAAAACTCACAAGGCTGCGGACGTGAAGCGATATCTCATGGAGACCTTCCTACAAGTCATTGGATATGGTGGCTGCATGGAATGGCCTCCACGCTCACCTGACCTGACCCCATTGGACTTCTTTCTGTGAGGTCACATTAAACAACAGGTGTATGCGACCCCTCCACCAACATTACAGGACCTACGATGATGTATCACAGATGCTTGTGCAAACGTGTCACCTACCATATTGCACGACGTGCAGCAAGATACAGTATGCTGTCCAGAGTCCAGATGTGCATTGCAGCCGACGGTGGCCACTTTGAGCATCAAAGTTAAATGAGCACCATATGTGTGACCAGCATTCAATGTTTTGGGGGGGTCATGGGTTTCCTATCATAGCATTTCTGTATGCAAAGTGTCGATTCGTATTGAATTGATGATGCCCTACAACTTTGTAATTCACCTTTTTTCTCTATCTCGTTCCGTTTTCGAGATAAAAATGCTAACTCCATTGTTTTCCTCCAGGTGGCGGTATAGGTGATTTCATTGCGTAGCGCATGGCTACTTTACTATACCTAGACACCACTTCTATGCCTATAGCTGCCGCCATTCTCAAGTTAATGGCGGTGGACAGAATATGGGTGGACAAACTGTATATATGATGGACAACACAATCACCATATATATATATATATATATATATATAATGGTCCCCACAGCCTAATCATGAAAAAATATAAAGATCCTACTCCCCTAATCCTAATTTCCAGAAGCGCAGCTTCTGTCTCCCCTTTTCTAGAGGGCCGGCAGAGGCAGGGTGATGTGCAATGATGTCATCGCGCTGCCTGTGTAAGTATGCTGATGTCTCGTAAGCTGCAGCATACAGCAGCTGCAGCTTAGGAGATGGAAAGGATAGAGAAGAGGGCTTGTGTCTCGGGATTGAACTGTGTCCGCATCATGGTGATACTGACATAGATCAATGCGGCAGTTGCTGGAGGTCCAGGGCTTCAGGCAAGAAGCACCAGATCTTTAATGCTAGTGACATCCCTGTCACCAATGTTAAATGTCTCCTTTAACAGTATATGAATTAATGCATTGGTACTATATCATATAGAATTTCTCCATGCTACCTAAATATTCACAAGTCCAGGGGTGCACATATCATTGGTGCAACCAACCGGCTCCACAGGGCAAGAGGTAAGGAGGCCCATGTCTACCCACAAAGCAGGTGAAATAGTGCATCACAATGTGCGGTGCCCCCCAATTTTGATAGCCAGCCAAGATAAAGCACGACAGCTGGGGGCTGGTTATTCTCAGACCAGGGTCGCCTAGGGTTATTATGTCGTTCTCCAGCCTAAAAATAGCAGCCTGCAGCTGCCCGGGAGTGTCACATCCATTAAATGCGACGAGCCTAGCGCTTTACCCGGCTCTTGCTGACTGCCCTGGTGCAGTGGCAATCAGGGTAATAGCAGGGTTAATAACAGCCCACTGCTGCTACTAAGCCCTAGATTAGTAATAGGGCGGGTCTATGAAACACCCCCATCACTAATCTGTAAGTGAAAGTAAATAAACACAAAAAAAATCCTTTATTTGGAATAAAATTCAAAAATCGCCCTCTTTCACCACTTTATTAATCAAAACACCCTCTGCAGGTCCGACGTAATCCACATGAAGTCCTACAAAAATTTAGCTCTGCTACATCTGAGTCACAGCGTGCGATCATGGAACACGACTGCCCGCTGTGAACTCTCGGCATTGAATGAACCGCAATCAGTGGTGACGTCACTCAGGTTAGCCGCGGTCACAGCAGAAAGGTTCCCATGGTCCTCCTTCTGCTATGACCGCAACTAAACTGAGTGACATCACTGCTGATTGCAGCTCATTCTCTGCCTGCAGTTACAGTGTGCGGACATGTTCCATGATTGCGAGCTGTGACTTAGATGTAGCAGAGCTGAATCGTTGTGGGTCCTCGTGTGGATTACGTCGGACCTGCAGGGGTGTTTTGGGGGTTAATAAATTGATGAAAGATGTTTTTTTTTGTATTTTACTTTAAATAAAGGGTTTTTTCTGTGTTTCTGTTTATTTAGTTTCATTTACAGATTAGTAATGGAGGTGTCTCATAGATGCCACCCATTACTAATCTAGGGCTTAGTGAGAGCTGTGGGCTATTACCCCGATTGCCACTGCACCAGGGCAATTAGGAGGAGTCGGATAAAGTGTCGGGCTTGTTGCATCTAATGTATGCGACAATCCTGGGCGCCTGCTGACTGCTATATTTAGGCTGGTGGGCAGTCCAATAAGCATGGAACTTCCCAGTCTGAGAATACCAGCCCCCAGCTGTCGGGCTTTATCTTGGCTGAGCATAAAAATTGGGGGGGGGCCGCATGCTGTTTTTTAATTATTTATTTTAATAATTAAAAAAAAAGACAAAAAAAAAACCACCGCATGCGGTTCCTCTTACTTTGATACACAGCTAAGATAAGTGCACAGCTGGAGGCTGCAGCCTGTAGCCGTGGGCTTTATCTGTGCTGGGAGTCATAATACAGGGGGACTCCACACCAAATATTTTTATTTATTTTTCATTGCGATACTGCCCCACAGACAGCACCTGTGATTGGTTGCAGGCAGACGCTGTAACACGGGTTGGGGGCATGTCTGACTACAACCAATCACAGATGCCAGGCCAGCTGGTGGGCAGAGAAAGCAGTGCATATGGATGAGCCTAATGAGAAGCCCAGGAAGTGAAGGAGGGGCCACGGGAGCACTGTATAGCCATCACGAAGCCTCGGTAAGTATGAAGCGCTTGCTTCATTCTTATTTTCTTTATTTTTCCTTTATTTATTGATTTTAATTTCTTGAGTGCCGGATCCGGATCAAACACCCGGAATCCTTGGCCCGTACTCAGCACCCGGATACCTTTTAAACCGCGCGGATCAGGACTTTTATAGTCCGGGTCCACCCATCACTACCTGCTACACAATTTGCACTTAAGCCCCCAACTTTTTAAACCACTATTCTGCTTGCAACCCTTGAAATCTGTATTTTTAGTTCACTGTCTAATATGTATATAAATAGGACATGGATTTTCTTTTCCAAGCAGCCACTAAAAAGGATTGCTCATTGTCAGGCACACACTGACATTGGTTGCCAAATGTTAGATGCATTGTCTGAAATAGCTTCATGCAATCACACAGGCTGTGCGGTCCATCCCGAAGAATTTGGGAAACTAAGGAAACACAAATCAGCTTTGGAAAGGTAAACCTTGTTTATTTTATGATTTTGAAGATAGATTAGATAGAGGGATGGATAGATAGAGAGATGGATAGATAGATAGAGAGATGGATAGATAGATAGTAACCTGTATGGTCAAAGTAAACCAGATTGGACTCAGTAATGGCACATTATGGACATATCAAATAACTAGGAACATAGTAAGGCTAAACCTGATGCAAACATTAAACTCCTTCTTTATATCAATAGTTAAAAGCCTTGAAGTTTTGTTCTCCATGAGGATATCATAATGTAAAACAGTGGTCCCGATCCTGCTGCTCTCCAGCTGTAAGAAAACTAAAACTCTCAGCATGCCCTGACAGCCACTGTGTATATATTGCATTTGGCATATGGAAATGTGTGTGTCTCACTTATATCAGTGATCTCCAACAGAATCCAACTTGATTAAATTCTCAGTGACTCCTTATGTTTTATTCAGAGTGATTTGCCTTTTCATATACATGCTGTTCAATGAGTTACCCATCCGCTATAACAGTGACTCACAGTCTAATCCTATCCCTGTAGTAATGTCATTGTTGGATTAGATGTTGGACGTTGTACCTGCTTTTAATTTTGCTTACTATAGTACTTCTGATAATGTAGTCCCAAGAAATATATCACTGTTCTTAGTCTAGTGATGTTCACTTAGTAATGACAAATGGTTTGTATTTCCAGCAGTCATGCTTACTACTGTACTCCACTTAACGTCTAAATTGTAATATAATGCAAGCCACACACAAGGAAAATAAATGGCCTTTCTTTGTAGGAAAACATAATACACAGTCTTAACAAAGGCACTACAATATTAATCCAGCCCACAAGTTCAAGCATGTTGATTTCACACAGGAGGACTTCTAACCTCCCCACACATACAGCTAATGAATCAACTGGAGATTCTTATGTCCACCATACTATGCCCCAGGGTGAGGAAATATGAGCAGCCAGTCCCATCCATCTCTCTAACTGCTCGTAAACTTGGCCCTTATCAGCCATATTAACTCTTTCAGTACTACAAGTACTGGAGCTAGCCTCCAGGCTTAAATCACAGAGGATATCCACCTCTGTGATACATATCTCCTCTCCTTGACATGCCCGGCGGCCATCTTAGATACCCCACCCTTTGCACAAAGACAAACGGGCTTGGCACCTTCCAACATCAGACAATGAAACCTAATCAGCATTACTATGTAGTTTCTCGGTCCTATACTCTACATGGAAGCTAAAGTTGTGGAGTTACAAGAACTATCTTTTTACCCAGGTATTATTTGCTTTTTTTTTGTGCATCCATCTCAGCGGGCCATGGTCTGACATGAACCTAAATCTCCTGCCTAATAAGTAGTATCTTAGAGTGTCCAATGTCCACTTGATGGCTAAACACTCCTTCTCCATGATGGAGTAATTCTTCTTGCAGAAAGACATTTTTCTGCTCAGGTACATTTTTAGGTGTTCCTTGATGTTCACTTCTTGGGACAAGACAACACCTAACCCAAGCTCTGAAGCATCTGTCTGGACAACAAATTCCTTAATGAAGTCTGGTGCCACCAACACAGGTAGTTCACACAGTGCTAACTTCAATTCTTGGAAGGCTGTCTCCGTTTCTGGAGACCAATTGGCCATAGCCAACTTTGTGCCATTAACGAGGCCAGTCAGTTGAGCAGTTACCATGGCAAAGTTCGGGATGAAGTGACTATAGTAGCCCACGATGCCCAGGGACACCCTGACTTGTCTCTTCGAGAGTGGTTGTAGCCAGTTCTGATTGACGTTCACCTCCATTTAATTGGGGCTTTGATCTTGCCCCTGTCCATGACATAGCCTAAGTATCTGAATTCTTCCATCCTGATGGCACATTTCTTTGGGTTGATGAAAAACCCAGCCCTCCTTAACCCCTTCACGATCTTGGATGTATATATATGTCCTAGGTCGTGTCCCCCCGGTTAGATATGTGCAGTTAACAGGTGGGGGTGGATCAGAGATCCAGCCACACCTGCTTACCACTTAGCTCGTGATGTCAAGATCTGACAGCATAATTTAAATTGCCACAGCGGGGATCACGCTGTTCTCTGCCGCCATTGTCGGCCCCATGATGCCATCACGGGGTACTAATGTGTTGTCATGGAAGCGCAGGATCAGCTGATGACCCCTGACACTAACATGACGTATTTCCTGTGAGAGCCGAGAGAGCGGCGGCACTCACAGGAACGCTACATTTCTGCTCATCAGAGCAATGCTGCTCTGATCAGCAGAAATGAACAGGCAATCAGACTGTACAGTGATAAAGTCCCCTAGGGGATAGTAAAATAAATAATAAAAAGGTAAAAAAAAAAAAAGTTTTAAAAAAATATGAAAATAAAAATAAAAAAATAAAAAATATACACATATTTGGTATTGCCACATTCAGAAATGCCCGATCTATGAAAATGTAAAATTAATTAATCTGATCGGTAGAGGTTGTGGTGAGAAAAAAATCCAAATGCCAAAATTACATTTTTTGGTCGCCGCAAAATATTTTTAAACTGCAATAACAGGCAATCAAAATTTAGAATCTGCACAAAAATATCTATACATATAATTGCCTTATTCTGTCTGTCTGTTTTGCTCCAAAATTGTGTCGTTACAGTGACAACCAGCGGATTGGCCGCTGGGCTCGGCATGGCCCCGCCCCCCCACCCGGATTGGCCTCTCACCCCGGCCCCCTGCACTTATTGGGCGCTCGCCCAGGTCCCGCCCCCTCACGCATTGGATGCTCGCCCTGGCCCCGCCCCCCGCACGCATTCCCCGAACCCACACGGAGACGCCCGACTCCCAGGTGCCGAGCCCCCCTGCACGGATTGGCCGTTCGGCTCTGCCTGGCCCCGCCCCCCGCACGGATTGGCTTCTCGCCCCGGCCCCCTGCACGTATTGGGCGCTCGGCCAGGCCCCGCCCCCTCACGCATTGGATGCTCGCCCTGGCCCTGCCCCCGCACGCATTCCCCGAACCCACACGGAGACACCCGACTCCCAGGTGGCTGCTGCAGCCCCGGAAGCCCACACCGGCAGGACTAAGTGGAGAAAAGCCACTAGCTTACCCCACCTGCTGGCACACGTGTGCCGGAGCCGGCGTAGGCTGGTAACTATAGTACACATCGGGTAACTATAGAAACCGCTTTCCTTAGTTACCCGATGTAACTAGCTTACCCCGGGTCCCGCACACGTCGGCACTGTCGCTTTTAATAGTTACCTTTTCTCCACTTTGTCGGCGCGCTCCCGTGCACTGTGTACACTACAGTTGCCGCGCGACAAGCTCCGATCACATGTTGTCATGTGACCAGGAAGTTGCGGCGCAGCCACTGTCCTGTACAGTGTACGGCTGCTTTCAGACGTCCATGTCACACATAGCACACATGCATGTATATACACACACAGCAGACACACATGGATACACCGAGCGCATACACACATACCGCACATGCATGTACACACACACACACACACACACACACACTCTGCTGTACACTCACCCAGCGATGCGGTCCCCGGCACTGAAGTCCCCAGCGCTGTTCCTGCTTCCAGCTCTTCAGGGCACTGAATATTCAGTGAGTATAATAAGCGGCGATAAGGAGCGGGAGGCAGCAGAGCCGGAGACAGCATCGCTGGAGAGAGGTAAATATAGAAAATATTTTTATTAAAAGCAAAACCTATGGAAAAAAAAAATGCTGTGCGCACTATGCGGATTGTGACAGCTGCATGTTTTGCTGCGGTATTCCCGCAGCGAAAACAATTGCATGTCACTTCTTTTCCGCAGGTAGCTGCGGGATTTCACTCCATTGACTGCAATGTAATCGTAAAATCCCACAGGGAATAACGCAGGCAGCAAATTCTGTGCGGTTCATTGCGTTTTCCTGCGTTATTTCGCGGTTTACCTGCGGTAATGTTCATCGCTGCCCTGCGGTTTGCAGGGAAGTGATGTCATTATGACAGGAAGAGGAAGCGGAGCAGAGAGTAATCACACACAGAGACATATAGAATACACACACATCACACACAGACACAGAATACACACATCACACTCACACACAGACACAGACATATAGAATACACACAGAAATCAAACGGACATATAGAAAATAAAAAACACGTGGCTCCGCTGTATTTTTACCGTCCAGCCACGGTAAACACAGTGGCGGACCGGTATTCTCAGGCTGGGGAGAGCGAGGGACAGCGTTAATGTACCCCCCCTCCCCCCTCTCCCACAGCCGAGAATATCAGCCCGCAGCTGCTCCGGGACTGTTGCATCTATTATGCGGCGGTCCCGGAGTGTCCCTGGCTCTTCCAGACGCCGTGATGCGGTGGCAGTCCAGGTAATAAGGAGTTAAATGACAGCGCATCGCCGCCATTTAAGTCCCGGCTTTTAATCATGGCAGCGCCTATGAGACAGCTTTCATGATTAAAACCCGTAATTAAAGTAAATAAACACAAACACTGAAAAATCCTTTATTTTAAATAAAACAAAAAGCTCCTCTTTCACCCGTTTATTAAGCTCCCAAAACACACAGCTCCGACGTAATCCACGTCCTCCGATGCCTGCATCCAGCTGTGACTGACAACAGCGCTGAATGAATGCAGCTTCGCAGGGAACCTGTAGAAGTAATTACAGGTCTTTTCCCACGGCCGGTAATATAAACACACTACCGCCCAGGAGAAATGCAGTGTGTCAATCTGTCCTCTATCATTTATCTAGCTATCTATCTATCCCTCTATCTCAGAAGGATTTTTTTTTTTTCAATGTGCTTTATTGCATTGAATGCATTAAAACACATGTACCAATCCGCACGCGGCAAAACCGCGGCAATACCGCGAACAATACCGCGGTAAAGCCGCCGCAAACCGCATGTGGTTTTTGGGTGCAGTTTGCTGCGGTTTTTTACCGCAGGTGCGGTAATCTTTCAAACCCTGCGGAATTTTCTTAAGAAAATTCCATTTTCCAGTGCGCACAGGGCCTAATACTTACCTTTTCTCCACTTTGTCGGCGCGCTCCCGTGCACTGTGTACACTACAGTTGCCGTGCGACAAGCTCCGATCACATGTTGTCATGTGACCAGGAAGTTGCGGCGAAGCCACTGTCCTGTACATAGTGTACGGCTGCCTTCAGACAACCGTGTCATACATAGCACACATGCATGTATATACACACACAGCAGACACAGCAGACACACCGAGCGCATACACATATACCGCACATGCATGTACACACACACACACACACACACTCTGCTGTACACTCACCCAGCGATGCGGTCCCCAGCTCTGAAGTCCCCAGCGCTGTTCCTGCTTCCAGCTCCTCAGGGCACTGAATATTCAGTGAGTATAGTGAGCGGCTATAAGGAGCAGGAGGCAGCAGAGCCGAAGAGAGCATCGCTGGAGAGAAGTAAATATAGAAAATATTTTCATTAAAAAGACCCATATTTTCTCCGGTATGTTTTACACTGATGTCGCACGGATCACATCAGTGTGCGATCCATGTGACATCCGTGCTGCCGGAGATGCCTGCGTGTGTGCATGCGGGGTCATGAAAAGTCACATGGTCCGTGTGCAAATACGGACGTGTGAGGCACATCAGAGAAAAACATGGGTACGTGTGACATCCGTGTTACAAAACGCATGTCACACGTACCTAAAACACGGACGTCTGAAACCAGCCTACGGCAGCGCGCCGGATCCGACAAAGTGGATAAAAGCTGTATGCGTGAAACCACTAGCTTACCCCGGCTCCCGGCACACGTGTGCCGGAGCCGGCGTAGGCTGGTAACCATGGTACACATTGGGTAACTATGGAAACCGCTTTGCATAGTTACCCGATGTGTACCATGGTTACTAGCTTACCCCGACTCCCTGCCCATTCAGATCGTTGGTCTCCCACTGTCAAACACGCCGATGCGTGCTGCACAGCAGGAGACCAACAAGCAAAAAATAAACCAGCACGGTCGCTTTGCATAGTTACCCAATGTGTACCATGGTTATCAGCTTACCGACGTACGCTGGTAACAAATGGTACACAATCATGTAACTATGGAAAGCGCTTTTGTTAGTTACCCAATGTGTACCATGGTTACCACCTTACCCCCGGCTCCTGGCACACGTGTGCTTGAGCCGGTGTACGCTGGTAACCATGGTACACATCGGGTAACTAAGCAAAGCGCTTTGCATACTTACCCGATTGTGTAACATGGTTACCAGTGTACGCTGGCTCCCTGCCCATTCAGATCGATGGTCTCCCAGTGTCAAACACGCCGATGCGTGCTGCACAGCGGGAGACCAACGAGCAAGAAATGAACCATCATTATTCAAGACTTGATGATTATATTATTATTCAATCTGCTAACCTACATACACATTCTAGACTACCCGATACGTTAGAATCGGGCCATCTTCTAGTATAGTATAATGACCTCACACAGGTCCTTCCACAGACAAAGTGAATCGTTTGTATAATGCTTATGCTAATTCAATCAGAGGGTGGGGATAACTATGAATAGATTATCTGCTCCATTGCAATTGTCCCTCAACTAGCTGCTCATTTGATATAGTTTACTTTTTTTTTATTTCAAAACCTAAACATCCGAGCTGACCACTACAGGTATGTATAGAATCAGCCTGATAAAGCCAGTATAGCACTGGCTTTAGCTTATATACTAAAATCCTGGTCATTGGTTCCCTTTAAGTCTTCATAAAGGAAGTTACACACATGCGCAATATTTTCAGGACCTGGCTATGATTCCGGCTCATGGAAATCATGTCATCAAGCCCAAATGGGAAAAGAGGTCCGACTAGTCTGGGGAAACAACACCCCTTTGACTAGTCAAGGACCTAATTTGCATACAAAAAATAGAGGTAATAAATGCTTCTTTTACACATTGATTTTAAGAGAATGATGTTATAAAAGCTGTTTAGTAAGGGAATTTTGCAAATGTAAATGCTGCTGACTTGGAGGGCATATGGGATCTGATAATTTCCCTTTAAGCATTTTCTGTGGTTGCAGCTACTGGAAACTGAGTTGGACAATTAGAAATTGCATCCATGGTTCTGGTTATCTATCTATATATATATATATATATATATATATATATATATATATATATATATATATATATATATATATATATATTATTATATATATATATATATATATATATATACACATATACACACACACACAGTATATATATTAATTATCCAGTGCATCAGAGGTGAGAGGCGCTAGTGAAGTGGCATCTCACGGCTGCCTGTCAGGTTTAATGCTTGGTCGGCAGGTATTGTGTATCTGTCCTATCAATTAAGATAGACTGTGTACACTATACCTGGCATGTGGCCGGCAGATGCCACATCAGTAGCACCTTTCATCTCTCAATGTAGAAGTGAGAGGCTCTGGATAACCCCTTTAATTATTCACTCTAGAGATGGAGAAAAAGAATCATTTACCTTTAGAGTGGTCCCTGCTGTTTGTGCAGCAGCCATGGGTAACAGAATGTGATTGATTCCTATAAAGGCTGCACTGTGTCATGGATGTCATGTATCATGCCAATTAAGCAACATACCTAAGACTATGATATACAATATGAACATACATGAAAGTTCCCTTTCAGTTTAGTAAATATTCTCTTCCACAATTTTACTGGTAACACGGGTATTCTCAGACACTTTAGGTAATACAGCCCTTACTATATTGCCTCTATTTTCAGATAGGTGCTGGATATAGAAATTTATGTAGGCTTTTTAGGTAATGCCAGAAGTAATTCAGGCATCCATCAACAAAAGACGGTTGCCAATCCTTCCTAAATCCATGCTGATAGAAGTTCTATACGTGCAGCAGGTGATTATTAAAGTGGCCATTTATGCAATGAAAAAAACCCAAAACACCAGGAGTACAACAGATCCACAATTTACTTGCTGGCCACTGATCCAGAGACTGTAAGGCCCCATGCACACACTGTAGTTTTTGATAAGTTTTTGGTGCAGTTTGTGGTGACCAGAAAGAGCACAGATTTTTAATCAGTAGGTATCAAATTATTCTGAATATTTTACACAAAATGTAATATTTGGTAGGGATTCACGCTCTCAGGTAGGCATTACATAGCGTTCGCACAATGTGACTTGGTCCAAATGTGCAGTTACGGGTCTCACAGCCTCTTCAGCAGGCACGTGTGTGTCAGTACTGCTCACCCAAACAGTTTACAATCCGTCTCCCAAACTCTACACAAACAAGGGATATATTCCTACCAGTCATGGTGTCCCCTTGAGCATTGATTCCTGCAGCTTCCAGCACCATCAAAAGTATTCAACCACATTCACAGTTCACATTAAACAACCTGGTCCCTCAGGAGTTTCCACAGACTGCACTCTGCTCCATCTCCCTAGCAGAGTGAAACCCCCCAGGTGAACACATAGCCTAGCTCTCTAGACATAGCTGACAAGGTGCACCTAATTAAGACCTGCAGTGCTAGGAAACTCAGTCCTACCTGGCTATGCTACATACCTCCCATCTGACCAAAACCTAGGGCTTGGCATCATTCACCAACACACAGAACCTATAGGACTTTTAATTGACTGGAGCGGACATTTCATGTTTTATTACATGCTAGTGGCGTAGTAATGCCAAAAACCTGCCCTATTTTTGAGTACCTCTTTTTGGCCATGCTGTCTATGGAAAGGTGACAAATTCCCTGCTACTTTGACATCAGCAATGTTGGATTCTGAATGGGCCAAAAAGCGAGGGATTCTCTAGTGGGTCCCATCCAGGGCTTTAGCAGGTTGTCATAATGTACTAATCATAAATATAAATACAACAATTTTGTTTTTGCTCCCATTTTACTTTCAAAGGCCTTTTTCTCTCAAATATTGTTCACAAATTTGACTGAATCTGTGTTAGTGAGTGGGGATGAATGAACCCATGCAGAAAAGTTTGGGGTTCATACTAGACACCGAGTATCCAAGTCTTGGACTCAGCTGTTAAAAAAAAGTCCATGTCCAAGTTTGGGTAGTTTTCATATGTTAATAATGTTTGTTGAAAGGCTGCAGCGCAGCCAATCAACAAGTTTTATTGCATGTGGAAGATGCCTATATGCTGCTGTGAACAATAAAGAAAAAAAAAAAAACTGACATGCGCTGCTGCCTATTTTTGATAATCGGTACAGGTAAAGCAGACAGCTAGGAGCTGCAACCCTCAGCTGTCAGCTTTTCCTTGGCTGGTAAGTGAAAATAGAGGGAATTACAAGCTGTTGTTTTCTTGGTTTTTTTTTTAATTATTTAAATAAAAAAATTAAAAAACAGAGTGAGGTCCCCCTTATTTTTGATAACCAGCCAAGGTAAAGCTGACAGCTGAGGTTTGCAGTCACTAACTGTCTGCTTTACCTGTACTGGTTATCAAAAATAGGTGGGAACCCATGTCATTTTTATTTTTTTTCTCTTTATTGTTCACAGCAGTGTACAGGCATCTTCCGCCTGTACACTGAGCTGGTATTATCTGAGGGCTGGTATTATCAGGCTGGGAAACCCATCGTTATTTGGTCCTTCCCAGCCTAAAAATAGCAGCTCACAGGTGCCCTAGAAGTGACGCATCCATTAGATTCACCAATTCTGGCACTTTGCCTGGCTCTTCCCAATTGCCCTGGTGCTGTGAATTGACAGCTGGCATCAAGCACAGGGTTTTATTAATGGATAAGCATCTATCAGGCACCCCATTACCAACAAGGTATGTATAGAGTTAAAAAAAACAGACACACAGGAAAAAAATAGTTTATTTGAATAGTAATCCGGAATTCTTTGATAATGCAAACCGATTATTGTAGCAGCTGTGCAGGTAGTTAGTTTAAGATGTTGAGGTCCTGGTCTGGTGTGGTTTGCGGTTGTAAGGTTGGATGTACTGCCAAATTCTCTGAATGAAACACCTTTGAAGATGGCTTATGGTAGAAAAATGAATACAGTGGAACCTCGGTTACCGAGTAACCCAGTTAGCGAGTATTCCGCTTAACGAGCAAAGCTTGCTGTAAATTTGTAACTCAGTTTCTGAGAAAGCTTTGCCGTACGAGCAAAATATTCACCGCACACACTTCCTGTTCTGTACAACCACCGCGCTCTAACCCGCTCTTGCAGTCTGCACAAACACGCACAAACACGCACGCACACACACATATTATGCTCACCTTAAGTGGGGTTTACATGCTGCGAGATCGCTAGCATCGGCTAGCGATGTCAAGCGCGATAGTACCCGCTCCCGTTGTACGTGCGATATTGTGTGATCGCTGCCGTAGCGAACATTATCGCTACGGCAGCGTCACACGCACATACCTGCTCTGCAACGTCGCTCTGGCCGGCAAACCGCCTCCTTTCTAAGGCGGAGGTTCGTGCGGTATCACAGCGACATCACACGGCAGGTGTCCATAGAAGCGGAGGGGCGGAGATGAGCGGGACGTAACATCCCGCCCACCTCCTTCCTTCCGCATTGCCGGTGGAGGCAGGTAAGGAGATGTTCGTCGCTCCTGCGGTGTCACACACAGCAATGTGTGGTGCCGCCGGAACGAGGAACAACATCGCTAAAAAAAAGAAAACGATTTTTTGTTTCAGGACGACCTCACCGCGGCAAACGATTTTGACCGCTTTTGCGATCGTTTAATGTCGCTCATAAATGTCACACACTGCGATATCGTTAATGACGCTGGATATGCGTCACAAACAACGTGACCCCGACGATAATTCATTAACGATATCGTAGCGTGTAAACCCCGCTTTAGTTTCCGTTCCATCGCCGGCCTCATGGTTCTTGTAGTTCACTGGTACAGGATGTGTATCGGTAACCATCGCGACAATGCAGGAACGTCGGCTGTCAGCCGCTACTCAAAGGCAGTGCACTGACCAATCAGAGGCAAGCGGCTCATGCCTTTGACGTCAGCAGTCTGGCAGCAGATGTTCCTCCCTCGTCGTGATGGTTACTCGATACACATCCTGTACCGGCGAACTGCAAGATCCAGGAGATCGGCGATGGAACGGAATATAAGGTGAGCATAATATGTGTGTGCATGCGTGTTTGTGTGTGTTTGTGCATGTTTGTACGTGTGTGGAATGGCACAATAGAGGACCAGGATGGGACATTTAACAAGTTGTGGAATGAATTGTCTGCATTGCAATGATTTCCTATGGGAAATCTTGCTTTGCTAGACGAGAAACTTGGTTAACAAGCACAGTCCCAGAACGGATTGTTGTCGTTAATTAAGGTTCCACTGTATTTAATTAATGGGCAACAGCTTTGGTGCACATTCCTGCAGTCAGCATGCCAATTGCACGCTCCCTCAAACTTGCAACATCTGTGGCATTGTGCTATGTGATCAAACCACACATTTTAGAGTTGCTTTTTATTATTGCCAGCCTAAGGCACACCTGTGCATTCATCATACTGCCTAATCAGCATTTTTTTTATGCCACATCAGTGAGGTGCATGGATTATCTCTGCAAAGGAAAAATGTTCACTGACATAAACAACTTTGTGAACAATATTTGCAAGAAAAAAGGCCTTTTGTGTACATTGAAAAAGTCTTACATCTTGGAGTTTAGCTCATGAAAAATGTGAGCAAAAACATAACTGACCTCTCCCACCTTTTCTACCATCTTATAGGGTCCCTGAACTGGGTAAGGAACATATTCTCCCCTGTGGGCACTAAGACAAGTACCCAATCACCAGGCCTAAATATTCTCACTAGAGACAACCATTTACTGTATACTCCTTGGATTGAGCCCCTTGTTCCTTGAGGAGGTGCTCTTTTACCTAGCCCCTCGTTTGGTCCCTCCTCTCCAGGCAGTACAGCAAGACGAAATTCACTGTTAACATCATGTGACCATATTACCACATATGATTTTTGGCGGCCTACCAGACTACTAGGTGTTACAGCTTTAGCCCACAAGTCTCAGAATAATGGAAAGTTACCTTCGATAATAATATGCAGCAAGTCCTTATTCACTCCCACTTTGTGGAATGCAGAACCACAATCTGTGCATATGTCAACCTGGGATAGTTCTTGGCATCACCATGGATGCACCGTCTTACCTCCACCCCCACCCCAGGGACTAGTACATTTCGAAGTGTGGTTGTTACTAGGCTCACCAAATGTTTGTAGTCCAGGAGTCCAGACACAGTAACACCGTTCACCGTCATGTGGCACTGAAGAGGTACATCACCAGAGTACGGTATGGTACCATGAGCAGGATGTGCCAAATATACATAGCACCAGTCTATGGAACAGTCCATTAGCTCAGAGGTTAAAGGACAAAGGAAACACCTTATTTCTGGACATTAGTTTTTAAAATAATATAAAAGGGCATAGGCCATGAGCAATTACAAGTCCTGTCTACCGTTACATACAACTTCAAACTTGAAATACATATAGCCTGCTTTAGGCTTCACACCAATAGATTGCAGTCCACATTCACATCTGATATTTCAGAAATTATGCTTTAAAGAGAGGCTGTCACTTGGTTTTTGCTACCTCATCTGAGAGCAGCATAATGTAGGCAAAGAGGTCCTGAATCTAATGATGTATCACTTAGATTACTGAGTGCAGCAGTTTTCACACAATCAGAGTTTTTAGATTTAGACATCCAGAAGAGTGGAGAAAGCTCTTCCCGTCAACACCAGCCATTCAATGTACCAAGTCTATAGAGAGTGAAGTGCTAATCAAAAGAAGGGGTGTTCTGGACAACATGTCACAAGCCAGCAAGTCAAAGCAATTATTAGTGATGAAACTCAGTTTAAGTAATCAACAAAACACAGCATAACATGTGACACATCGTTGAATTCTGTGTTAAAACCCTTACCTCATATAATCCACAGAATCCTGCTGACAGCTTCCCCCTAAGTAAACTAATGTTTCCCTAGTAGATATTAACAACATCCGGAAGCTTAATTTGATCATATAAATGTTATGTATTAGCGAAAGTGGAGAGCTCCTTTTAAAAATGGCTTCCACTGTAGACCACTACCGATTAAATAAGTGGCCACACACATCTAAATGGCAAATACATTTATGCCAAGCAGCTTCATACTAGATAGGCATTTTTTGGTTTTGATAACCCCTTAAAGTAGAATCTTTAAGAGTTGGACGTTTATTTGCATTTTTACAAGCATTTGGTTTCTGCAGCTGGAGAGCACTTCTGAAATTTATAACAAATAGGATGACACTAAATTTAGATACAGGATCATGTAGGACTTAGAATAAAGCCATGTAAAGTACATATTATTATTGTCCTTTACAGAGCACTTCTTGTGGTAGATTAAGCTGAAACATTCCGCCCTGTGGAACGGGAAGAAACACAATGATGTGTACAGACTGAAATAATACACACTAGTAGTTGCGTATAGTAGCACCATATCACATTACTAACAGTTACTTATATCATACTGCTAGGCTTACATTTCAAAGTAGCTGCAACTGTCCATTGTCGTCTTTCAACACTATGGAGAAAAATGTATCAACTATTACCAGTCTGTATTATTTAGAAAAATTCAGCAATCAGCACTTATTTGTACACTGCAAAACATATACTCAGTAAAGTTATGGAATGTTCGGCAAACTTAGACTCTCTAGTTCTTATAAAACTACAGCAGTCATATTCTTTTTGAGAGATAGAATTTCTGAACATTGGAGAACCACAAGCCAATATATACTATACAGCGGGAGAATTAAAGGGAACCTGTCATCAGAAATTTCGCCCAAAAGCTAAAAGATTCCCCCTCTGCAGCTCCTGGGCTGCATTCTAGGAAGGTCCCTGTTATTATTGTGCCCCATGTGAGACCAAAATAAAGCCTTTATAAAGTTCTACCTTTTTGTATGCAGCTTCTGTAAATCCGTCACGGGGGCGGGCTCTCTGCCGTCCGTTATTCTGACCCCTGGTCCTGTATGCCGCCCCCATCGCTCCTTTCCATATCTGATGCACCGCCCACTGCTCCAGCCATCCCCGCGCATGCCCAGTGCCAGTCTCACAGGACTGAGCAGTGTGACCGCTGGTGACGTGTGCGCAGGCAAGTGATTATGGACGGGACTGTGACTGTTATCAGCAAGTACCCGGCCATAATCTCTTGAGCGCGCAAACCTCTCCAGCATTCACACTGAGCTCAGTGTAGATGCTAGACTGTATGGGCTGCTTCCAGGGATGACGTCCCTTTGTCATGTGATAGGGGCGTGTTCGAAATACTATCACATGACAAAGGGACGTCATCCCTGGAAGCAGCCCATACAGTCTAGCATCTACACTGAGCTCAGTGTGAATGCTGGAGAGGTTTGCGCGCTCACGAGATTATGGCCGGGTACTTGCTGATAACAGTCACAGTCCCGTCCATAATCACTTGCCTGCGCACATGTCACCAGCGGTCACACTGCTCAGTCCTGTGAGACTGGCACTGGGCATGCGCGGGGATGGCTGGAGCAGTGGGCGGTGCATCAGATATGGAAAGGAGCGATGGGGGCGGCATACAGGACCAGGAGGCAGAATAACGGACGGCAGAGAGCCCGCCCCCATGACGGATTTACAGAAGCTGCATACAAAAAGGTAGAACTTTATAAAGGCTTTATTTTGGTCTCACATGGGGCACAATAATAACAGGGACCTTCCTAGAATGCAGCCCAGGAGCTGCAGAGGGGGAATCTTTTAGCTTTTGGGCGAAATTTCTGATGACGGGTTCCCTTTAAGCATTGAGCAAGTCACCAGTTTTCAAAAGTAAATATATTCCTAAAGGTGCTACTGACATGAATTTCTAAAGAGATGTCAGTAACAACTAATCCAATCCACACAAAGAAATCAAACCACAGATGTCTATAAATTTAGTGATGTGCAATAATGTGAAATGATATAGGGAAAAAGTATTGGATACATGAAGAAAGAGAGGTGCAAAAAGCCATGGAAAGCAATGACACCAGCTGAAATCTGTCAGTAATTAGAAAGCTATCCTGCCACTTAGCGAAAAAAAACAAACAAACGTGCTGGTTCAACTGATGACCTATTAAATGCTTCATTACCAAGTTGCCACACAAGAAACATCTCATGATGGGTTAAACTAGTGAGCTGTCTCAAGACCTTGACAACCTTATTGTTGCAAAATATACTGATGGAATTGGTTAAAGAAACATTTCTAAACTACTGAAGATTCCAGTAAGAATTGTTGAGGCTATATTCCTGAAGTGGAATGAACATAATTTCACCATAAGCCGTCCACAATCAGGTGTTCCCAGCAAGGTTTCAAACAAAGGAGTGAAAATAATTATCAGAAGAGTTGTCCAAGAGCCAAGAACCACCTGTGGAGAACTACAGAGAGACCTGAAATCAACAGGTACAATTGATTCAAAGAAAACAATAAGTAATGCACTGACTCAACTTCCATGGCCTGTATGCATGTTCTATATGCAAGACTCCTTTGCTATACAAAAAGCATGTTCAAGCATATTTAAGGTTTCCTCACCAATATTTAGACAAGCCTGTGAAATATTGGAAGAATATAGTTTGGTCAGATGAGACCAAAATTGAACTTTTTGGATGCCATAATACACACCATGCTTGGAGGCCAAAATGCAGATATCACCATATATCAGCATATATAAGCCAAAATGCATATATCACCCCCAAAACACTATACCAACAGTGTAGTTTTGAGGCGGGAACATTATGGTGTTGTGCTGTTTTTCAGCATACCGTACAGGCAAATTTCATATAACTGAAGGAAAGATGAATGGACAAATGTACCGAGACATTCTTGATAAAAATCTGCTGTCATCTACCAGGGTGATGAAGATGAAACAAGGGTGGACATTTCAGCAAGACAGGAAACTCTCAATTGATTTCAGAGAAAGAAAATAAAGTTGCTAGAATGGCCAAGCCAATCACCTGACCTCAATACAATAGAACATTTAGGAAGGAACTGCAGCTCAGAGTTCATAGAAGGAGTTCACAGAACCTTCAGAATATTAAGAGTATTTGTATGCAAGAATGGGACAAAAATCACACCTGAGCAATGCATACCACTAGTTTCTCCATACAAGAGGCGCCTTGAAGCACTGTTTATCAACAAAGGCTTTTGAACAAACTATTAATTAAATTTCACTAAGGCCTGTTTCACACGTCAGTAAAAAACACAGACGTTCTTTACTGATGTGTAAAAAATGCCTATGTCCCTCCGTGTTCCGTGATTCACGGCACACGTGGGTTTTCCATGTGCAATCCGTGATCTGTGATTGCACATGGACGTATGCTCACCTGTCACGTTCCTGTTCTCCATGGTGCTGAACTCCTTGGCTCTGCAACATCCGCCCACCGCTCTCTGCAGCTACTTCCGGGTCGGCTCTGGCTGCATTCATGCATATTCATGAGCCGGCCAGGAAGCTGCAGAGAGCACGGGCTGCAGAGAGCGTCACTGGAAGGGTGAGTTCAAAATGTTTTTTATTTTATATGTCCATGTTTTTCTGGTACGTGTTTCACAGATCACGCCTTAGTGTGGTCCGTGGGACATCAGTGATGCCAGAAAAAAACGGACTTGTCTCCGTGCGGCAATCACAGACACGCGTGTACGCTGCACGGAGACACAGTCAGTGAAAAATCACTGATGTGTGAGCAGCCCCATTGATTATAATGGATCTGGGTATGTCAGTGATTCTGGTACGTATAAAAAAAAAGCACAAACGTACCAGAATCACTGACGTGTGAAACGTGTTTAATACTCTTTCTCTGTGTCATTTCTTATTATTGAACATTACTAAACTTATGGACACCTATGGTTTGATTTCTTTGCCTATGCGGATTGAATGGGATGTTGCCGACATTGGTGATGTGTTGAATACTTATTTAACCCACTGTATATTATTTAGGCAGAAATCAACACCATTATGTTCATGTGCCACAAAATGATATGAAATATGAGGGTGAGCCAAAGTGTGTATAATATATGCCATAAGTGTGTAAAAGTTGTGAGAACCAGAGAACAAGTGTCCCGTTTCCCTTGTTTGCCAATTTCGTGCAACATACAGAGAAAACAGTGTTGACTTCAGTGTCCTATGGAGACAGCGACCACCCAGGATCATCAAATGTAGGTCTTTGGATCCCCTATACTCCAATCCTAGCAGGACAGTGACAAATGGTTTTCGCAGCCTATCATGTTGACTTCTTACTGCGGCTATAACATACTACCCTGTAATAATGCTTTTGGGTGCTGTTTAGAACTGTTGACTAGATTGTGATAGCGAATCTTTTTTTACAGACTGAACTCAAAAGTTTAAATGGTTCAGTATAAAACGATGTGGATACCGACTAAACCTTGTATGTTATAAAGGATCATGGGCTGCCTATGCTCCATCTGCATTCACTTATTCTATCACAAACGACCTGGAAAAAGGCTAAAAAGGACTGGAGTTTTCTCCTGTTGTGGAAGAAGAAAAAATAAACCCGCTGACTGGATGTCGTGTGATGCATTTCAGTTAGGTCAGCCATTAGAAGACGTTAATTATGAAAGGTATGGATTTTTTCTTATTATTGTTGATTTTTGGAAATAATTACTTAATCATTCTTGGGCTACATGCGCACGCAGCTTTTTTTCCTGCTTTTTTGGCTGCAGTTTTGTTGTCAGAACTTTCTGACATTTGACTTCCCAGCAAAGTCTAGGAGAAGTCAGATTTGCTATGCGCATGTTGCAGTTTATTTGTCAGCGTTTTATTTGTCAAAGGTTTGTGACAAATAAAATGCAGCATGTTCATTCTTCCTCCGTTTTTGTCAACATTTGTCACAAAAACGCAGCAAAAACGCACCAAAAATGCACCTAAAATTACATGCTTTTTTAGTGACATTTCCAGGCTCTCTCTGACAAGGTGCAGTTTTGGCTGCATTTTGGCTGCAGTTTGTGAACACAAAAAGATGCAGCGTGCGCATGTAGCCTTGGACCAACCAAGGCCAACATTAAAAAAAATGTCAGCAGGTTTTTGCTATTTAATTAGGGAGTAGCACAATATAGGGAACGAGACCCTGATTCCAGAGGTGAGTCACTTATTAGGCTATGTGTTGTAGATTCAATGTTCTCACATTTTCCCAGCTGGAGTTGAACTCTACTGGACTTCAGCTCAAGCGACAACCAGTTAGGCTAATCAATATAATTCCACCACTGATTACCAGCTTGATCATAATTCAGTGTACATAAGGAAGCTGTCAGTCAGGGGTGTAGGTGGGTTATGCATCATTTCTTTTAGCTCTGCTACATCTAAATCAGACAAAACAGGTATTCTATGAAAGTTACACCAAGCAGCCCAGTAAGTGATACATCCCTAGAATCAGGTTTCTTGCCCTATGTTATGCTATCAGATTATATCGCAAAAATCTGCAGACAAATTAACTGTAAAACTTTAGGCATAATTTGTAGCCCTGTTTGGTATTTTTTGAAATTTTATTACCTATATTAGTCACATACAGGGGGGGGTTGAGCTTGGATTTTAGTATGCCAAATGTATAGCAATTTCTGCACATATACTGCATACCATATACATGGGAATAATAAAGACAAGCTGCCATATGGAATACAAAAGGAAGAATTACAAAGAATTATTTTTGGATTGCTGGCTAGTGATGTGATAAGGGTGGTGAAGTAGATTTGTTTGGCCAGATAGAGAGAAGAGTTATAAGTTTTGAGCATTAATTTATAATAGATGACGTCTTCTGCTGAAAGTGATTTTCTCCACAAAGGCTCTGTACACCTTGAACAGTACTGGAGAAAACATGTTTGCAGAGTATGCCAGGGCTGCCACTGTCTGTGCTGGGTTTTTCGACGTGTAGCTGATACAGCTTCATTCTGGGTAGTCTGCAATGTCTTTGTTACACCACTCACACACTAGAGTGAGATAATAGTCATGTGGGGTGTAGAATAAAGTGTACAACTAGATGGTGCAGTGAGCATGAGTGTGCTGCGAGAGCAGAAGAAAAGTCAGACAGGCCGAGGTCAGTCCCGAGAGGACACAACAAATTACTGGGAGTAGACAGGAACGAGGTCTGGATTCAGACCAGGGGACAGGTAACCAGGAGAGTACGTATGGAACACAAGGGGCAGGCAAAAATGGAGTCAGGAGGAGGTCGAAGGTCAGAAGCTGAATGGAAACGACAAGGTCAGGGGGGGCAGGCAGAGCAAAGTCAAAAGACAGTCCAGGGTCAAGTAGCCAAGATCAAATCACAAGGCAAACCAGGAGCTAGGCACTGCAAGAAACTCTGAAATATGACTGGCACCGCTCCGGCCGAGAATGCCCCCTGATAAAGTAGAGCAATTACCCGGAATGCAGAGCATGTGGGCAAGCCCCTCCCATCACCAGCAAAAGACCCGATGTAGGGAAACAACCCACAGGAATACAGAACAGCACCGAGACACCAGCAGGATATTCCGCGCGGTACACAGGCAGATATCGGCTCCACAGGAACAGAAAGAAGTCACAGTACAGAAGACGCACTGCAAGTCAGGACCGTGACAGTCTGATTATAATGTGACAATGTAGAGTCTGCATAGGAGAGGGAGGAGATGGGAGCTAAAGATGACTATATATTGCTCATAAACTGCTGAGTATTGATGGCACTTAGATTTCTGTATGTGTGATAAGTGGGAATGTCCTGAGTGTGGAGACAGTTCTTGACACATTACAGAAGATTGTGGTCAGAGAGTGGGAAAGGGGAGTTAGAAATATCATGTACTGAGCAGAACTAGGAGAAGACTAGGTACAGCGTATTCCCATCATCATTGGTAGAAGAGTTAGTGAGCTGTGTCAGGCTGAAAGAGGTTAGAGAAAGAAAATGGGTGGCAGATAGGGAGAGCAGGTCCTTAACCCCTTCACGACCGCGGGCAGTAAAATTACGTCCTATTTTAACGTGACTTAACGACCAGGGACGTAATTTTACTGCCTAAACTTCATTTGATTGCCGTGGCCATAGCAATGGCTTTCAAATGATGTCCCCTGCTGTTTCTTACAGCAGGGGACCTTTGCTTGACCCCAGGGGGGGTGGCATCGCCAACCCCCATAGGCGATCGATGTGATTGGCTGTTCAAATCGGAACCGCCAATCACATTGATCACGCTGTTTTCGGCAAAAAAAAATGCCAAAAATAGTGTGATCTTGTAAAATCCAGCTAGGACCGGGGCTGCAGCAGCTCCGATCATTGGCTGGAAGCAAGCAGACACCGTGGCCCCCCCCCCCCTGCAGCACTGATTGGAGCGATCGTGCTATGACGCGCAATCGCTCCAATCAGTGTGCAGTGGGGCGGTCTGATCTGCCGGTGGCCGCCCTCCCCAGGCCTGTGCTGGTCTGGGGACCCTCCCCCAACATGTCTGCAGCGTGCAGCACTGGCTGGTACTAGTGGTACCACGCCACCGCTGCTGCTGCTGTCACGTCACGGAGCAGGAGCGGTGAGTATTGTGCTCACCTTGCAGCCCCTGCGCGCTTCCGTAATGGCCCCTGCTCGTGCCCCCCTGCGATCTGCCCCCCCCCGACATCCCGATCTGCCCCCCCGACATCCCGATCTGCCCCCCCGACATCCCGATCTGCCCCCCGCCATCTCTATTCTGCAGCTCCTCCGGTATCCCTCCTCCCCTGCTCTCTTGCAGCCCCTGCGCGCTCTTGTGATTTGCTCCTGCGCGCTCCCGTAATGGCCCCTGCCCGTGCCCCCCTGCGATCTGCCCCCCGCCATCCCGATCTGCCCCCCGCCATCCCGATCTGCCCCCCGACATCCCGATCTGCCCCCCCACATCCCGATCTGCCCTCCGACATCCCGATCTGCCCCCCCGACATCCCGGTCTGCCCCCAGACATCCCGGTCTGCCCCCAGACATCCCGGTCTGCCCCCAGACATCCCAGTCTGCCGGCCTCCCCCGTGATCTCTATTCTGCAGCTCCTCCGGTATCTCCCTCCTCTGCTCTCCCCCTCTCCCTCTGCTGTCCCCGTCCCCCTCTGCTGTCCCCGTCCCCCTCTGCTGTCCCCCTCTGCTGTCCCCCCGACGTCCTCTTACCTGTCTTCACCAGCCGATCACATCTGCCTCCATCGCTGGGTCCTTCTTCCTGGGTCTTCTGCTAAGCTGTCCAACTTCCTGCCTGCTGGCTGCTGCTGTAAAGCTGTTCCTTGCCTTCTGTTCCTCCTGCTAATCCTCTGGGTACTGTGAGTATAACTTTTTTTTTTCTTTTTTTTCCTCTATCCCCTTTCTATTTTTACACCTCATGCGTCCGTGCGTCCCGCCGAGCGCTGATCAGGGATGCAGATAACGTATCTGCATCCGTGGTCAGTTTTCGGCGGGACTTTTTTCCCGTATTCCCAACGCTTTTTGTATCGCATCTGTCCGTGCGTCCCGCCAAGCGCTGATCAGGGATGCACATAACGGATCGGCATCCCTGCTCAATTTTTGGCGTGACAAAAAGCGTCGGGGATACGGAAAAAAAAGTATCGCATCTATCCGTGCGTCCCGCTGAGCGCGGATCAACATCCCTGCTCAATTTTTGGCGTGACTTTTTTTTTTTTCCGTATCAACAGCGTTTTTTGTATCTCATCCGACCGTGCCTCCTGCAGCGGCCGATCAGTGCACCGCGTCTGTGCGTTTGAAAAGTCAAATGGCGTTCCTTGTCTTCTGAGCCCCGCCATGCGCCCAAACAATTGATTTCCACTACATGTGAGGTATCTGCGTACTCGGGAAAAATTGCACAATACGTTTTATGGTGCATTTTTTCCTGATACCGTTGTAAAAAGAAAAAAAATTTTTAAAAAAATAAATAATTTTCACGGTTCAACGTTATCAACTTTCAGTGGAGCCCCTGGGGGTACAAGGGGCTCACTAAACATCTAGATAAATTCCTTGAGGGGTCTAGTTCCAAAATGGGGTAATTTGTGGGGGAGCTCCACTGTTTAGGCACCATGGGGGGGGGATCTAAAAACGTGACATGGCGTCCGCTAATGATTCCAATCAATTTTGCTGTCAAATGGTGCCCTTCTCTTCTGAGCCCCGCCATGCGCCCAACAATTACTTTCCACCACATGTGAGGTATCTGCGTACTCAGGAGAAAATGGACAATACGTTTTATGGTGCATTTTTTCCTGATACCCTTGTGAAAAAAAAAGCTACCTAGTTGAAGCAACAGTTTTGTGGTAAAAAAAATTTTTTTTCTTTTCACGGCTCAACGTTATAAACTTCTGTGAATGAAGCCCCCAGGTGTTCAAAGTGCTCACCAAACATCTAGAAAAATTATTTGAGGGCTCTAGTTTCCAAAATGGGGTCACTTGTGGGGGAGCTCCATTGTTTAGTCACCTCAGGGGGTCTTCAAACCCGACATGGCGTCCGCTAATTAGTGCAGCTAATTTTGCGTTCAAAAATTCAAATGGCGCTCCTTGCCTTCCGAGCACTGCCGTGTGTCCAAACATTTGATTTCCACCACATATGAGGTATCTGCGTACTCAGGAGAAAATGGACAATACATTTTATGTTGCATTTTTTCCCGATACCCTTGTGAAAAAAAAGCTACCTAGTTGAAGCAACAGTTTTGTGGTAAAAAAATTTTTTTTTTGGTTTCACGGCTCAACGTTATAAACTTCTGTGAAGCCCCCAGGTGTTCAAAGTGCTCATCAAACATCTAGAAAAAATATTTGAGGGCTCTAGTTTCCAAAATGGGGTCACTTGTGGGGGAGCGCCATTGTTTAGGCACCTCAGGGGGTCTTCAAACCCGACATGGCATCCGCTAATTAGTGCAGCTAATTTTGCGTTCAAAAATTCAAATGGCGCTCCTTGCCTTCCGAGCACTGCCGTGTGTCCAAACATTTGATTTCCACCACATATGAGGTATCTGCGTACTCAGGAGAAAATGGACAATACATTTTATGTTGCATTTTTTCCCGATACCCTTGTGAAAAAAAAAGCTACCTAGTTGAAGCAACAGTTTTGTGGTAAAAATTTTTTTTTTCTTTTCACGGCTCAACGTTATAAACTTCTGTGAAGCCCCCAGGTGTTCAAAGTGCTCATCAAACATCTAGAAAAAATATTTGAGGGCTCTAGTTTCCAAAATGGGGTCACTTGTGGGGGAGCTCCATTGTTTAGGCACCTCAGGGGGTCTTCAAACCCAACATGGCGTCCGCTAATGAGTGCAGCTAATTTTGTGTTCAAAAATTCAAATGGCGCTCCTTGCCTTTCGACCTCTGCCGTGCGCCCAAACAATTGATTTTTACCCCATATGGGGTATCAGCGTACTCAGGAGAAAATGCACAATAAATTGTAGGGTGCACTTTCTCTTTTCTCCCTTGTAAAAATGAAAATTTTATGGCTAAAGTAACATTTTTGTGTTAAAAAGTAAAATTTTCATTTTTTCCTTCCACATTGTTTTGGTTCCTGTGACGCACCTGAAGGGTTAATAAACTTCTTGGATGTGGTTTTGAGCAGTGTGAGGGGTGCAGTTTTTAGAATGGGGTCACTTTTGGGTATTTTCTGTCACGTCGGCCTCTCAAAGTCACTTCAAATGTGATGTGGTCCCTAAAAAAATATTTTGTAAATTTTGTTGGAAAAATTAGAAATTGCTGATGAACTTTGACCCCTTCTAACTTCCTAACGAAAAAAAAATTTCTTTCGAAAATTGCGCTGATGTAAAGTACACAAGTGGGAAATGTTATTTAGTAACTATTTTGTGTGACATATCTCTCAGATTTATGGGCATAAATTTTCAAAGTTTGAAAATTGCGAAATTTTCCAAATTTTCACACAATTTCCTAAATTTTCACAAATAAACGCAAAAAGTATCGGCCTAAATTTACCACTGACATGAAGTACAATATGTCACAAAAAAACAATGTCAGAATCGCCAGGATCCGTTGAAGCGTTCCAGAGTTATAACCTGTCAAAGTGACACTGGTCAGAATTGCAAAAAATGGCCCGGTCATTAGGGTGTTTTAGTGGCCGGGGGTGAAGGGGTTAATATGGATTTTAAAGTTCTCCATGATGAAAGTGGGAATGTGACAGTATAGAAAGTAAGGAAGCCAAGTGGCAAAGTGATCCGGAAACTGCCGGGAGGAGCCTGGAGGGCGATACACAACTGTCACTCGCATGGAGAACTGTTTGAAGAGTCTAATGGTGTGAACTTCAAAAGGAAGGAAACATAAGTGAGGGTACTGGAGGGGATGACCTGGAAAGCACATTGTGATGAAAGGAGCAGACCAACACCTCCACCTGGTCTGTTCTCAGGTCTGGGGTTATGTGAGAATTGTAGCCCACGATACGAGAGCAGCAGAGGCGATGGTGTCAGACTGCTGGATCCAGGTTTGTGTAAGAGCAAGAAGGTGAAGGGAGTTGGAGAGGAAAAAGTCTTGAATGTAGAGGAGTTTGATGCACACTGACCGTGAGTTCCAGAGTGCACAATTTAAAGAGACAGGGTAAGGTGGTCCAGTGATTTGTGTGAGGCTGTATGGTGGTAGTGGATGGTTTGGAGTGATTGAGAAATGTCAGTAAGGCCTCAGTGGGAGAAGGGCTGATATAGAGAGAGGGTGCAAAATAGGTAAGAGGAGTGTATAGGTGAGGGAAGGCAGAAACTAAAGGGCCATTTACACGCTGCGACATCGCTAACGATATATCGTCGGGGTCACGGTGTTTGTGACACACATCCAGCGTCGTTAGCGACATCACAGCATGTAACACCTATGTGCGACCTTAAATGATCGCAAAAGAGGCAAAAATTGTTGGTCTGTAAGACGTCGTTCATTTACCAAAAATCGTTGTCTGGTCAGCAGCGAGGTTGTTTGTCGTCCCTGCGGCACCACACATCGCTACGTGTGACACCGCAGGAACGATGAACATCTCCTTACTTGCATCCACCGGCAATGAGGAAGGAAGGAGGCGGACGGCATGTCCCGGCCGCTCATCTCCTCCCCTCCTCTGCTATTGGGCAGCCGCTTAGTGACGCCACAGTGACGTCGCTATGACGCCAAATGCATCTCCCCCTTGAAGGAGGGATTGTTCGGCGGTCACAGCGACATCGCTGCAAAGGTATGTGCGTGTGACGCTGCCGTAGCGATAATGTTCGCTACGGCAGCAATCACCAAATGTCGCACGAACGACGGGGGAGGGTGCTATCGCGCACGACATCGCTATCGCTGGCGATGTCGCAGCGTGTAACGCACCCTTAAGACATACAAGACTAAAAGAGGTACAGTGGTACCTCGCTTAACGAGTAACCCACTTAACGACAATTTCGCTACGTACAGACCCAGACTGCGCGCGCCCCACTGTACAGACCCAGACTGCGCGCTCCCCACCGTACAGAACCAGACTGCACGCTCCCCACCGTACAGAGCCAGACTGCGCTCTCCCCTCCGTACCAAGCCAGACTGCGCGCCCCCTCCGTACAGACCCAGACTGTGCGCGCCCCACCGTACAGAGCCAGACTGCGCGCCCCCTCCGTACAGACCCAGACTGTGCGCGCCCCACCGTACAGAGCCAGACTGCGCGCTCCCCACCGTACAGAGCCAGACTGCGCACTCCCCACCGTACAGAGCCAGACTGCGCTCTCCCCTCCGTACCAAGCCAGACTGCGCGCCCCCTCCGTACAGACCCAGACTGTGCGCGCCCCACCGTACAGAGCCAGACTGCGCGCCCCCTCCGTACAGACCCAGACTGTGCGCGCCCCACCGTACAGAGCCATACTGCGCGCTCCCCACCGTACAGAGCCAGACTGCGCACTCCCCACCGTACAGAGCCAGACTGCGCGCTCCACTGTACAGACCCAGACTGCGCACTCCCCACCGTACAGAGCCAGACTGCGCGCTCCACTGTACAGAGCCAGACTGCGCGCTCCACTGTACAGAGCCAGACTGCGCGCTCCACTGTACAGAGCCAGACTGCGCGCTCCACTGTACAGAGCCAGACTGCGCGCTCCACTGTACAGAGCAAGACTGCGCGCTCCACTGTACAGAGCAAGACTGCGCGCTCCACTGTACAGAGCAAGACTGCGCGCTCCACTGTACAGAGCCAGACTGCGCGCTCCACTGTACAGAGCCAGACTGCGCGCTCCACCGTACAGAGCCAGACTGCGCGCTCCACCGTACAGAGCCAGACTGCGCGCTCCACCGTACAGAGCCAGACTGCGCGCTCCACCGTACAGAGCCAGACTGCGCGCTCCACCGTACAGAGCCAGACTGCGCGCTCCACCGTACAGAGCCAGACTGCGCGCTCCACCGTACAGAGCAAGACTGCGCGCTCCACCGTACAGAGCAAGACTGCGCGCTCCACTGTACAGAGCAAGACTGCGCGCTCCACTGTACAGAGCCAGACTGCGCGCTCCACCGTACAGAGCCAGACTGCGCGCTCCACTTTACAGAGCCAGACTGCGCGCTCCACCGTACAGAGCCAGACTGCGCGCTCCACTTTACAGAGCCAGACTGCGCGCTCCACTTTACAGAGCCAGACTGCGCGCTCCCCTCTGTGCACACTGCTAAGCCCGGCTATAGCCAATCATCTATCACCTCTCAGAACGACTATGAGGAAGATGAAGCCATTTCAGACGTTCTCTGATTGGTGCGTTGAAGTTGGACTGCTGATTGGATAGCTTCTCGCGGCGCGGTGATTGGCTCACTGAGACAGTAGGTGTGGTGGATGAAGCAGGGAAGTGCAGCTCTGATGGACACTATTTCCGGTAGTGCTCACGGTAGTCGCTGCGCTGAGTTGCACGGAGAGGGCAGGTAGGAGTGTATATGTACGGGTGTATGTAGTTGGCGCCGCCCGGTCACACCGGGGTGTCCGCCTTCCTAGCAGGTGACAGCAGATAGCCGTCTGTGGCTGGTCGCTGCTACACTCTTCTAATCCTGGGCAGCCTGGTGACACTTCCAGAGGTCACGTGATGGTGTGGCCACCCCTCCGGAGGGGATTACAGACCCTGTGTGGGCTGCACCCAGATATGGAGACTGTACCATGTCCTCTGCTCTAGGGGTGACACGGGAAATCCTGTACATGTGTAGCCTGCACCAATGGAGACGCATACACAGAGTAAGCTCCGCCGGGGCCATAAGTCATGGAAGTGGCTGGTAGTGGCGGTATCCGGCCCCACATGTGTGACACTGTTCCCTTCACTTCCATTAATGGCTCAAGTTGGAAAATGGATCCAAATGCTGTAAAACAAGCAGAGCAGGTCTTCCCTGACCGTGCCGCCTCACCACCACTAATCTGTTCACCACCACTAATCTGTTCACCACCACTAATCTGTTCACCACCACTAATCTGTTCACCACCACTAATCTGTTCACCACCACTAATCTGTTCACCACCACTAATCTGTTCACCACCACTAATCTGTTCACCACCACGTCCGAAACACAAATCACGGTTGTACCCAATCGCTGAGCTCACCCTAGGAAGGCAGCACCTCCCACTGAGGTCAGTGATTGGCTGTAATGTGACACTGAGACCGGAACAGTGATGGGGAGCTGGATCCTGGGAGGCTTTTAGGTACGGTATCTTACAGTGTCCACGTTATTGAAAGTACACTATTGGTTTACAAGACCCAGAAACTTAGAGAACATGTCTCCTCTGTACTGTCACTGGGTGCCAGCAGCTGCCGCCATCATCCAGCGTGCCGGTCATCACTGGGTGCCAGCAGCTGCCGCCATCATCCAGCGTGCCGGTCCTCACTGGGTGCCAGCAGCTGCCGCCATCATCCAGCGTGCCGGTCCTCACTGGGTGCCAGCAGCTGCCGCCATCATCCAGCGTGCCGGTCCTCACTGGGTGCCAGCAGCTGCCGCCATCATCCAGCGTGCCGGTCATCACTGGGTGCCAGCAGCTGCCGCCATCATCCAGCGTGCCGGTCCTCACTGGGTGCCAGCAGCTGCCGCCATCATCCAGCGTGCCGGTCCTCACTGGGTGCCAGCAGCTGCCGCCATCATCCAGCGTGCCGGTCCTCACTGGGTGCCAGCAGCTGCCGCCATCATCCAGCGTGCCGGTCATCACTGGGTGCCAGCAGCTGCCGCCATCATCCAGCGTGCCGGTCATCACTGGGTGCCAGCAGCTGCCGCCATCATCCAGCGTGCCGGTCCTCACTGGGTGCCAGCAGCTGCCGCCATCATCCAGCGTGCCGGTCATCACTGGGTGCCAGCAGCTGCCGCCATCATCCAGCGTGCCGGTCCTCACTGGGTGCCCGCAGCTGCCGCCATCATCCAGCGTGCCGGTCCTCACTGGGTGCCCGCAGCTGCCGCCATCATCCAGCGTGTCGGTCCTCACTGGGTGCCAGCAGCTGCCGCCATCCAGTGGGACAGTCCCTCGTTTGTAAACGTGGTGATGCTGTAATTAGACTCCACTTCCTCTTTTCATCCTGCCGCTGAGTCACAGCCCTTGTCACCATACAATAATAATAGCTCTGGATCAGTGACAGCTCCAGGTAATAAGTAATCCTTTGTAATGACCGTTCCGCCCTATGGCTGTCATCACTGGGGCCGATTCTTCATCAGTGTCCATCTAATTATATAACGATGCCCGTGAGAGGTAACGCGTCACTGCCCTCAAGGGAAACTCCTACAGTCTCACTTTCAGTGATGTTTCCACTCAACTGTGCAGCACTGAGTAATGTGACAATTGTTCACATGTTTCCATCACAGCGCACAGGAGGCAGACGTACCCGTGACAGTGGAGGTGGCCGGCCCTCCCGAGAGCTCCCAGCAGCTAGAACCTGAAATCCTGGACTGTGCCGCTGAGCTGCCCATCTATACAAGACATCTGTTACTGTCCGAACCCAGCGATGAGATAGACAATGGGTGAGTTGTGCGCATAAGTGTCTGTCATCTAAACTGCAGACTTAGGAAGAAAAATCATTTCTTGTGAATTTTTTTTTTTTTTTCTTCCTCCCCGGCCCAGGAGATGTGGTATGATCAGACCATGTACCTGTAGGGTCAGACAACCATTACACAGTACATATCAGCAGCCCCTCGTATATGTGTCTCTGCTAAGTCTTTGGCTTTGTAATTTATTTTTTTTTGTTTCTATGGTAACAAATGTTACAATACATGAAAGCCTTATGTGTGTAATATATGTCTTCAAAATTTTGTGCTTGTTGCTTATGGTATCAGTGTTCTACGCACATGGGAAAACAAAATGGAGGAGTCTAATGTGATATTCACAGCAACTGAGAGCAGAGGAGTGATAAAATTCTTGTTTCTGCAAGGAAAGTCCGGGAAGGATATTCATGGTGATATGTCGCAGACATTGGGGGATCAATGCCCTTCATATTCCACAGATAAGAACTGGGTTGCCAAATGTAAAATGGGCCACTTCAGCACCAATGATGAGGAACGTCCTGGACGACCGAGAGTGGTTGTTGTTCCGGAGATCGTCGATGCTGTGCACAACCTCGTACTGGAGAATGGACGAATTTGAGCTAAAGCAATAGCAGACATCATGGGGATTTCCCGTGAACGTGTTTGTGTCATTATCCATGAACATTTGGACATGAGGAAGCTATCTGCAAAGTGAGTCCCAAAATATTTAACAACAGATCAGAGAAACATGTGAGTGAAAACTTCCCGGTCATTTGTCAGCGATTCCTGACTGATAAGAACTTCCTGGATCGACTGGTCACTATGGATGAGACCTGGATTTATTTGTATGACCCTGAAAGCAAGGTGCAGACAAGAGTGGAGGCACAGTGGTTCTCCTCATCCAAAGAAGTTCATGGTGCAAAAATCAGCCACTAAGGTGATGGTGTCTGTTTTCTGGGATAAGGAGGGTGTGCTGCTAGTGGACTACCTTCAAAAGGGTTCCATCATCACTGCAAGGTATTACATTGCACTTTTGGACCAATTGAAAGCAGCTCTGAAGGCCAGAAAGTGTGGCAAGCTGTCCAAAGGAATCTTGTTCCTGCAAGACAACGCCTCCACTCACACTGCACAAGTAACTACGGCAAAACTGCCAGAGCTGGGCTTCCAGCTGGTTGACCACCCACCTTATTCACCAGATCTAGCTCCCTCTGACTATCATCTGTTTCCAAACCTGAAGAAACCACTCAAGGGTACCAAATTTCACACCATTTTTGCTGCCATAGCTGCTACAGATACCTGGTTTGAGGCACAACTGAAAGCCATCTTTTTCATAGGCTTACAGAACTTGGAATACCGATTGTAAGAAGTGTGTTGTCATCAGTGGAGAGTATGTGGAATAAATGTAAAGTTTCATCACCCTATCTCGTTTCTTTATGGTTAAGGCCAAAGACTTATCAGCAGCCCCTCGTATAAGATTATCTCAGCACAGGAACATATTTTATTTTATTTTTTTTTTTTTTTTTTTTTAAACACCTTCAATTGTGGAAATTATTATTCCAAAATGTATTGAAATTAAAAACAAAAAAAAAAAAGAACATTTGCTCCTGGGTAAACCTCTTTTTAAGATTTCCTCACAATGACTCTTCTGCTTTGCATTGTGTGATTTCTTGTTGACCTGAATACTATGATGTTGTATTAATATTGTGCAAAATTTTAGGATGTTTTCAAAAATAGAAGTGCTAATAGTTTGCTTTTATCAAGTAACAAAATGCAAAGTGAATAAACAGAGTAGACATCTGAATTATATCAATGTGACGTGACCACTCTTTGGCTTCTAAACTGCATCAATTCTTTTAGGCACACTTATAAGTCGGAACTCTGGTACTTTTGATTACTCTTATGTCTGACTATAATTCTCCAAACAGCTAATTAATCATCATCATTTTCATACGTAGATTGAAACACCGTTATTAAAGGGAACCTGTCAGGGGCAACATGAATCCAGAACCACGAGCAGTTCTGGGTGTATATTGCTAATCCCTGCCTAACTGTCCCTGTATACACTAGCATAGATAAAGAGATCTGTAGAAAAAGTATTACTAAAGATCTTTTACCATATGCTAATGAGAGCAAGGACTAGTCCCAAGGGTGATATATCCCATGACTAGCCGCCCTCTTAGCATGTTAGTACACCCACAGGGCCCGTTAGTACACCCACAGGGCCCGACACATACAGTGATTGTCATTAAGAACGATCTTCATAGCAAAGACAGCCTAGTAGTCCTGGAAGTGATGATCTGGCCCCACAGAGCCCTGATCTCAACATCATCCAGTAAAGTAGAATTTGGTACTCAAGTGATATGCTCTACTTAAGGCCGCTTTACACGCTGCAATATCGTTACCGATATCGCTAGCGTGCGTACCTGCCACCATTGGTTGTGCCACACGGGCAAAGTGTTGCCCGTGGCGCACAACATCACTCAGACCCGTCACACTACTTGCCTGCCTAGCGACATCGCTGTGACCGGCGAGCGTCCTCCTTTCTAAGGGGGCGGTTCGTTCGGCGTCACAGCGACGTCACTAAGCGGCCGCCCAATAGGGGCGGAGATGAGTGGGCCAAACATCCCGCCCACCTCCTTCCTTCCTTCCATATTCCTGGCGGCTGCAGGTAAGGTGTGGTTCCTGCGGTGTCACACGTAGCGATGTATGCTGCCGCAGGAACGACGAACTACATCGTACACGCAGCAGCAACGATAATTGGGAATAGGGGGGGCATGTCACCGATTTTAGTGATTTTTGAACGTTTTTTTTCAACGATTCAAAATCGCTAATAGGTGTCACACGCAACGATATCGCTAAAGTGGCCGGATGTGCGTCACAAATTCCGTGACCCCAACGAGATCTCGTTAGCAATATCGTTGCATGTAAAGCGGCCTTTACTGCTCTATTGGATTGGATCCTACTTGCGCACCATTGCTGTGATTTATCTACTTATCATCCAGTCTGTGTGGGATTACACGATGAGGCCGAAGGATTTGTGCAATCCTTCATCTTCAGAAGATCCCCGTGGTTAGTTATAACATATTTGGAGCCACCAGCCTGCCAAGTTCTTTGAAAGCTTTGTACCCGGGCACCTAGAGGAACTGATGCTGCTTTGAAGGCAAAGGGTGATCACACCAAATATTGATGAGATTTAGATTTCGTTTTCCTTCATTCATTTTGTAAATTGATAAAAATTAAACTATTAGGCTATGTTCACACTAGAAAAATGATTTTTCTTAAGAAATTTCTTAAGAAATTTCTTAAGAGTGCACCTGTGTTAAAAAACGCACCAAAAACGCACCTGCGTTTTTGCCGCGTTTTAGGTCCGTTTTAGGTCCGTTTTAGGTCCGTTTTAGGTCCGTTTTAGGTCCGTTTTAGGTCCGTTTTAGGTCCGTTTTAGGTCCGTTTTAGGTCCGTTTTAGGTCCGTTTTAGGTCCGTTTTAGGTCCGTTTTAGGTGCGTTTTTACCGCTGGTTGCTCCCTGCGTTATTGTGCCAATTATCTATGGCAAAAAACGCAGTTAGCTGCAGAAAAGAAGTGACATGCTCATTCTTTTTCTTAAGAAAATCTACTGAAAGAATTTTCTTAAGAAAAAAACACAGTGTGTGCACAGCTAATTTTTTTTGCCATAGGTTTTGCTGGGGAATGTCTGCAGAAAGGTTACAAGAATTTCTCAAGAAATTTCTGCAGCAAAAACGGACCAAAAACGGACCAAAAACGCAGGTAAAAAACGCAGTGTGTGAACACAGCCTTATCGTTTCTATTTCTGAAAACCGTATAGGAACTTTACAACTTTTTTTTTTTTTTTTCACACCTCCCTAATGTATTATACTAATATATATTTTTTCTTTTCCTTAACATTTTAGAGAAAATCCTTCAAATTTTCTTGATATCAAGGAAATTCGCACTAATAATAATCAGGGAATGATGGCACTAGATCCTGTGGATCAGAAAACAAAAAGATCATCTGGAGAGTGGACCAACGCAGGGGATGGTAAAGCAGATGGTGGAAGCCTGTCTGAATGCAGCAAGAGGTCCAGGTTGTTTCAGGATCCCCAACCTGAAGTGACTGATGGGTATGGCAAGACACCCCTCCATTTCTCTTTATGGTCCTTTCAATCTCTTCAAAGAGCTCTTCGTGTTTAACAAATAATGGAATATTTAATTTCATTCACATATGTAAACTAGCCCGTGGTCAGATCTGGCACGCAGGCCGTTTTGTTTGTTTGCTTTTTAATTTGGCCTGTGATAATATTCAGTATGGAGGGCTATGCGGGGGGGCCCGTTATTCTCCATGGAGGGCTATGCGGGGGGGCCCGTTATTCTCCATGGAGGGCTATGCGGGGGGGCCCGTTATTCTCCATGGAGGGCTATGCGGGGGGGCCCGTTATTCTCCATGGAGGGCTATGCGGGGGGGCCCGTTATTCTCCATGGAGGGCTATGCGGGGGGGCCCGTTATTCTCCATGGAGGGCTATGCTGGGGGGCCCGTTATTCTCCATGGAGGGCTATGCTGGGGGGCCCGTTATTCTCCATGGAGGGCTATGCTGGGGGGCCCGTTATTCTCCATGGAGGGCTATGCTGTTGGGCCCGTTATTCTCCATGGAGGGCTATGCTGGGGGGCCCGTTATTCTCCATGGAGGGATATGCTGGGGGGCCCGTTATTCTCCATGGAGGGCTATGCTGGGGGGCCCGTTATTCTCCATGGAGGGCTATGCTGGGGGGCCCGTTATTCTCCATGGAGGACTATGCTGGGGGGCCCGTTATTCTCCATGGAGGGCTATGCGGGGGGGGGGGCGTTATTCTCCATGGAGGGCTATACGGGGGGGGGCCGTTATTCTCCATGGAGGGCTATGCGGGGGGGGGGGCCCGTTATTGTCCATGGAGGGCTATGCGGGGGGGGGGGCCCGTTATTCTCCATGGAGGGCTATGCGGGGGGGGGGCCCGTTATTCTCCATGGAGGGCTATGCGTGGGGGGGGCCTGTTATTCTCCATGGAGTGCTATGCGGGGGGGGGGGGGCATTATTCTCCATGGAGGGCTATGCGGGGGAGCCCGTTAGCCCTCCATGGAGAATAACGCGCCCCCCGCATAGCACTCCATGGAGAATGTGGAGCCTGCAACTTTGTCCAAGTTTTTAATTTTGTCCCTCCTGTGTATTTGAGTTTGATATGTAATTTTTCTATAGGAAAACCCTGGGAAGACCTGATCTACTTTGATACAGTGATAAAAAAGTAGAATATTTATGCCTAAGTACTACAGTGGTCTATTCTGTGACAGAGTATACCTATGAATGATAATTATTTTTGGAACTTTTTTTTTCTAAAACGGATGTGGTTTAAGGCTACACTAATTGAACCCTGCTTGTGGGTACAAGCAGCTGGAGTCTCCTGCGTTCTCTTGTAGAGAAGACCCGCGGCCCCGCAGGCCAGGAGCCGCCGCGTCCAGGACGCAGTGAGTCCTGATCTTGGGCACATACCTTAAAAGATTCTACTATCTAAAATTGGTCACCTATCTAAAGGAAAGGTGGTAACTTGTGGATTGGTGGGGATTCGACCATTGGGACTCATTTTGGGGACAAGGCTAATTCTCCATGGGACTGCTGGAGGTATTAAAGTGTTAATTTTTTCCATCTCCTTCAGTCCCCTACAGAATGAACGGCGTGGGGGGAGCATGTGCTGCTGTTCTCAAGATTGGTGAGGTCTCAATCCACAACAGATCACCTAGTTCTTAAAATATTTTCTGATTCTTGAGTCGCTCCCTTCCGAGTGTCTGACCTGCTCTTTACGAGAACCAAACATGAGGTTTCAAATGCCACAGGCCAAATGTTTTCTATGTAGTTAGCACTTCAGAATAGACCTTAAAGGGAACCTGTCAGCAGAAATGTCCCCTAAAACCTAACAGATTCCCCCTCTGCAGCTCGTGGGCTGCATTCTATAAAGGTCCCTGTTATGATTGTGCCCACTTTCTGACCGAAAAAAAGTGTTTATAAAGTTGTACCTTTTTGGCTTCTGATTCTGTAAATCCGTCACGGGGGCGGGCTGCCTGATGGCCGTTATTCTGCCCCCTGGTCCTGTATGCCGCCCCCATCGCTGATTTCAATACTTCTGGACGCCGCCCACTGCTCCAGCCATCCCCACGCATGCCCAGTGCCCATCTCTCGGGGATGAGCACTGTGCCCAGCGTCACGTGCACGCAGGGTTAAGATTATGGGCGGTGCTGTGATGTTTATTCCTAAGCAACCGCCCATAATCGCGGGACCGCGCTTTCGGTGTAGTCACTGCTCCGCGCTCTTCCCATCTATTTCCTGCCTCGGGGCAAGATGGGAAGGAGGCGAAGTGAGGTCAGCAGCAGCGCGCTTGCGCAGAAAGAAGCAGGCCGAGGGGGAAAGCGCGGTCCCGCGATTATGGGCGGTTGCTTAGGAATAAACATCACAGCACCGCCCATAATCTAAACCCTGCGCGCACGTCACCAGCGGTGACGCTGGGCACAGTGCTCATCCCCGAGAGATGGGCACTGGGCATGCGCGGGGATGGCTGGAGCAGTGGGCGGCGTCCAGAAGTATTGAAATCAGCGATGGGGGCGGCATACAGGACCAGGGGGCAGAATAACGGCCATCAGGCAGCCCGCCCCCGTGACGGATTTACAGAATCAGAAGCCAAAAAGGTACAACTTTATAAACACTTTTTTTCGGTCAGAAAGTGGGCACAATCATAACAGGGACCTTTATAGAATGCAGCCCAGGAGCTGCAGAGGGGGAAATCTGTTAAGTTTTAGGGGACATTTCTGCTGACAGGTTCCCTTTAATGTAAAATCTGGCCACAGACCTTTTGTGATGGGAAAAGCGTTACCTTTTTTCTGTAAACGCTGTGTGTGAAAGCCGCACTAATGTGCATATTGATGATGGCAAATATTATGGATGGTTTAAATCTGGCCATTCACAGTAGGGTTTTCTTAAGTTACAGAGCTCCTATGTGTCTGAGAATATAGCGCTGTATACAGGATAAGATGTATTAGACATCTGTGATAGTACAAAGTTGTTTGCCATGGATGTGACTTGACGGAGGTAGAGATGGGTTGGAGCCTCCAGTGTTTCTGAAGTAGTAAGCCTTGGTCTTACGAAGAGATAATATGGTGAGATACTCATGGAGTAAGATCTTAGTATGAGCGAGAGGAGCTCATGTCTATTGGGTTGTGGCCGCTCCACATTGGTTTTCATCGACATGTGCAGATGGGAAATCCACCATAAATACTTTAATAATATCTGGCGTAAACCTAAGTACAAAGTGGATTGGCCATGTTGTCTATATATGTGATTCTGCCATGCATTATAACTTTATACCAACATATTATTAAACTGGGTCCTTATTCATATTTGACCCTAGGGGTGAAACCCTGAGGGACAGGTCTTCAGTTCCTGAGCGAAAGCAACCGGAAGATGTCCCAGAACTTCTGTGTACCCTCGAGAGCTCCAGAGAAATGGGAGACTGCATAAAAAACAGACCTGAAAAGCCACCAAGTGATCCGTCTGAGGAAGAAACGCCTGAGGCTGTAGGGCTATTACACAAAGAAGAAGTTGTAACGGATGGGATCTGTAGTTCTACAGCTAATAAAACATCAAAGGTCCGGAAGACCAAGGGACCGGAGGGTATGGTGCAGAAGGAATCGTCTCTGGATGTGTGAGTATAGGATGGGTCCTTCCATACTGTTACAGGGCTGTCCCACAGAACTGTAGCTCTGATTTCTGCATGGTTTCCCCTCCTGCATTGCAGTTACTCTGCTGACTTCTCTGCTTTATCAGGTCTGTTTTTTGGAGAAAGTAATCAATATGGGTTTATTGAATTGCATCTAATGATGTGTATAATATGCCTCCAAAGAAAAAAAGTGGTTAGAATATACATTAACCAGAAGTTTAGGCTACCTTCCCACCATGAGGATTTGGTGAGGGTTTTAACCTATTATCTACCAATGTCCTTTTTTTGGGACGCCTTAACTTTTGCTTAAAATAACATTAAATTAATTAATCATTAATTCATTTTAATTTATACATTACATTTTATTAATTTTCCTTACATTTCATTTTTAATTTTTTTTTTCTTCATTAAAAATCTGTCATTTAATAAAAAAAAAATTTCTAATTTGGCAAGTAATGGGTTAATGTTGCAGATTTTCTTCAGCATTTCTGCACCTATTGTATTTGTTTTGGTTTTTGTTTTTCTCTATCGCCTTCATTGGGGGACACAGGACCATGGGTGTATGCTGCTGTGACTAGGAGGCTGACACTAAGTGAACATAAAGAGTTAGCTCCTCCCTGGCAGTATACACCCTGAGCCGGAGGCGGTACTATGCCAGTTTTTTGCTTAGTGTCGTAGGAGGCTGATGTGGGCCCATATCTCTGTGGGCCAACCTCAGCCTAGGCTATTTCTTTTTTTCCGTTTTTTTCAACTATACGGCGCCGCTCAGCGTTCTCATCCTTTTTACACTTTTTATCTCTTCTGCAGGATTAAAGATCCCGCATCAGAGAGTATCCTCGCCTGCTCTTTCCATACAGAGCCAGGAATGCCAGGGTATCGTTCCCAGCCCTTATCCCCCTCCAGCCCCATGGTACCACCCCAGGGGCTGATTGGGGTCCCACGCATCTACGTTTTTTATGGGCTCACTCCCCGTCGACCCCTATGGTACCGTCCCAAGGGGTGTTTCGGTTGGAGACGGCGAGGAAACATCGCAAGCGCAGGAGCGCTTACAGCTCCAAGCCTCCCCCAGCATTCTCCCCTGTTTTCACTGGGCCCAGGCAAAGGAGCACACACTGCAGCACAGGAGCGCTCTGCAGTCTCCCACACAGCCCCCCAGCAGCCTCCCCTGGCACTTGCCAGCACAAGCCTGCACTCACCGGGGGCCTCCAGCAGCCAGAATGGAACCCAGGGACCTGGACACCGCGCAGGGACGCAGGTAAGACCTGCTCCGCGCACAGCGCTGTGCTCCCGGCGGCCGCCGCTCTCAAATTTAGTCCCCGGCTTCGGGCCTACATTAGGCCGGAGCTCTCCGCCCCCCGTTTGCGCGCGCGTCTTCCGGGCCCGCCCCCCGCTTTTTCTGCCCAGCAACAGCAGATATCATCCCTAGCACGCCCCCTCAGTAAAAAAAAAAAAAAAAAAGAGGCAAAAGCCCGCGTTTTCTAGCAAACGGCCCACCACGGCACAGGCAGACCACTGAGCAGCAGCATCTCTTGTCCGGTGGCTGTCCCCAGCTACTCTGAGCCTACTGCTGACCCGGGGAGGACACAGGCCTGGGTGAGTGCTGGTTCTGATTAGGACCAGCAACTTTTCTTACATTTTTTTTCTCCTCATTTTTTTCCTCCTATCTCCTGTCTCCTCCCTAGTGTCTCTAGTAGGAGCCCCCTGAGCAGCCATGCCTAACTCTAAGTCCTCCCGTTCCAAACAGGTCCCATTCATAATGCATTTTGCGTGCTCGTCCTGCAACGAAAAATTCTCCCAAGGCCAGGCTACCCCCCTCTGCGCAGCTTGCGTCCCTGACCCACAGCCCACGCAGATTGCCCCAGACGCCGCCGACACCCCCATCCCACTCGCTACTGCAGCAGTACAGGATGCACCGAGCCCCAATGCGCTCCCTCCCCCGGAGTGGCTGACTTCTCTCTCCCAGTCAGTGGATTCCCTGTCGAGGGCGTCTCAGACCATCGTGCAGGCTTTGCAGTCACTCCCTACGCTCAGCCATGCCCCGCAGGTCCAGCCGTCGCAGGATGACAGCCGGTCTGACCCAGAACCGACTACGGGAGCGCGGAAGCGGACCCGCACGGTTTCGTCTTCCGATTCCTCCCAGAGGTCTCTCTCCCCTCCAAGGCCCGAGAGCCACTCGTCTCCGAGACCGTGTGATGATTCAGGGGAAGAGTCGGATGCAGCCTCCCTTATGGACTCGGATCAGGCAGCCGACGTCAGGCGTATGGTGGACAGCCTGGTCGACGCGGTGAATACGACGCTGAAGCTACAGCCTGACTCCACCCAGAGCTCACAGGTATCTTTCAAACGACTTAAGCGTGTTCACAGGTATTTCTGCGATCATCCGGAGTTCGCTGAGATCTTACGCAAGCACAGACAGCAACCGGACAAGACGTTCAACAACGGTAAGTCGATTGATTTACAGTATCCCTTCCCCGAAGATCTCGGGAAGGAATGGGCGGGCTCACCGGTGGTCGACCCTCCGGTCTCCCGTCTGGCCTCGCATACAGTTCTATCTCTGCCGCAGGGAACATCGCTCCGTGACGCCACGGACCGTAACATCGAGAGATTCGCCCGTTCGGCTTTTGAGGTGGCAGGCGCGGCACTGTCTCCGGCCTTCGCCGCCGTCTGGGTAGCTAAGGCCATGGTGACCTGGGCCGACACCCTCCGCAGAGGGCTTCGCTCGCAGTCGGGCGATCCCGAGCTTGTCAACATGGCTGCACAGATTGCCCTGGCGGGTGAGTACATCATTAGCGCATCTCTGTCTACAGCCAATTGCGCAGCACAAGCGGCCAGCAACACAGTGGCAATCCGCCGGACAGTCTGGCTCAGAGCCTGGAATGCAGACGCGGTTTCAAAAAAATCACTTACCGCCCTCCCGTTTGCAGGAGGCCGACTGTTTGGGGACAGGCTCGATCAGATTATCGCTGAGGCTACGGGATGAAAGAGCACCTCCCTTCCACAGCTGAGACCAAGGCGTTTCCAACGCCGCCAGCCGACCTCGGGTTTTCGCCCCTTTCGCAGCTTCAGTTCCCCGACACAGCCTAGGAGGAACAGATCCCCGCAGAGAAGCAGGAAGAACCAGTCTTTCAAAACAAATCCCTCCTGGCGTTCCAGACCACGCCAGCCTGCCAAACCAGCATCTAGATCTCAGCGATACTCCTCCAAATGACTCCTGGTCTTCGCGCGTCAGCGCAGACCAAGTGGGGGGGCGCCTTTCTCTGTTCCAACACGTCTGGCTCCCTTTGATCACAGACGCTTGGGTCAGAGAAATCCTAGTCTCGGGTTACAAGATAGAATTTACGTCAATTCCTCCAAGCCGCTTCTTTCTTTCCCATCCTTCCGAGTCGGACGCGCGAGCTCGGCCTTTTTTTCGCGCCATCAAATCTCTGCACCGCTCAGGGGTCGTGATTCCGGTTCCAGATTCGGAGCGGTTCAGAGTAGTTTACTCCAACCTCTTCGTTGTCCCCAAGAAGGATGGCACTGTGCGCCCTGTTCTCGACCTCAAGATCCTCAACAGGTACGTCAGAACCAGAAGATTTCGCATGGAGTCCCTCCGATCGGTGATTGCCTCCATGGAGGTCGGCGAATTCCTCGCCTCTCTGGACATACAGGACGCATATCTGCATATCCCAATTGCACACCAGCACCAAAGATTCCTACGCTTTGCCGTAGCACACGATCATTATCAGTTCACTGCCCTACCATTTGGTCTTTCTTCCGCGCCTCGAGTGTTCACGAAAGTCATAGCCGCTGCCATGTCGATCCTGCACTCCAGAGGTGTTTTGGTAATTCCATACCTGGACGACTTACTGATCAAAGGGTCCTCTTTCAACGACTGTCGTCTAAGTGTACAGATCACCATCGACACTCTATCCCGTCTCGGTTGGCTCATCAATCGGAAGAAGTCCTCGTTGACCCCGGCTCGCCGGATTACCTTCCTAGGCATGGAGTTCAGTACCATCCAAGGACGCATGTTCCTTCCACAGGAAAAGATTGTCTCCCTCCGGAAAGACGTCCAGACCCTCCTCCACTCCAGGGCGGTGTCCATACGATTTGGTATGAGGGCCCTAGGTCAGATGGTGGCGGCAATAGAGGCGGTTCCGTTTGTCCGCTTCCACCTTCGCCCTCTTCAGCTATTCCTGCTGCACAATTGGGACAAGTCTCTATTCACCTTGGATCGCAAGATACGTTTGTTCCCGAAAGTCCGCCACTCGCTGCGCTGGTGGACCAACAGGCAGAATCTCGTCAAAGGAACGTCGTTCTTACCAGTGCACTGGAAGACGGTCACCACCGATGCCAGCCTTCTGGGCTGGGGAGCGGTCTTCCAGCACCACACGGCTCACGGTCAGTGGTCCTACCAGGAAAGCCGGCTCCCGATCAATGTTTTGGAGATCAGAGCAGTCATACGAGCCCTGCAAGCTTTTCAACACCTTCTCCAAGGGTCTCCAATCAGGATACAATCGGACAACGCCACGGCGGTGGCATACATCAATCATCAGGGCGGCACGAGGAGCGTCATGGCGATGAGAGAGGTGAAAAGGATCATACAGTGGACAGAGTCTCACAACGCCAGGATCTCCGCGGTACATATCCCCGGCGCGGAAAATTGGGTGGCCGACTACCTCAGCAGACAGGGTCTGGCGTCGGGCGAATGGTCTCTAAACAGAGAAGTTTTCTAGCAGATTTGCCACAGGTGGGGGACTCCGGATGTGGACCTGATGGCCTCGCGGTTCAACAATCAAGTTCCACAGTTCATATCCCGCTACCACGACCAGCAGGTGCTAGGAGTCGACGCCCTCATTCTTCCGTGGAAACAGTTCAGACTACCGTTCATTTTTCCGCCGCTGCCACTGATCCCAAGAGTCCTCAAGAAAATCAAGGCAGAGGGCATTCCGGTGATTCTCATCGCTCCAGAATGGCCCAGGCGAGCATGGTTCGCAGAACTCGCACAGCTCGTCGCAGACACCCCATGGCGGCTTCCAGATCGGCCGGACCTGCTGTCTCAGGGTCCGCTCTTCCATCAAAATTCAGGGGTTCTCAATTTGACGGCATCGTTCTTGAATCCTGGCTGTTAGCCCAGTCAGGGTTTGCCCCAGGAGTGATTCAGACTATGATTAGGGCTCGAAAGCCCTCATCGTCAAAGATCTACTACCGCACCTGGAAGGCATTTTTTCAGTGGTGCGAGGTCAACGGCAATCTCTCCCCGCTAGTTCTTTCACTACCGACGCTTCTAGCGTTCCTTCAGGCAGGGTTGCAAGCGGGTCTCTCGCTGGCAACCATCAAGGGGCAGGTTTCGGCTTTGTCTGTTCTTTTCCAAAGAAACCTAGCATCACGTCCGCAGGTCAAGACGTTCATCCAAGGAGTCGCTCATCTGAATCCGCCCTATCGGGCTCCGCTAGAACCATGGGATCTTAATCTGGTTTTAGGATTTCTCCAACTGGCTCCATTTGAACCACTCAGAGAATCTTCATTCTCACACTTATCCTGGAAAGTGTTTTTTTTGGTGGCGGTCACTTCAATCAGGAGAACGTCCGAACTGGCAGCTCTGTCGTGCCGCTCACCTTTTTATGGTTTTTCACCAGGACAAGGTCGTCCTGCGCCCGTCTCCGGAGTTCCTGCCGAAGGTGGTGTCTCCTTTTTACCTGAATGAGGAGATCGTGCTTCCATCTTTTTGCCCGGCACCCACTCACTCCTTGGAAAGGTCACTACACACTCTGGACTTAGTACGAGCGCTCAGGACTTACGTCTCGAGAAATGCGCCTTTCCGCAAATCAGACAACCTGTTCGTCCTACCTGCTGGTTCCAAGAAGGGTATGCCGGCGTCCAAGGCTACCATTGCCAGATGGATCAGATCAGCCATTGCGGAGTCCTACCGAATCAGGGACAAGTCCCCTCCGAGGGGAGTAAGAGCCCATTCCACCCGGGCAGTTGGGGCGTCTTGGGCAATCAGACACCAGGCTTCAGCCGAGCAAGTCTGCAAAGCCGCAACGTGGTCCAGTCTTCATACCTTCACCAGGTTTTTCAGGGTCCACACCCAGGCATCAGCAGATGCCTGCCTTAGGAGAAAGGTGTTGCAGACGGCCGTCGCACACCTCTAAAAAGGTAGTAAACATTTGTACAGAGCGTTCCCACAGAATTTGTTGTTTGCTTTGGTTCTGTAGGACTGCTTATGTACCCACCCAGGGACTGCTTTTGGACGTCCCATGGTCCTGTGTCCCCCAATGAAGGCGATAGAGAAAGAAGGATTTTTGTGTACTCACCGTAAAATCTTTCTGAGTCTTCATTGGAGGACACAGCACCCACCCTGTTTGGATTGTGAGGTCTTCCTTTACCGGATGTTTCCCGATGTTGTTTACGGGTCACCTTTGTTTCCATCCGGCTACTGTATATTTACGTGCCCATAAGGCACTGTGTTTTTTTCAACACACATTTTTTCTCTTGTATTACATTGTTTAGTTATGGTTGTTCAAGGCTCTCCTACTACTGCTTTTACACAAAACTGGCATAGTACCGCCTCCGGCTCAGGGTGTACACTGCCAGGGAGGAGCTAACTCTTTTTATGTTCACTTAGTGTCAGCCTCCTAGTCACAGCAGCATACACCCATGGTCCTGTGTCCCCCAATGAAGACTTAGAGAAAGAGATTTTACGGTGAGTACACAAAAATCCTTCTTTTTCTTTTCTTTATTGCATTTTTGTCTCTTTATGTTAAAGTGGTTATCCAGCTTATTTTGCCTTTTTCTTGTTATTACATTATTGGGCCTCATTGGGGCAGGTAAGTAGATAGTAACTACCTACCTGTGCTGCTGCCCCTCTCACGGCTCAGAGCAGTCATGCTGCTGGTGGCGCGCAGGCTGATAGCCCCCTTGCTGAACGCTGCCTGTGCTGAGGCCGGGCAGTCAGCGCTGTATATCAGATAATCGATTCCCAGGCGCTCTGCAGAGCCGAGCTCTGTATACAGCTATGATCAGCCGCCGGCCAATCAGAGGCCAGCAGCAGATCACTGGACAAGCTGCATGGAGAGCGCGTCCCTGCACAGCGCCTGGAAATCAGTCCTGTGATATAAACCGCTGACTGCACTGCCCCTGCAGAGGCCGCGATCAGCAAGGAGGGGGCTGCGGTCGCAAGAGGCAGGACACTGAGGGGACTATGACAGGTGAGAAAGATTTGTTTATTTTCGTGTGTGTGTGTGTGGAATGGTAGACTATGGGGCAATTCTACAAGACAGAGCATTGCTACAAGAAGAGGAGCCCAAGGGGTCATTACTACAGGATGCGCTCAAGGAAAGGGAACATTACTATAGTATGGGGACAGGGATGGGCACATTACCACATTATATGTGCAGTGGATGTGAGGTGATTGTGCTGTCACAGATTAGAGAAGCAGGATCACTGCTCTGTACTACCAATGATTGGATATACAGAGCAGTGATATCTCATCTGTGACCGTACAATCACCTCACATAAAATATAGTAATGTGCCCATCTTTGCAGGAGTGATGAGAGGTCAGTGCTCGTGCAGAATACTGACAGCCAATGAGTGTGCAGAGGGCAGGTGTGGACAGTGAGGCCGGGCAATGCCAGCCGTGACTGAAGTTTGGCATAGGAAGATGTCATGTTTGGTTGAGCTGCAGGTAAATAAAGTGTCTGCAGGTGATAAAGTGATTATTCAAGAGGAACAAAAGTTAGAAAACAAAAAAAAAAAATGTAGGAGTGTTTTATATGACAATACAGCACAGATTAGCTTAAAAAAATGTTGACATTTGTCGGACAACTCCTATTAAATTTTAAGTTAATCTTTCGGTTCCTGATATTTAGCTTCAACAAAACTTCATGTGTATTTCTATTCACAGGGGAAAGATACTAAAAACACTGTGTGTGTGTGTGTGTGTGTGTGTGTGTGTGTGTTTGTTTTTTTTTATGTTAACCTGCGAATTTGCTGCATCAAGGCAATTCTATGGGGAAAACCTGTACTTAACTCAGCTTATTCAGAAGAAACATTCATATATTGCCATCTTGAAATACGAAGCCTAAGGAAAAACAAACGACCCAGTGGGCATGAAATGTATATATATTCCATCCACTTTGCTTGAACTGTAAACTGCTGTGTTTTTGATGTACTAAAAATATGCAGCATCAAAAACTCATGATGGGAACACAGATTTAGGATTAAAAGGAATGTCAGTAGGTTGTGTTTTTTTTTTTTTTTTTTTTATGTAATCTCAGAGCAGAATGATGTAGGGGCAGAAAACCCGAGTCCAGAGATATTAGTTATTAGGCTGTGAGTTGTAACTTCAATACAATCAGTGTATTATCAGCAGGAGATTATCACTGCAGGGCTAGGTCTCAGGTTTCAAACCAGACCAACTAATCTGTGTAACCCAGCACCACCACTGCGCATTGTGAGCAAACTGCCAGCGTCCACAGAATGCTGCTATCAGGCATGGTGGTTGGTGGGGTAACGGGGTTACACTGGTTTCAAAGTTATGAACCATTGCTACATCTACAACAGAGAAAACAAGGATTCTATCAAATCTTAGTAATACATGGTTGGAATCAGGGTCTCTGCTTCTAAATTATGTTACTCTCAGATTAAATAATCAAACATCTGATAACTGATTCTCTTTCAAATTGAACTTTGGTTTCAGGCCACCCCTATATAGAGATTGCCAAGTGTGTATATTTTTATTTTTTTTGTTTTTTTTTTTGTTTTAGAGGTAGGAAATGTGACCAAACCATAAGATAACCAATAATCACCTTTTAAAGTGTTTATATTGTATGTGGTCAGTGATATTCTGTGTAATAAAACTAGGTAGTATAAATATATATGTGCATATGTAGTGATGATGATGATGATGATACTTGATTTTTCTTCCCTCTGTCCCTTTAAGAAGTAATCTATTTATAACTGTTTATTGTGTAATTAGTGATGAAGATATCTATAGAGATGAAGAAGAAATTGAACAAGAGAAAATCCGGAAAGGGATTGCAGCATTTGAAAAAGGCACAACAGGTATATGGCTTTTTGAGCTTTTTCCATCCCTTTTTTTCCTTTGAATTCTTATCACCCAGTTTTGTCCCTGAAGATCTTCTTCTGATGAGCACTCTGTCTGCCTTAGGCCCCCTTCACATGTCCGTGAAAAACGTTCATGTGTTGCATGGCCGTGTTGAAGGTGGGTATGGCCCATCCATGTGCCGTGATGTGACATCCAGGTAGCACATGGACAGTATGAACTTACTTAAGTAAATGAGATGCTGCTTAGCTTGCTACTTTCTCCTGGTGAAGATGGTGTACAGACAGTGTTGTAGGATGTGGCAAAAGCGTTTTCTTGCGGTGAATGGAATTGTCTTTAGTTTTGCGCAAGATGTGCTTTGGGGAGATTTACCTGTCATGGGTTCAATTGCTGTACTCAAGTCTTGGTGCCTTGATGGGCTCCTATTTGTTCAGTTACCTGACAGGATTGTCTATTGTCACCCTTGCTTTTGTGTTGGTAATTGAACCCCTTGCAGAGGCGATAAAGGGATTGATACATGGGTCAGTGATATGGAGAAAGTGGCTCTATATGTGGATGACCTATTGATCTTTTTGGGAGGTACAGAATCATTTGACTAGTGCCATGTCTGTTATTGATGATTTTGGGGACTATTCGGATTAAGTATACATTAGGATAAGTCTAGTCTAATGGTGGTGGATACTCTCTCCAGATACTGAGGTTTCTCGAACCCCTGTATTGATGGTGAGGGAATTTACATATTTGGGAATTCAAGAGTCCAAGGATCTGAGATCTTTTTATTTCAGGAAATTTCAACCCATTATTTCTTATATTCCAGCAGAAAATATCAGTTACTGGTCGTACTAACTTGGTGAAAATGATCCTAAATGCCACCACTATTACCGTATGTCTTTCACAATAGCCGGGGTTTTGATGCAGTGTTTCCCCAAAAATAGGACCTCCTCTGAAAATTAAGACCTAGCAGGATTTTTCAGGGAGGCTTAAATATAAGACATCCCCCGAAAATAAGACCTAGTCGCGGTACAATAATGAAGTGCCCTTGCTAATAAAAAAGTTAGATACTGCAGGATACTTCATTATAGACAGCAGGCACCCCCAAAAGAGAGAAGACAAAAGACCCCCACGATCATACATACACACACCACATCCAGCGAGGATCACATGGCTGGAAGCGCGTGGTATAACTGGGTGTGGTGAGTGTATGCGCGCAATTGTACCGGTATGTGCGATTTCGTGAGTGTGTGTTCTGATGTGTGCGTGTCGGCTGGACGCAGGGGAGGACGGCGTGCAGCACACCTGCCTGGAGCGCCCGCCGGAGGTCACAGGGAATGATGTGTGTGTGTGTGTGTGTGTGTGTGTATGCTATCTGATGTGTGAGCTGATGTATGTGTGTCGGCCAGACGCAGGGGAGGGCAACGTGCTGGGAGATCTAAGAGCCACACAGATGCCCTGGGCTGGTAAGTATGATGATCCTGGGAAAGAGGGAGGTTCTGCTTTTTGTAAACTTACCACAAACCATGTCTCCTCGAGAATAAGACACCCCCTGAAAATAAGACGTAGTGTTTTTTTTTTTTTTTTTTTGTTCGTTTTTTCAGGGCAAAAAAAAAATATAAGACAGTGTTCGAGTTATTTCTATATTTTATAGGCTCGTTTTTGATGAATTTTTAAAAAGAAACAAAAATCCTTTACAGACAATGTGAGGCAGCTCTTGGACCCACTTTCATCTGTTAGGCAAATATCCACTAGTGAGGCCCACGGATTTTCACAAATGTATTTGTTAGGACTCTTTCATACGTCCGAGAAAAACACACGTTTTTCACTTATGTATTAAACACTTATATGTCCCTCCGTGTGCCATGATTTTGGCACACGTGTGTTCTCCCGTGTGCTATCCGAGATAGCACATGGAGATCAGGCATTTATACTCGCCGGTACGCGGCGCTGCTGTCCGTGGTACTCATGTCTCGGGCTCTGCTGTCTCCGGCCGCTGTATCCCCTCTGCAGCTACTTCCGGGTCGCAGTGTACTGAATATTCATGAGCCTAATTAGCCAGCCTGGAAGCAGGAGACAGCAGCGGCTGGAGACAGGTGAGTATGAAAATAATTTTATTTCAAAGATATGTGTTTTTTCTGGCACGTGTTACACTGATCATACCACTGTGTGGTCCGTGTGATATCAGTGCTGCCGGAGAAAAACGGACTTGTCTCCGTGTGGCGCACACAGACTCATGTACGCCGCACAGAAACACGGTCAGTAAGAAATCACTGATGGGTGCACAGACGCGTTGATTTTAATAGGTTTGTGTATGTCAATGATTCTGGTACGTATAAAACCAGTAATGTACGTACCAGAATCACTGACGTGTAAAGGGTGCCTTACACAGAGTATATAGAACCCATCAATTCCTGCACAGAATCAGGTTGTCATTGATGTGGCATGGTACCTGCGGATATTATGTATATGTTCTGGAATTGTGTACCATTGGTGCAATTCTGGAATAATGTACTACACTATTTGCAAGAAGTCTTTGCATTGCAAATTCTACCGGAACCTTTGTGTGTCTTGGGCCAAGTAGATGAAACGTATACTCTGGCCAGAAAACGTACTCCTTCCAGGTGGACTGACCCAAGTCTCCTGGAGCGGAAAGAATTGGTAATTAAAATAAGCTTCTGTATTAGAATGGACGTGGTGTATAGAAAACACAAAATTTTGAATACATTTGAGGGCACACCATGAGCATCGTTCCTCTGAAGTATCTATAGTAAGGTACACGCTGTCTAAATGTTGTTCCAATCAGTCCAGTGATCCCTAATGATCTTTTCTTTGTGAATCTTGTAATTTAAGCTGCCATCTATTATTTATAAGGCTACTTTCACACTTGGGTTCAGTGCAGTCCGTCACTATGGAGAATAGCGCAGTCCGTTAGCGCACTGTGCTATTCTCCATAGACTTGTATGGACGACGCACTGTAACGCAAGTGTTGGCGTTGCATCCGCTGGACAACGCAGTGTCATTATTTTGACCCTGCGTAGGGCGGAAGGAACGCAGCATGTAACTTTTTTTGAGCAGCGCAATCCGTAGGATTTCACTGCGCATGCTTCTTTTTTTTTTTTTTTTTTTTTAAATCACAAACTTTACTTTGTGTCTCAGTCGCTGAATGTTCAGCTGAGCGCCCGGCCGCCGGCATGTGAGAGCTCTCAGCTGAGCTCCCGGCCGCCGGCATGTGAGAGCGATCAGCTGAGCGCCCGGCAGCCAGCTTTTTAGAGCGATCAGCTGAGCGCCCGTCCACTAGCATGTGAGAGCTCTCAGCTGAGCACCAGGCCGCCGGGTGATCAGCTGATCGTTCACAATAGTCTGCCGCCGGTAAAACTGTAAAGAAGAAAAAAAAAATAAAGCTTTCCGTTGTTTTGTATGATCCGTTGCATCCGTCACACAACGCAATGCAACGGTTGCCGTTCAATGCAAATGCAAGTGTGAAACTAGTCTAACTTGTGTGAAATACACTTTCTAATTGTATATTTAGGTAATAGATCTCTCACCAGAAGAGGGCTGGGGCTAGGGAGGGTTGGCAATTTTGTTTCTCCTGTTTTGGTCCTGCTCGTCCTTTTCAGAAGGACTGCAGAAATAATGTTTCCTTTCCCGTCAAATCTGATATGGGAGGGCTCTGCGTTAAGTTTTCCATGAACCAGAGCTTCATCCCTTTACGAGCACCTATAATATGAGAATATCAGTGCTCTCATGTACTGTAAGCCAGCTTAGTGTGTGTGTGTGTGTGTGTGTGTGTGTGTGTGTGTGTGTATCACATTGGGCGTGTGCTTGTTTAATGGGATAGAAAGCTTTTGCAATGCAGTTTCATAGTCTGTTTAAACTCTCCACCCTTCTGGCGTATATATCATGCCTCTACATTGTGGGATTACATTCACCGTTGGCAGAAGGTGGATCTGATCATGCTTAAAGGGTTTTCCCACAAACAAAATACATTTTTTTAATCAATAGATCTCGGAATAATTAAGTTCCACAATTGGATGTATTTTTAAAAAAAAAAAAAAAAAAATTCCTGTGCTGAGAATCTTTATAAATGCGCCCCTACTATCTGGTCCGAACATACCACATCTCCTGACCAGGGAGGAAACTAATATACAGATGTAACTGAATGGGATCACAGGTCCTGCTTTCTGTGAGATAAAACATTTCTTTGTTGTTAAAGGGAACCTGTCAGCAGAAATTTCGCCCAAAACCTAAAAGATTCCCCCTCTGCAGCTCCTGTGCTGCATTCTAGAAAGGTCTCTGTTATTATTGTGCCCCATGTGAGACCAAAATAAAGACTTTATAAAGTGGTACCTTTTTGTATGCAGATACTGTAAATGTGACACGGGGGCGGGCTTTCTGGCATCCGTTATTCTGCCCCCTGGTCCTGTATACCGCCCCCCCATTGCTCCTCTCCATAGCTGATGCACCGCCCACTGCTCCAGCCATCCCCGCGCATGCCCAGTGCCAGTCTCACGGGACTGAGCAGTGTGACCGCTGGTGACGTGTGCGCAGACAAGTGATTATGGGCGGGGCTGTGATTGTTATCAGCAAGTACCCGCCCATAATCTCGTGAGCGCGCAAACCTCACCAGCGGTCACACTGTGCTCAGTGTAGATGCTAGACTGTATGGGCTGCTTCCAGGGATGACGTCCCTTTTGTCACGTGATAGTATTTTGAACACACGTAAACCCATTAAAATCAATGGGTCTGCGCACACATCCGTGTTTTCACATGGTCTGTGTGGAGCATATGTGTGTCCATGTGCTCCACACGTAGACATGTCAGTTTCTTCTGGCAGCACGGGTGTCACACACGGACCACACGGATGCCCTCTGTGTGACACGTACCAGAGACAACCACATTTCTGTAAAGTAAAATTAATTTTTACACTCCTCTTCTCCACCGCTGCTGTCTCTGCCACTGCTGTCACTTGCTTCCGACCCCCGCTCATTATGCTCATCGCATATTCACTGCACCGAGGACAGGCAGCAGCAGCAGGGAGTCAACAGGGCCAGAGATCACAGAGCAAAGACATCAGCACCACGGACAGCAGCACCAGGGACAGGTGAGCAGAAAGTTCCTGTTCTCCGTGTACTATCATGGATAGGACATGGAGAACACTCAGGTGCCAAAATCACGGCACACGGAGGGGCATACATTTGGCAAATGATGTGCCATCATAGGAATATAGAAACTATATGCCTGTTCCCAAAGCCTTTCAACTAGCCATGCACTTTAGATAGCTGGACTGGCCAACATTTTTTCCTCCTGACCCATGATATATGCCCCCTTGCTTCGTGGCCTAAATGAGGAGAGGGAATAAATCTGCTGCCAGACACCTAGGGGATAAACCACCTCTGTTTTCACCCTATGAGAATGGTTGATAGTATACACACCCCAATAAACATACATCTAATGTAACTGGCTTCCATTACAGGTTTTACTGGGTCTTTGTACAGCAAGATCGGAGATCTAAATGAGAAGCATTATTCGTACCTTTGTGCTGTTATATTATACACCGTAACTATTACTAATGTTCTAAACCTTTTGTTTCTCAGATGATCTCAAATTAGGAGTGGGACCAGAAGTTGATATTCTAGAGTATTGCCAAAGAGAATGGAGAGGGAAAACGTCTGTAGCAAAGATAATGAAGGAGGTGAGAGACGCTTAGTCTGGATTTGTTTGTTTCACAGTCCCAATATAATGACATTATATTTTACACATCCATTCCCTTACTAAAGAAATCACATCTGTGCTTCAGTTTGCTCTTATAGGACTCTGATAAATGCTACTGTTAAAAAAAAAAAAAAAAAAAGCAACCTTTTATTCTGTTTTATTGTAACTAGTCTGACCACACTCTGATTTATCAAAATATAAAATGTATTATTCTAATCTGTAAGCGCCATAAACAGATGATTGCTTTAATTGTACTGACCTGGAGAGTCAAGCAATTTTCAGAGTGAAAACAAGAGCCAAAGAACCATAGCGAAATTGCTATTTTATTTATTTATTTTTTCCACAATTTCATCACACTTGGTATTTTTTTTTCTTCTAATTTTCCAGTATATTGAATTTTAACCCCTTACCGACATCTTCCATATATGTATGTAGGGCCATTCACTGTAATGGAGCACACTGCGTTAGCGTGTGCTCTGTTTTGTGCCATTTTTGCACATATACGTTTTCTGCAGACGGACACCCGAACGTAGTCCACTACAAAAAACGTATATGTGCAAAAATGGCACAAAACAGAGCACACGCTAACGCAGTGTGCTCCATTACAGTGAATGGCTCTACAGGGCGCACGCGTCCGGAACACGCTTTGCAGAGTGGGGGAGGGGCGGTTCGAACGGATGCTCCGACGGGACCTGTGGACGTAGGGAAAAATGCAATCTGAAAGGAGCCTTAGTTTGTCACATGTTGCTGTCAGTCTCGAACAGCAGTGCAAACAGTGCATTGATATGGGAACATGTCACTCTTATGTGCCCATGGAGGCCGCTGGGTTGCTGGGACAGTCGGGGGTCTGTTAAACACCTCTGTGCCTCTCGTTATGGGCCTCCCTTTAAGCCCAGCTTGTGGTTGAGCTTGAGACTGTGATTTTTACTTTGTGCAGCAATACTATGGTATTTCGTTATATAGCACAAGAGATTAGACGATCGCAGGTTAAAGTTCCTGAAGAAGAAGAAAAAAAATAAATACAATGAAAAGTAAAAAATAAAGAAAGTACAATTCACCCCCTTTCCCCTATTAAAAATAAAGCTATATAAATACATGTGTGGTATCACCGCTTCCAGAAAAGCTTACCGTATATACTGGCGTATAAGACGACTTTTTACCCCCTTAAAATAATGGCTACAGTGGGGGGTCGTCTTATACGCCGGATATACGGGGGGGGGGTGTGTATGTACACTGCAGCGTCCAGGGGAGTTGGTGGAAGCAGCTCTGGAGCACAGGGGAACGCTGCGGCCTGCATCCTTTGATCTCCTGCACCCGCTCATATAATATGCACAGCCGCTGTCCATCTCCAATGGTGCTGAAATCGCACGCAGTGAGGGGCTGGGGCAGCGGTGCATATTATATGAGCCTGCGTCCCAGTGTGATCGCACATGCCCACCCCTGTGTTAGATTTGGCCCCCAGGCTGCTGCTCATTCTAAAATAAAAAAGCTTTACTTACCCCTGCAGCGTGTCTCCCTGTGTCCCTGCTTCCACTGTGATCAGGCAGAGAGCTCAGCCTGCTGTGCCGATCACATGACCGCACTGACAACCAGGAAGTGGAAGAACAGAAGCACGGAGCCAGACAGGAGATAAGGAAAGAGGGTTTTATTTTACTTTGGGCAGCAGCCTAGGGGCCATATCTGACACAGGGGGACTTGTGCGATCTATAGGGGCCATGGGCAGCACTATGGGGGAGATATCTAACACAGGGGGACTTGTGCCCATTATGGGCCCCAGTGAGCTGCTTCTAACCCCCCAGATGTATGCCCTGCCAATCCCCCCCCCCCCCCGCCGATGCCGCGGGTGCTGTACCCGCCGAGCCGCGGGTGCAGGCCCCACAGAGCAGCAGAGTTGTGTGTATTTGTCTGTATGTAGCAGAGTTGTATGTGTTTGTCTGTATGTAGCAGAGTTGTACGTGTTTGTCTGTAGCAGAGTTGTACGTGTTTGTCTGTATGTAGCAGAGTTGTATGTGTTTGTCTGTATGTAGCAGAGTTGTATGTGTTTGTCTGTATGTAGCAGAGTTGTATGTGTTTGTCTGTATGTAGCAGAGTTGTACGTGTTTGTCTGCATGTAGCAGAGTTGTACGTGTTTGTCTGTATGTAGCAGAGTTGTATGTGTTTGTCTGTATGTAGCAGAGTTGTATGTGTTTGTCTGTATGTAGCAGAGTTGTATGTGTTTGTCTGTATGTAGCAGAGTTGTATGTGTTTGTCTGTATGTAGCAGAGTTGTATGTGTTTGTCTGTATGTAGCAGAGTTGTATGTGTTTGTTTGTATGTAGCAGAGTTGTACGTGTTTGTCTGTATGTAGCAGAGTTGTATGTGTTTGTCTGTATGTAGCAGAGTTGTATGTGTTTGTCTGTATGTAGCAGAGTTGTATGTGTTTGTCTGTATGTAGCAGAGTTGTACGTGTTTGTCTGCATGTAGCAGAGTTGTACGTGTTTGTCTGTATGTAGCAGAGTTGTATGTGTTTGTCTGTATGTAGCAGAGTTGTATGTGTTTGTCTGTATGTAGCAGAGTTGTATGTGTTTGTCTGTATGTAGCAGAGTTGTACGTGTTTGTCTGTATGTAGCAGAGTTGTATGTGTTTGTCTGTATGTAGCAGAGTTGTATGTGTTTGTCTGTATGTAGCAGAGTTGTATGTGTTTGTCTGTATGTAGCAGAGTTGTGTGTGTTTGTCTGCATGTAGCAGAGTTGTATGTGTTTGTCTGTATGTAGCAGAGTTGTATGTGTTTGTCTGTATGTAGCAGAGTTGTATGTGTTTGTCTGTATGTAGCAGAGTTGTGTGTGTTTGTCTGCATGTAGCAGAGTTGTGTGTGTTTGTCTGTTTGTAGCAGAGTTGTGTGTGTCTGTAGCAGAGTGTAGTACCATTGTTTCAGTCCAGTTGTGGCTTTATACAGCAGGGAGGAGCATTCCTTGCTGTACTAAGTGAACATTGGAGCGATTGATCTGTCAATGGCCCTTTAAAAACATATTGTACGGCTCTCGCGGAATTAAAATTAACATGTTGCAATCAAAGCAGACTTTTTTTCATTTGGGAGCGGGGTAGTCTTATACAGTGAGTATATCCCAAATTCTATATTTTTAGGGCAGAAGTTGGGGGTCGTCTTATACGCCCAGTCGTCTTATACGCCGGCATATACGGTAATTCATCAAATTATAAAATAATTAACCCAATCAGTAACCATCATAATGGTATAAATAAAAATGTGCTGCCCAACAAAAAAGTCCACACTCCGCTTCAACCACTCAAAAATGTAAAATATTATAGGTCTCGGTAAAAAGCTGCACAATCCCCCAAAAATATAAAACATTTTCACCCCTAATATGATAAAAAAAAAAAAGCTGGACAAGTTTGGCATCACCAGAATTGTACTGATGAGAAGAATCCTATCGCCAAGTCAGTTTTACCACACACTGTATGCTGGAAAAACAATTCCCAAATAAACAATGTAGGAGTTGCATTTTTTTTCGCAGTCGGTAATGTTTTATCGTCTGGGTCACGTTGTTAGTGACGCACATCCGGCGTCATTAACAATAGCGCAGCGTGTGACACTGACCAGCGACCTTAAGTGACCTCAAAAATGGTGAAAATCGTTCACCATGGAGAGGTCGTCCCAAAACCAAAAATCGGTAATACATGAAGAAAGGAAGAAATTCCAGCAACTTCAGGAGAAAGTAGAATTTTCTTAAAAAACAGTTTCTTTATTGGTAGTAAAAATATTAATATATATTTTACAAGATCTACAATCTAACACTGGTTTAATTATCAGGGAAGCCGATAAGGGGGGAGGGGTTGTTGTTTTGGATGCTCTTTTGTATTTCAAAATGAACCATGCCATTTTGTCTGATGATCATACGTATTTACATTTACAAGGGGACCCAACTAATTTCTTCAAGGTAAAGATGGATAAAATGCTTCAGGCTGGTTTGGAGGGGGGCATTTTTACACAAAAAATTTTTGATTATCTTACAGTGGATCATCCTGTGATTCCTGTGTATCATGCCCTCCCTAAACTACATAAAGGTGTTTTTCCCCCTCCATTTAGGCCCATTATATCCGGCATTGGTTCCCTTGGTGAAAAACTTGGTGCTTGGTTGGATCATTTTTTGCAGCCTTTAGTTAGAGAATTGCCAGGTTTTCTCAGAGACACTAAATCCCTTATCAATAATTTGAATTCTATATCCTGGCAGGGCAACTACATGTGGCTGACATGTGATATTGTCAGTCTTTATCCTTCCATTCCACATCATGTAGCTTCTGATTGTTTGCAGTTGTTTCTCAGAAAACACAGTTCATATCCCATTCACATACAAAATTTCATCATTACTGCAATCAACTTTTTATTAACGCACAATTATTTTTCTTTTGATGAAAAGTTTTTTCTGCAGAAATGTGGCGTTAGCATGGGAGGGAAATTCTCTCCCTCCCTTGCTAATATTGTTGTAGCCATTTTTGAGGAATTTTACATTTTCAATGAAGATAATGAATTTTCAGATCATATAGTTTTTTACACACGTTACATAGATGATGTATTAATTATATGGAGAGGGGATGAGGTCACTGCACATTCTTTCATTAACCATCTCAACCAAAATTCTTTTAATCTTAAATTCACATTTCAAACAAATTCCACCAGCATTAATTATCTAGATGTCACTCTGATAGGGAAGGGCAGTGTAGTGGAGATCCTTCCTTACCATAAGGACACGGACTCCAACTCCATTTTAATGGCCAGTTCATGTCATTCTCCGCATGTCATTAAAAATATTCCGCTTGGTGAACTTATCAGGTTAAAGCGCAACTGTTCCTGTCCAGAGGCTCTACAAGTGGAAATGGACTGTGCTGTTACCAAGCTCAAACACAGGGGCTACCCGAAATGGTGTCTAGATCGGGCAAAAATTATAGTTAATGAAATAGATAGATCGGATTTATTTAGAGATAACAACAAAAATAAGAACAATTTTAGTAGGAATAATGGTGTGACGTTTACAACGAATTTTTCTCCCCAATTCCATGATATAGTAAAAATAGTACAAAAACATCTGCCTATTTTACTTAGTGATGATTTATTAAATCGGATTTTCACTAAAAATAAAATTAATTTTGTGGCCAGAAGAGCCCCTAATCTTGCCAATATTCTATCCCCCAGTTTGGTTGTAAGCAGCAAGGACAATGCCATCTCTAAAAATTGGTTATCCTGCACAGGTTTTTTTGGCTGTGGGCACAATTTTTGCATCTCGTGCAAACATGCAAAAAAATGCAAATCATTTACATCTAATTATACAGGACTTTCTTATAACATTAACAGCTTTATAAACTGCAATACCCCAAATGTGGTTTATTTGATTGAGTGTATTTCCTGTCACGTTCAATATGTTGGCTGCACGAGTTGTCCCCTCAAACAAAGAATACGCAGACACATGTCAGACACATTAAATACATCTGCGGTAAATGTGTCTGCTGTTTCCAGACACTTTGCCTCTGTTCACAATAGATGTCTGGACAATCTTGTTTTCACAGGCATTGAAAAAGTTTCCAGACCTAAAAGGGGTGGGGATCTTAGAAGAAAGATTCTTAATAGAGAATCTTTCTGGATCTTCAAATTGGGCACGAGAATGCCGCATGGTCTGAATATGAGGAGAGATCTTGTTATGCAGTATACTTGAATTCCAGAATTATTTGTTCTTTATAGGACATACCTTTTCAGTACCAATAACTATATATCATATTATACTGTAGTAATTATTGGATATTTGATGGTTTAAGGTTATTCCTTTAGCATTTGAATTGAAATTTTCACTATATAGCAATTTGGACATTAATAAATGTGTTTTGTTTTTTTTGTTTTTTTTTTTTTTTTTTTTTTTTTTTTTTTTTTTTCCCGTCCTTCTTTTGTCCCTGTCAGGAGAAAAAAAAAAATCTTTCTTGTCTCTAAAGAGCCCCTTCACTACAGATTATACCGGGCATATATATATTTCTTATCATGTGATCTCTCTGGTTGCTTCTGTTTTTAATCAGTTTATGTACATATATTTTTTGGTGTTTTTTTTCCTTTATTTTCTGTTGTTGTGCTGACTTTTTGGTGCAGTGTCTCAGTTTCTATTCTTTCACTTTTTTTTTCTCTTCTCTGTGCTCTCCACACTAAATGGGCTGGGTGGTAACAAATCCAATTAATTCAACCTGTTCTTGTTGTGCACAGACTTTAAATACTGTCTTAGAGATTTCCTCTGCGCATTCCATGATTAAGACCTATTCAGGTTGAAACGCGTAGGAAACAGCTCCTCTGTCTTGCCTCTCTATTTTTGTCTTGCTTGGATGGAATATTAATATTTTTACTACCAATAAAGAAACTGTTTTTTAAGAAAATTCTACTTTCTCCTGAAGTTGCTGGAATTTCTTCCTTTCTTCATGTGTTCCCACCCAGGTCAGGGTGTTTCCGTGCACCGGAGGTAAGATTTGGGAGTGAAGAGGGAGAGCTGAAGTTTCTTCGTTTTTGACAAAAATCGGTAATGGTTGATTATCGATGTGGTTCTTCGCTCCTGCCGCTGTGTGTGACACCGGAGGAGCGAGGAACCTCACCTTACCTGCCTCCGGCCGCAATGCGGAAGGAAGGAGGTGGGCGGGATGTTACGTCCCGCTCATCTCCGCCCCTCCGGCCGGCCGCTTAGTGACGTTGCGGTGATGCCGAACGTCCCTCCCCCTTGAGGAAGGGATTGTTCGGCAGTCACAGCGACGCCGCCGACCAGGTAAGTGTGTGTGATGCTGCCGTAGCGATAATGTTCGCTGCGCCAGCGATCACACGAAATCGCATGCGCGACAGGGGCGGGTGCTTTTGCGTATGATATCGCTAGCAATATCGTAGCGTGTAAAACCCGCTTTAGAATTTTGTTCCCGTTTTCCAGTACACTATGTGGTATAATGAATGGTGCCACTCAATAGTACAAAATCCAAGCCTTTATACTTCTATGGAGACTGAAAAGTAGGAAAATGGAATTTGGCCACGTCTGGAAGTAACTAAGAACCACTACCAATATTTTATTTTTAGTTTTTTCGTAGATAAAAAACCTGTTGAAAAATAAGCGCAATAGGGTCTTACCCTGACAAACAGGGGGTGACAGAAAAAATAATCCTACTCACCAAGGAGGGTTGTGAAAGGCACAGCTCCTGTAACAGCATAAATCCGGATCAACGGCAGCAGTACCCCAGGTGGCTGATAACAGAGAGATTGTGGAACGGGGCTTTGTAAACCGCGCCAAAGATCACTGATGAAGACTTGGATTAATGTAAACTTTTTATTTTTGCACAGGTCTATGCGTTTCAGGAGGCTCTGGTCCCTTCCTCAGGACCAACAGGCATAAGCTACATCAAATTTGATGTAGCTTATGCCTGTTGGTCCTGAGGAAGGGAGCAGAGCCTCCTGAAACGCGTAGACCTGTGCAAAAATAAAAAGTTTTACATTAATCCAAGTCTTCATCAGTGATCTTTGGCGCGGTTTACAAAGCCCCGTTCCACAATCTGTTATTTTTAGTTTTTTAGCATTAGTGTGTGTGTGTGTGTGTGTGTGTGTGTGTAATATATATTGGTGTACATGCATTAATATACTCACTAATCTTACTGGTTTCCAGTGCCATTCCAGTCCTATTCTCACTCCCGTGAATTGTATTTCGACTTGCCGCTCCACACTGCTATCTATGGCCCCCGATTCATTAAGACCCGCAATTTTCTTATTTTGATGAGGGGGAGGGGTGAAGTCAGATTCTCCTAATTCATGAAGAGGTTCACTCCTCTTTATGACATGGGAGCTGCTAATGAATGGTCTGCACCTTGTCAAAAATCTCCTTCCACTCTCTTACTGGAATATGGTTTCTGGTGTTGGGGACGCCACAGCTAGTCATGAATTACACGAGCTGAGGGGCCACTCCTTTTGGTGGAGATGGAAGAAACTGATGAAAACATCAAGAGACAACCCTTTTGTGCAGCTCCGTGTTGTCCCAAAATTAAACTTATGGAGCCTCGTTCTCGCGCTTTTTAGCTTTACAGTAAGGCTAAGGTCAGATGGCTGAATATTTACTTTTATCCTAGAGAATTGGATTGATTTATACAAATCACACTAAGAACAGAGTGTCCACATAGTGTGACCTGATTCTCCCAGATGAGGAGAATATGGAGAAATATATTCTTCCATCTTCTCCCTTGTGTCTGACCATGAAAATTGGACTGCACGCCAATCTTATGATTTCAACTCACTCGTGGACTAAGGCGGAGTGCGATCCCAATCAGACCACCTGAGCATGCTGTGATATATTTATTATTAAAATATATAGCTCGATAGACATTAGATTTGATTTTTTTTTTTTTTTTTTTTTTTTCTTGCACGGTCCCTTTGGTCCGAGTGCGATCCGATATTTTGACTGAAAATATGGCGGCGTGAGCAAGCACTAAAAATGCTTGCTTGTTCACTCAGCGCATAGTGTGAGCCAGTAAATTGGAATATGTCATGTCAGTGAGAAAAGGAGCATAGCAGCGCTGGGAAAATCGCTATAAACACATTTATACAGGTATAGTTAATAAAGTAATTGGGAATGCGTCTTTTAAAAGTAATGGTGTCATTCCAAACTAGTTCCACAATAAACCAGCACTCACAGCTTTGTTGATGGAAAAATGAAAAAAAATATGGCTTTTAGAAGGGGGGGGGGGCAGAAGTGCAGTCCATTAAAAAAATAAAATAAAAATGATCAGAAATGCTTTAACTTAAAGTGTCTTTCTGCCGTGAATCCCCAACTGTGAGAATGCTGCTGTAAGCTGATATGAGGGGCTGCTGGTAAGTCTTTGTCTTTACCCAGAAAGAAACTAGATAGGATGATGAAACTTTACATTTATTCCACATACTCTCCACTGATGTCAACACAGTTCTTACATCAGTATTCCAAGTTCTGTAAGCCTAGCAAAAAGATGGATTTCGGTTGTGCCTCGAACCAGGCATCTGTAGCAGCCATGGCATCAGAAATGGTGTGAAATTTGGTACTCTTGAGGTGTTTCTTCAGGTTTGGAAACAGATGATACTCGGAGGGAGCTAGATCTGGTGAATAAGGTGGGGAGTCAACCAACTGGAAGCCCAGCTCTGCCAGTTTTGCCATAGTTACTTGTGCAGTGTGAGCAGAGGCGTTGTTTTCAGGAACAAGATTCCTTTTGGTCACCTTGCCTCGCCTTTTGGCCTTCAGAGATGCCTTTAATTTGCCCTCCTTATCCCAGAATATAGATTCCATCACGTTAGTGGCTGATTTTTGCCCCCTGAACTTCTTTAGACAAGGAGAACCACTGTGCCTTTTGATCTTTTGACTGCTGCTTGTTTTCAGGGTCATACAAATAAATCCAGGTCTCATCCATAGTGACCAGTCGATCCAGGATGTTCTTTATCAGTCCAGAAACGCTGACAAATGGACCGGGAAGTTTTCACTTGCTTGCTTCTTTTGTTGTCAAACATTTGGGGATCCACTTTGCAGATAGATTTCTCATGTCCTAATGTTCATGGATAATGACACAAACACGTTCACGGGAAATCCCCATGATGTCGGCTATTGCTTTAGCTGAAATTCGTCGATTCTCCAGTATGAGGTTGTGCACAGCATCGACTATCTCCGGAACAACAACCACTCTCAGGCGTTCAGGACTCTCATCATTGGTGCTGAAGTGGCCGATTTTAAATTTGGCAACCCAGTTCTTAACTGTGGAATATGAAGGGCATTGATCCCCCAATGTCTGCAACATATCACCATGAATTTCTTTGTCGCTCCATGGGAGACCCAGACAATTGGGTGTATAGGCTATGCCTCCGGAGGCCGCACAAAGTATTACACTAAAAGTGTAAAGCCCCTCCCCTTCTGCCTATACACCCCCCGTGCTCCCACGGGCTCCTCAGTTTTTTGCTTTGTGCGAAGGAGGCAGACATGCACGCATAGCTCCACAGCTTAGTCAGCAGCAGCTGCTGACTATGTCAGATGGAAGAAAAGAGGGCCCTTAAAGGGCCCCCAGCATGCTCCCTTCTCACCCCACTCTTGTCGGCGGTGTTGTTAAGGTTGAGGTATCCATTGCGGGTACGGAGGCTGGAGCCCACATGCTGTTTTCCTTCCCCATCCCCCTTAGGGCTCTGGGTGAAGTGGGATCTTATCGGTCTCCATGCACTGAGACCGTGCTCCATCCACAGCTCCTGAGGACTCTGCTGGATAGGAGCCGAGTATCGTTCAGGGACATGGCCCTGCTACTTGAAGGTACTCTGTGTCCCCGTGGGGACCGCGCACAGCAACACTCCAGCATTGCTGGGTGTGCTAGTGCACCGGGGACTGCGGCGCTGACCGCGTTTGTGCTATTACACACTGCAGCGTCGCTGAGTGTGTTAGTGTAAGGGGACTGCCGCGCTGACCGCCGCTGCCATTACTATTACTGCGGCGCGGCTGGGACTGTTAGTGCGCCAGGGACTTCAGCGCCGACCGCGCTTTTACGGCGGCCGCGCTCATAACTCGAGTCCCCGGCTTTTTGCGGCCTAGTCTCGTTCTTCCCGCCCCCAGCCCTGCCAGTCAGGGGAAGGGCGGGACGCTGTACAGCACAGCAGCACTGAGGGCTGGAGCATGCTTTGCATACTCCACCCCCCTCACTGTGCACAGTGGGGCACCAGTTCCCGCACTTTCTGGGTCACGCCCACGGCTCCCTCCTCTCCTTAGGACGCCGGCAGCCATTACTCAGCTCCTCTGACGCTGCAGAGGACAGACAAGCGCTGGGGGACTCAGACAGGGATTCTGCTGGCCACACAACCGCTCTAAGCGGGCGGTAAGCAGCACCTCAGGTGCTAGCCCCACTTGTGCAGTAGTGTAAATATATTTATAGGTATACTTTACACTGTATGGTGCACGGTTGTTTCTGGCTATATACCCTATTGTGTTGCTCAGGGGAGTCAACAGCATGGTGCCCACAAGAAGCAGGGGTGCCAAAACACAGGCTTACTCTGCTGCCTGCGCCGCATGTACGACCTCACTACCGGCAGGCTCCACTGACCCTCATTGTGTGCACTGCTCGGCCCCCGTGGCACTTACTCAGCCGGAGCCTCTGCTAAGGGAGGCCCAGGGGGAACCACCTGCTAACACTGTCCAGGTGACAGGGACGGAGTTTACAGCTTTTACTGAAAGGCTTTCTGAGACTATGGCTAAGATACTAGAAGCTTTGCAGTCCAGACCGGTATCTCAAACCAGGGACACTGTGGAATCATTGCCACCTAGTTCCCCTCAGTCGGAACAACCATGTCCTCCCGGGGTGTCTCATAGATTCCAGAGTGAGGTCTCTGACACGGACCGCAGTCCCAGACCGCGTAAGCGAGCTCGCTTGGAAATTCCCTCGACATCATCACATTGGTCAGGGTCTCAGCGGGAGGACTCTCTGTATGGTGAAGCGGAGGTAGCTGATCAGGATTCTAATTCTGAGGCTGCGCTCAACCCTGATACTCCTGATGGGGACGCCATAGTGAATGATCTTATCGCGTCCATAAATCAAATGTTGGATATTTCTCCCTCTGCTCATCCAGTAGAGGAGTCAGCTTCTCAGCAGGAGAAATTCCGTTTTAGGTTCCCCAAACGTACAACGAGTATGTTTCTGGACCACTCTGACTTCAGAGAGGCAGTCCAGAAACACCGGGCTAATCCAGATAAGCGTTTTTCTAAGCGCCTTAAGGATACACGGTATCCCTTCCCCCCCTGACGTGGTCAAGGGCTGGACTCAGTGTCCCAAGGTGGATCCTCCAATCTCCAGACTGGCGGCTAGATCCATAGTTGCAGTTGAAGATGGGGCTTCGCTCAAGGATGCCACTGACAGACAGATGGAGCTCTGGTTGAAATCCATCTATGAAGCTATCGGCGCGTCTTTTGCTCCAGCATTCGCAGCCGTATGGGCGCTCCAAGCTATTGCAGCGGGTCAAGCGCAAATTGACGCACTTACACGTACGTCTGCGCCGCAAGTGGCGTCTATAACCTCTCAAACGTCGGCATTTGCGTCCTACGCTATTAATGCTGTCCTGGACTCTGTGAGCCGTACGGCGGTTGCAGCCGACAATTCGGTGGCAATACGAAGGGCCTTGTGGCTTCGGGAATGGAAGGCAGATTCAGCTTCCAAAAAGTGCTTAACCGGTTTGCCATTTTCTGGCGACCGTTTGTTTGGTGATAGGCTGGATGAAATCATCAAACAATCCAAGGGAAAGGAAACATCCTTACCCCAGGCCAAACCAAGATTACCCCAACAGAGAAGGGGACAGTCGAGGTTTCGGTCCTTTCGGGGCGCGGGCAGGTCCCAATTCTCCTCGTCCAAAGGTCCTCAGAAGGATCAGAGGAACTCCGATCCATGGCGGTCTAAGGCACGCCCTAAAAAGACCGCCGGAGGTGCCGCCACCAAGGCGGCTTCTTCATGACTTACGGCCCCCTCACACCGCATCCTCGGTCGGTGGCAGGCTCTCCCGCTTTTCCGACATTTGGCTGCCACAGGTAAAAGACCGTTGGGTGAGAGACATTCTGTCTCACGGTTACAGGATAGAGTTCAATTCTCGTCCTCCGACTCGATTTTTCAGAACATCTCCGCCTCCTGAGCGAGCCGATGCTCTTCTGCAGGCGCTGGACACTCTGAAGACAGAAGGAGTGGTGGTCCCTGTTCCTCTTCAGCAACAGGGTCACGGTTTTTACTCCAACCTGTTTGTGGTCCCAAAGAAAGACGGATCTTTCCGTCCTGTCCTGGACCTAAAAACTGCTCAACAAACACGTAAAGGCCAGGCGTTTCCGGATGGAATCCCTCCGCTCCGTCATCGCCTCAATGTCCCAAGGAGATTTCCTTGCATCGATCGATATCAAAGATGCTTATCTCCACGTACCGATTGCTCCAGAGCATCAGCGCTTCCTGCGCTTCGCCATAGGAGACGAACACCTGCAGTTCGTGGCACTGCCGTTCGGCCTGGCGACAGCCCCACGGGTTTTCACCAAGGTTATGGCTGCAGTAGTTGCGGTCCTCCACTCTCAGGGTCACTCGGTGATCCCTTACTTAGACGATCTGCTGGTCAAGGCTCCCTCTCAAGAGGCATGCCAGCACAGCCTCACCGCTACTCTGGAGACTCTACAGAGTTTCGGGTGGATCATCAATTTGCCAAAGTCAAATCTGACACCGGCCCAATCGCTGACATATCTTGGCATGGAGTTTCATACCCTCTCAGCGATAGTGAAGCTTCCGCTGAACAAGCAGCGTTCACTACAGACGGGGGTGCAATCTCTCCTTCAAGGTCAGTCACACCCCTTGAGGCGCCTCATGCACTTCCTGGGGAAGATGGTGGCAGCAATGGAGGCAGTCCCTTTCGCGCAGTTTCATCTGCGTCCTCTTCAATGGGACATCCTACGCAAATGGGACAGGAAGCCGACGTCCCTCGACAGGAACATCTCCCTCTCTCAGGCAACCAAAGCTTCCCTTCGGTGGTGGCTTCTTCCCACTTCATTATCGAAGGGGAAATCCTTCCTACCCCCATCCTGGGCGGTGGTCACGACGGACGCGAGTCTGTCAGGGTGGGGAGCAGTCTTTCTCCACCACAGGGCTCAGGGTACGTGGACTCGGCAGGAGTCCTCACTTCAGATCAATGTTCTGGAGATCAGGGCAGTGTATCTAGCCCTAAAAGCTTTCCAGCAATGGCTGGAAGGCAAGCAGATCCGAATTCAGTCGGACAACTCCACAGCGGTGGCTTACATCAACCACCAAGGAGGAACACGAAGCCGGCAAGCCTTCCAGGAAGTCCGGCGGATTTTGATGTGGGTGGAAGCCACAGCCTCCACCATCTCCGCAGTTCACATCCCGGGCGTAGAAAACTGGGAAGCAGACTTTCTCAGTCGCCAGGGCATGGACGCAGGGGAATGGTCCCTTCACCCGGACGTGTTTCAGGAGATCTGTTGCCGCTGGGGGATGCCGGACGTCGACCTAATGGCGTCCCGGCACAACAACAAGGTCACGGCATTCATGGCACGTTCTCACGATCACAGAGCTCTGGCGGCAGACGCCTTAGTTCAGGATTGGTCGCAGTTTCAACTCCCTTATGTGTTTCCTCCGCTGGCACTGTTGCCCAGAGTGTTACACAAGATCAGGGCCGACTGCCGCCGCGCCATCCTCGTCGCTCCAGACTGGCCGAGGAGGTCGTGGTACCCGGATCTGTGGCATCTCACGGTCGGCCAACCGTGGGCACTACCAGACCGACCAGACTTGCTGTCTCAAGGGCCGTTTTTCCATCTGAATTCTGCGGCCCTCAACCTGACTGTGTGGCCATTGAGTCCTGGATCTTAGCGTCTTCAGGATTATCTCAAGAGGTCATTGCCACTATGAGACAGGCTAGGAAACCAACGTCCGCCAAGATCTACCACAGGACGTGGAAAATATTCCTGTCATGGTGCTCTGATCAGGGTTTTTCTCCCTGGCCATTTGCCTTGCCCACCTTTCTGTCCTTTCTTCAGTCCGGATTGGAAAAGGGTTTGTCGCTTGGCTCCCTTAAGGGACAAGTCTCTGCGCTCTCTGTGTTTTTTCAGAAGCGCTTGGCCAGACTTCCACAGGTACGCACGTTCCTGCAGGGGGTTTGTCACATCGTCCCTCCTTACAAGCGGCCGTTAGAACCCTGGGATCTGAACAGGGTGCTGATGGTTCTTCAGAAACCACCGTTCGAGCCAATGAGGGATGTTTCTCTTTCACGCCTTTCGCAGAAGGTGGTCTTCCTTGTAGCAGTCGCTTCACTTCGGAGAGTGTCTGAGCTAGCAGCATTGTCATGCAAAGCCCCTTTCCTGGTGTTTCACCAGGACAAGGTGGTTCTGCGTCCGGTTCCGGAATTTCTACCTAAGGTGGTATCCCCGTTTCATCTCAATCAGGATATCTCCTTACCCTCTTTTTGCCCTCATCCAATTCACCAATGTGAAAAGGATTTGCACTTGTTAGATCTGGTGAGAGCACTCAGACTCTACATTTCTCGGACGGCGCTCCTGCGCCGCTCGGATGCACTCTTTGTCCTTGTCGCTGGCCAGCGTAAAGGGTCACAGGCTTCCAAATCAACCCTGGCTCGGTGGATCAAGGAACCAATTATCGAAGCTTACCGTTCGGCGGGGCTTCCGGTTCCCTCAGGGCTGAAGGCCCATTCTACCAGAGCCGTGGGTGCGTCCTGGGCTTTGAGGCACCAGGCTACGGCTCAGCAGGTGTGTCAGGCGGCTACCTGGTCGAGCCTGCACACTTTCACGAAACACTATCAGGTGCATACCTATGCTTCGGCGGATGCCAGCCTAGGTAGGCGAGTCCTTCAGGCGGCGGTTGCCCACCTGTAGGAAGGAGCCGTTACGGCTCTATTATGAGGTATTATTTACCCACCCAGGGACTGCTTTTGGACGTCCCAATTGTCTGGGTCTCCCATGGAGCGACAAAGAAGGGAATTTTGTTTACTTACCGTAAATTCCTTTTCTTCTAGCTCCAATTGGGAGACCCAGCACCCGCCCCTGTTTTTTTGTGTACACATGTTGTTCATGTTGAATGGTTTCAGTTCTCCGATATTCCTTCGGATTGAATTTACTTTAAACCAGTTTATAATTTGTTTTTCCTCCTTCTTGCTTTTGCACCAAAACTGAGGAGCCCATGGGAGCACGGGGGGTGTATAGGCAGAAGGGGAGGGGCTTTACACTTTTAGTGTAATACTTTGTGCGGCCTCCGGAGGCATAGCCTATACACCCAATTGTCTGGGTCTCCCAATTGGAGCTAGAAGAAAAGGAATTTACGGTAAGTAAACAAAATTCCCTTCATCCTTCCCGGACTTTCCTTGCAGAAACAAGAATTTTATCCCTCCTCTGCTCTGTTGCTGTGAATATCGCATTAGACTCCACCATTTTGTTTTCCCGCCTGCGTAGAACACTGTTGCTATAAGATCCAAACAAAATTTTGAAAACCTATATTAGACACATAAGGCTTTTATGTGATGTAACATTCATTACCATAGAAACAAAAAAGATCACAAAGCCAAAAACTTAAAAGCAGCCCCTCATATATGTAGCCATCCAAACACTTCAGGCCACCTCGCTTTATGCAGCTTCTGAAGTCCAAACTGAAGTGGATAAAGAGAGGAAAATGGCATCCTTTCTAAATAATGTCTTTCCCGCAAGATGCAAAACTGTATTCTTCCAGGTTTGTTGTTTCTCATAAACAGCAGTGACTGTAGACATGTGATTTATATGAACGCCGCACATCTTACAAGGTTTTGCTGGATACATTTTAATTATATAAAACCTCTTTTTTGTTTATTTCTTATAGTCACTATTTTTATTTTTTTCTTTAACGTTTCATGAAAGTAATTTTCTTTGTCGCTCCATTGGGAGACCCAGACAATTGGGGTGTATAGCTTCTGCCTCCGGAGGCCACACAAAGTATTACACTTAAAAGTGTAAACCCCTCCCCTCTGCCTATACACCCTCCCGTGCATCACGGGCTCCCCAGTTTTTATGCTTTGTGTTGAAGGAGGCACACATGCACGCAAGCTCCACATTTTAGTCAGCAGCAGCTGCTGACTTTATCGGATGGAAGAAAAGAGGGCCCCAGGGCCCCCGGCATGCTCCCTTCTCACCCCACTCTGGTCGGCGGTGCTGTTAAGGTTGAGGTACCCATTGCGGGTACAAAGGCTGGAGCCACATGCTGTTATCCTTCCCCATCCTTTCGGGGCTCTGGGTGAAGTGGGATCCTATCCGGTCACCATGCACTGGGACCGTGCTCCCTCCGCAGCCCCTGGGGGAATCTGCTGGACAGGAGACCGGGTATCGTCAGGACAGGCCCTGCTCCTCTGAGGTACTCTGTGTCCCCTTGGGGACGGCGCATAGAGCGCCTGTGTAACGGACGCTGCAGCAGCTGCTGGGTGTTTTGTGTCGCCGGGACTACCGCGCCGACCGCGCTTGTTTGCCGGCCGCGCTAATAAATTTAGTCCCCGGCTTTTGCGGCCTAGTACCGCAAACTCCCGGGCCTGCCAGTCAGGGGTAAGGGCGGGACGCTAGACTGGACGTCAGCGGTGAGGGCTGGAGCATACTGAGGTATCCTCCTCCCCCCTCACTAAGCACTGCGGGGCACCAGATTCCCGCACTTTCTGAGGCACGCCCACGGCTCCCTCCTCCTCTCAGAACGCTGGCAGCCATTCCTATCAGCACTTCTGACGCTGGAGAACTTCAGAGGGGAGACAACAGCCGAGCTCCATAGCTCTGGGAGGCCCAGGCAGGGAATCTGGTGGTCACACAACCGCTGAGGGCGGTCGGTAAGCCGCACCTGTTACTAGGTGCTGGCCCCCCTGGGTGCCGAAGTGTATATTTATATGCTTATATTGTATACATTTACTGTGTTCGGCCGCACTATTTGCTTTTGGCTATATACCCTCACTGATTGCTCTAAGAGGAGACAACAGCATGTCGTCCGCAAAAAGCAAGGGTGCCAAGGCACAGGCTTATTTTGCAACCTGTACCTCTTGTGCGGCTATGCTACCTGCAGGTTCCACCTACCCTCATTGTGTGCAATGCTCGGCCCCTGTGACACTCACTCAGCCGGAGCCTCAGCCACTAGTGGGACCCTCGGCCCAGGTAGAACCACCGGCTGCCACTGTCCAGGTGGCAGGGACAGAGTTTGCAGTGTTGACTGACAAACTTTCTGAGTCTATTTCTCAATCCATGGCTCAGTCTATGGATAGATGGTCTGCTAAGATACTAGAAGCTTTGCAGTCCAGACCGGTAACACAGGCCCCGGGCACTGTTGAATCATTGCCCTCAGACCCCCCTCGGTCGGCGCAGCAAAGTGCTCCTGGGGAGACTCATAGGTCCCACGGTGAGGACTCCGACACGGACCGCAGTCCCAGACCGGCTAAGCGGGCTCGCTGGGAGCTTCCCTCGACTTCATCACACTGCTCAGGGTCTCAGCATGAGGACTCTCTGGAGGATGAAGCGGAGGTGGCAGATCAGGGCTCTGATCCTGACGCCGCTCTCAATCTTGATACACCTGAAGGGGACGCCATAGTAAACGACCTTATAGCGTCCATCAATCAGGTGCTAGAACTTTCTCCTCCAACTCCTCCGATTGAGGAGTCAGCTTCTCAGCAGGAGAAATTCCAATTTAGGTTTCCCAAACGTACACGGAGTGCGTTTCTTGATCACTCCAACTTCAGAGATACAGTCCAGAAACACCGAGCTTTTCCGGACAAGCGCTTTACCAAGCGCCTTAATGACACACGTTACCCCTTCCCCCCTGACGTAGTTAAGGGTTGGGCTCAGTGTCCCAAGGTGGATCCTCCAGTCTCTAGACTGGCGGCTAGATCCATAGTTGCAGTGGCAGATGGTTCATCGCTCAAGGATGCCACTGACAGGCAGATAGAGCTCCTGATGAAATCCATCTATGAAGCTATAGGCGCGTCTTTTGCTCCGGCATTCGCAGCCGTATGGGCACTCCAAGCTATAACAGCTTGTCAGGCTGAGATTATTACAGTCACACGTGCCTCTACTCCGCAGGTTGTGTCTTTAACCTCTCAGGCATCGGCTTTTGCGTCCTACGCCATGAATGCTGTCCTGGACTCTGCGAGCCGTACGGCGGTAGCATCCGCCAATTCAGTGGCAGTCCACAGGGCCATGTGGCTACGCGAATGGAAGGCAGACTCTGCTTCCAAGAAGTTCTTAACCGGTTTGCCATTTTCTGGCGACCGTCTGTTTGGCGAGCAATTGGATGAAATCATTAAACAATCCAAGGGAAAGGACCCGTCCTTACCCCAGTCCAAACCAAACAGACCTCAACAACGGAAGATACAATCGAGGTTTCGGTCCTTTCGGCCCTCAGCCAGGTCTCAATTCTCCTCGTCCAACAGGCCACAGAAGGACCAGAGGAACTCTGATTCATGGCGGTCTAAGTCACGTCCTAAAAAGACCGCCGGAGGAACCGTTCCCAAAGCGGCCTCCTCATGACTTTCGGCCTCCCCAAACCGCATCCTCGGTCGGTGGCAGGCTCTCCCGCTTTTGCGACGCCTGGTTGCCACATGTCCAAGACCGATGGGTGAGAGACATTCTGTCTCACGGTTACAGGATAGAGCTCAGCTCTCGTCCTCCGACTCGTTTCTTCAGAACATCTCCGCCCCCCGAGCGAGCCGATGCTCTTCTTCAGGCGGTGAACACTCTGAAGGCAGAAGGAGTGGTGATCCCTGTTCCCCTTCAGGAATGGGGTCACGGTTTTTACTCCAACTTGTTTGTGGTGCCAAAAAAGGACGGATCTTTCCGTCCCGTTCTGGACCTCAAACTGCTCAACAGACATGTGAAAACCAGGCGGTTCCGGATGGAATCTCTCCGCTCCGTCATCGCCTCGATGTCCCAAGGAGACTTCCTAGCATCAATCGACATCAAGGATGCTTATCTCCACGTGCCGATTGCACCAGAGCATCAGCGCTTCCTGCGTTTCGCCATCGGGGACGAACACCTTCAGTTCGTGGCACTGCCTTTCGGCCTGGCGACAGCCCCACGGGTCTTCACCAAGGTCATGGCAACAGTGGTAGCAGTCCTACACTCTCAGGGACACTCGGTGATCCCTTACTTAGACGATCTTCTAGTCAAGGCCCCCTCCCGGGTGGCATGCCAGCACAGCCTGAACATTGCTCTGGAGACTCTCCAGAGATTCGGGTGGATCATCAACTTCCCAAAGTCAAAATTGACACCGACCCAATCGCTGACATATCTCGGGATGGAGTTTCATACTCTCTCAGCGATAGTGAAACTTCCGCTGGACAAACAGCGTTCACTACAGACAGGGGTGCAATCTCTCCTTCGAGCCCAGTCACACCCCTTGAGGCGCCTCATGCACTTCCTAGGGAAGATGGTGGCATCAATGGAGGCAGTTCCATTTGCGCAGTTTCATCTGCGTCCACTCCAATGGGACATTCTCCGCAAATGGGACAGGAGGTCGACGTCCCTCGACAGGAACGTCTCCCTTTCTCGGGCAGCCAAGGCCTCTCTTCAGTGGTGGCTTCTTCCCACTTCTTTTGTCGAAGGGGAAATCCTTCCTGCCCCCATCCTGGGCTGTGGTCACGACGGACGCGAGTCTGTCAGGGTGGGGAGCGGTCTTCCTCCACCACAGGGCTCAGGGTACCTGGACTCAGCCAGAGTCCTCCCTTCAGATCAATGTTCTGGAGATAAGGGCAGTGTATCTAGCCCTAAAGGCGTTCCAGCCGTGGCTGGAAGGCAGACAGATCCGAATTCAGTCGGACAACGCCACGGCGGTGGCGTACATCAACCACCAAGGCGGCACACACAGTCGTCAAGCCTTCCAAGAAGTTCGGCGGATTCTGCTGTGGGTGGAAGCCACAGCCTCCACCATCTCCGCAGTTCACATCCCGGGCGTAGAAAACTGGGAAGCAGATTTTCTCAGTCGCCAGGGCATGGACGCAGGGGAATGGTCTCTTCACCCGGACGTGTTTCAAGAGATCTGTTGCCGCTGGGGAATGCCAGACGTCGACCTAATGGCGTCCCGGCACAACAACAAGGTCCCGGCATTCATGGCACGGTCTCAAGATCACAGAGCTCTGGCGGCAGACGCATTAGTTCAGGATTGGTCGCAGTTTCGACTGCCTTATGTATTTCCTCCTCTGGCACTACTGCCCAGAGTGTTACGCAAGATCAGGTCCGACTGCCGCCGCGCCATCCTCATCGCCCCAGACTGGCCGAGGAGGTCGTGGTACCCGGATCTGTGGCATCTCACGGTGGGTCAACCGTGGGCACTACCAGACCGACCAGACTTGCTGTCTCAAGGGCCATTTTTCCATCTGAATTCTGCGGCCCTCAACCTGACTGTGTGGCCATTGAGTCCTGGATCCTAGCGTCTTCAGGGTTATCTCAAGAGGTCATTGCCACTATGAGACAGGCCAGGAAACCAACGTCCGCCAAGATCTACCACAGGACGTGGAGGATCTTCTTATCCTGGTGCTCTGATCAGGGTTTTACTCCCTGGCCATTTGCCTTGCCCACTTTTCTGTCCTTCCTTCAATCCGGAATGGAAAAGGGTTTGTCTCTCGGCACTCTTAAGGGACAAGTCTCGGCGCTCTCCGTGTTTTTTCAAAAGCGTCTAGCCAGGCTTCCGCAGGTACGCACGTTCCTGCAGGGGGTTTGCCACATTGTCCCTCCTTACAAGCGTCCGCTAGAACCCTGGGATCTGAACAGGGTGCTAACGGCTCTTCAGAAACCACCTTTCGAGCCAATGAGGGATGTTTCTCTTTCACGCCTTTCGCAGAAGGTGGTCTTCCTAGTGGCAGTCACATCACTTCGGAGAGTGTCTGAGCTAGCTGCACTGTCATGCAAAGCCCCCTTCCTGATGTTTCACCAGGATAAGGTGGTCCTGCGTCCGGTTCCGGAATTTCTTCCTAAGGTGGTATCCCCTTTTCATCTCAATCAGGATATCTCCTTACCTTCTTTTTGCCCTCATCCAGTTCACCAATGTGAAAAGGATTTGCACTTGTTAGATCTTGTGAGAGCACTCAGACTCTACATTTCTCGTACGGCGCCCCTGCGCCGTTCGGATGCGCTCTTTGTCCTTGTCGCTGGCCAGCGTAAAGGGTCGCAGGCTTCCAAGTCAACCTTGGCTCGGTGGATCAAGGAACCGATTCTTGAAGCCTACCGTTCTTCTGGGCTTCCGGTTCCTTCAGGGCTGAAAGCCCATTCTACCAGAGCCGTGGGTGCGTCCTGGGCATTGCGGCACCAGGCTACGGCTCAGCAGGTGTCAGGCGGCTACCTGGTCGAGTCTGCACACTTTCACGAAACACTATCGGGTGCATACCTACGCTTCGGCAGATGCCAGCCTAGGTAGGCGAGTCCTTCAGGCGGCGGTTGCCCACCTGTAGAAAGGGGCCGTTTTACGGCTCTTTTATCGAGGTATTCTTTTACCCACCCAGGGACTGCTTTTGGACGTCCCAATTGTCTGGGTCTCCCAATGGAGCGACAAAGAAGGGAATTTTGTTTACCGTAAATTCCTTTTCTTCTAGCTCCTATTGGGAGACCCAGCACCCGCCCCTGTTCCCTTCGGGCTGTTGTTCTTTTGTGTACACATGTTGTTCATGTTGAATTGTTCTTTGGTTCATGGTTTTCAGTTCTCCGAACATCCTTCGGATTGAATTTACCTTAGACCAATTTATAAGTTTCCTCCTTCCTGCTTTTGCACCAAAACTGAGGAGCCTGTGATGCACGGGAGGGTGTATAGGCAGAGGGGAGGGGTTTACACTTTTAAGTGTAATACTTTGTGTGGCCTCCGGAGGCAGAAGCTATACACCCCAATTGTCTGGGTCTCCCAATAGGAGCAAGAAGAAAAGGAATTTACGGTAAGTAAACAAAATTCCCTTCGTTCTCACTCCACAATTCTGGCTCTGAGCAATGTGTGACGCTGGGTATATTACCTTTACTGCCTTTGTGTAATAGGTTGCTTCTACTCCAGATATGTTTTCTACTTCTAGTTTTTGGCAAATTAGTGGTTTAAGTCTTTCGTTAAACATTTTGTTATTTTTAGGCAGTCCATTTAATTCTCCATTTTCCTTTTCTAGGGTTATGAACAAGTGTCTCACTGTTTCAATTCCATAAGACGCGTAAGGGGAGATAATTACTGTGCCTTAAGAGCCACCTTATTCCAGTGCCTTAGTCAGATGACGGCGCTCCCACAGTGGATGGCCGATGATGATCTTACACAAGTATGTATCCTAACTTTTACAATGTGAAAATAAAGAACGTGTGGCTAATGCTTCGACAGATCAAGAGCCATACAATGGTACTCTGTTCAGCCGTGGACACGTACGCTGAGCGCAGGACCCTTAGTACATTTTCATTGCTGTCCCAATGCAGGCACCATCCAGACAGACTGCACATGGACAATACACTCACACTGTTATTGTCTGCAAGTCCCTCAAAATATATCATGTACTGCCCTTATCTTAACGCAGTGCAACTCCTACATCCGTCCGCTATGCAGTGGAGTGTTCATTGCCGTCCATTGACCCAGACACATCTGCAGCTTGACTGCTCCAAGAATGCCAATGTTCGTCTGTATTTTGCCTTAGGCTCATTTCACACATCCGGATTGCCGGACTCTGCATACTCCAGTATGTATACAGTACAGTGGCAGCATGACAAGCTCCGGTCACATGTTGTCATGTGACCGGAGCATGTAACCCGGAAGTTGCCGCGCTGCCATTGTACTGTATCACACTGTACTGGAGTCCGCCGAATCTGGCAAACCAGTGAAAAGCCGGATGTGTGAAACTAGCCTAAGGGGTACTTTGCACACTACAACATCGCAGGTGCGATGTCGGTGGGGTCAAATTGAAAGTGACGCACATCCGGCGTTGCTGTCGACATCGTAGTCTGTAAATTGTTTTTGTTACGATTAACGAGCGCAAAAGCGTCGAAATCGTATGATCGGTGTAGCGTCGGTCATTTCCATAATTTCGGAAGGACCGATGTTACGATGTTGTTCCTCGTTCCTGCGGCAGCACACATCGCTGTGTGAAGCCGCAGGAGCGAGGAAAATCTCCTACCTGCGTCCTGCTGCTCACGCCGGCTATGCGGAGGGAAGGAGGTGGGTGGGATGTTTTACGTCCCGCTCATCCCCACCCCTCCGCTTCCATTGGCCGCCTGCCGTGTGACGCCGCACGACCCGCCCCCTTAATAAGGAGGCGGGTCGCCAGCCAGAGCGACGTCGCAGGGCAGGTAAGTCTGTGTGAAGCTGCCGCAACGATAATGTTCGCTACTCCAGCTATCACAAGAGATCGCAGCTGCGACTGGGGCAGGGACTATCGCGTTCGGCATCGCAAGCATCGGCTTGCGATGTCGTAGTGTGCAAAGTACCCCTTAGACTGCCCAAGCTTCCTTTCTGGATGGAAATCTGGTACAGCCAAGGATGGAAGTGAAGTCCAACCTTAATTATCTTTTAAGAACATTTTTGCATTCATTGCACAGAACACAACCACAATGCACTGAATATTAGTTTGTTAGTTGCCTTGCCTTCATACGGGCTGCTGCTCTACAATAGCCCATTTCTTTGTAAGATCATATTCTCATTAAATATGTAAGAATGGCAGTACTATTCAGGTATAGGTAGACAAGGTGATTATTATATAAAAACATGGGGTGCTAAACTAAGCAACCACTTCAATGGCACGTCATGCTGTGAATATAGAAATCCGGTTCAAAAACAGAATTCTAGAAACAAAGACCATAAAACAGAAGAATAATGTGGGCTAAATGCTTGGAATTGTTGGGATGAATGGACAAAAGAAATGGTTGCTGCTCCAGGACATTATAGTTTTTCAGAAGGATTACAAACTGAGAAATACATTTCACTTTTTGGTGTAAAAAGTGTTTTTTGCTTTGTTTTTCGTTTTTTTTCCATGAAAAATATAAAGGGGGTCCGCTGTGTAGGATCTTCATTTGTTTGAGCGACAATGAGCATCTGGACGACTATTCCTATCCTGCATTCCACACACAGTCCATTGATATGAATAGTATCTCTGAATGAATCTTTAATTCCATAAAATGCATGAAAATAAGCATCTGTGTAATATATCTTATCAGATAAGTCTGCGTATTAATCCTTCCGGAGTGATCTTTCACTCTCCATTCATGGGTAAAATCTGTATTTAGAGAAGACAAATGGTCCCGTTACTGAGATGGTGACAGTTGGTGCTCATATGATATTATGAAGAGAAGATCTAGAGCCAGACGGACATTCTGCTGCAAGTTCTCCTGAAACACCAGTGCTTCTAAATTTCTATGGAGAACTGTGACTGTCATCTACCTACGTGACGGGAAAATCTGTATTCACGGAAAACATCTGTAAATTACAAATTTTGAAAATGATTTATTCAATCAGAAAGAGATAACTAACTTATTTTACAAGGTATATTGCAAACTTATTTATATATATATTCTATTGTAATATATTATAATAAATATATAAATACACACACGCACACGGCTGCTAATAAGTCTTTGGCTTTACCCAGAAAGAAACTAGATAGGATGATGAAACTTTACATTTATTGCACACTCCACTGATGTCAGCATTCTTCTTACATCGGTATTCCAAGTTCTGTAAGCCTAGCAAAAAGATGGATTTCAGTTGTGCCTCAAACCAGGTATCTATAGCAGCCATGGCATCAGAAATGGTATGAAATTTGGTACCCTTGAGGTGTTTCTTCAGGTTTAGAAACAGATGATAGTCAGAGGGAGTTGGATCTGGTGCATAAGGTGGGTCGTTAACCAGCTGGAAGCCCAGCTCTGCCAGTTTTGCTGTAGTTACTTGTGCAGTGTGACCAAAGGAGTTGTCTTTGCAGGATCAAGATTCCTTTGGACAGCTTGCCACACCTTTTGCCCTTCAGAGCTGCCTTTAGTTGGTCCAAAAGTTCAATGTAATACCTTGCATTGATGGTGGAACCCTTTTGACGGTAGTCCACTAGCAGCACGCCCTCATCCCAGAACACAGATGCCATCACCTTAGTGGCTGATTTTTTTTGCACCCTCAACTTTGGAAAACCACTGTGCCTCCACTCTTTTTACTGCTCCTTGTTTTCAGGGTCATACAAATAAATCCAGATCTCATCCATAGTGACCAGTTGATCCAGGAAGTTCTTATCAGTCCAGAAATGCTGACAAATGGAGTGGGAAGTTTTCACTCGCATGCTTCTCTAATCTGTTGTCAAACATTTGGGGACCCACTTTGTAGATGGCTTTCTCATGTCCAAATGTTCATGGATAAGGACACAAACGCGTGCACGGGAAATCTCCATGTTGTCTACTATTGCTTTAGCTAAAATTCGTTGATTCTCCAGTATGAGATTGTGCACAGCAGCGACGATGTCTGGAACAACCATTCTCGATCGTCCAGGACGTTCCTCATCGTTGGTGCTGAAGTGGCCCATTTTACATTTGGCAACCCAGTTCTTAACTGTGGAATATAAAGGGCATTGATCCCCCCCCCCCCAATGTCTGTGACATACCACCATGAATATCCTTCATGGACTTTCCTTGCAGAAACAAGAATTTTATCCCTCCTCTGCTCTCAGTTGCTGTGAATATTGCATTAGACTCCACCATTTTGTTTTCCCGCGTGCGTAGAACACTGCTGCCATAAGCAACAAACACAAAATTTTGAAAACTTATTAGACACTTAAGGCATTATTTTGTGATGTAACATACGTTACCATAGAAACAAAAAAAAATCACGAAGCCAAAGACCCATCAGCAGCCCCTCAGAGCAGCTCTTTTAAGGACCATCCAGATTGATGGTGCCATTTGCAGTTACTTTTCACCTAATGGTAATTTTTAAGAGGTGTGAAAAAAAGTGTATTCAGAAGATCTTGTGAGAGAAAAACCTGCACATAGATCCATCTGACCCCTTGTTTTTTTTGTTTTTTTTTTATTTTTTTTATATTGTGGATTTCAGTTTTATTCTGAAATTGAATACAGTGGTACCTCGCTTAACGAGTAACCCACTTAACGAGAATTTCGCTTAACAAGCAAAGTTTTCTGTAAATTTGTAACCCGCTTTACGAGAAAGCTTTGCTGTACAAGCAAAATCCTCACCGCACACACCGGTTCCGTCCACCCACCGCGCTCTAACCCGCACTTGCAGTCCACACAAACACACACATGTACGCACAAACACACACAAACACACACGCACGCACACACATACAGTATTATGCTCACCTTACCTTCCGTTCCACCGCCGGGCTCATGGTTCTTGTAGTTCCCAGGTACATCGCGGCGAACTAGAAGTACCATGAGGCCAGCGGTGGAATGGAAGGTAAGGTGAGCATATAATATCTGTACCTTCCGGTTCATCGTCGGCCTCCTGGGTCCTGTAGTGCGCCGCTCTGCTCCGCTCCAGGCATTGGCATCCGCACACACTTCTGGTTCCGTCAATCCACTGCGCTCTGACCCGCACTTGCAGTCCACACAAACACACACATGTACGCACAAACACACACGCACATCCAGTATTATGCTCACCTTACCTTCCGTTCCACCGCCGGTCTCATGGTTCTTGTAGTTCCCGGGTACATCGCAACGTCCTCGCGGCGAACTACAAGACCCAGGAGGCCGGCGATGGAACGGAAGGTAAGGTGAGCATATAATATAACATAATATGTGTACCTTCCGTTTCATCGCCGGCCTCCTGGGTCCTGTAGTCCGCCGCTCCACTCCAGGCTGTGTATCGGCATCCATAGCGACGAGACAGGAACTTCCTGTCACCGCTACTGAAAGGCAGCGCGCTGGCCAATCAGAGGCAAGCGGCTCTGCCTTTTGAGTCAGCGCTCTGGCCAGGAAGTTCCTCCCTCGTCGTTATGGTAACGCGATACACAGCCCGGCCCCGTACCAGAGAACAGCAAGTCCCAGGAGACCGGCGATGGAACAGAAGATAAGGTGAGCATATAATATGTGCGTGTTTGTGCGTGTTTGTACGTTTGACAGAATAGGGGACCAGGATGGGACATTTAACACGTTTTGGAACGAATCCGTTGCATTGCAATGATTTCCTATGGGTAATCTTGCTTTGCCTAACGAGTAAATTGGTTAACAAGCACAGTCCCATAACGGATTGTTCTCGTTAAGCAAGGTTCCACTGTATTATGCTGGTGAAGTTCCAGGCCGCCTGCAAGTCTGACAACAACCACTGGGTGGCCACACATACACAGAGCATAAGCCTCTCATAAAACCATCTTTTGTGTTTTTAAACTCTTTAACCTCACAGCACGAATCTCAGGAAAAGCTGAACTATGAGAAGATCTGTCCTATTAATATAATTGTTCAGCGTAATACAATGCAAAGAGCAAAACCTACTCGGGCTGATTCTCCTACGGAAAAAAAATCTAATAATGGCTCTCTGTATATTAAAAAGTTTGATCACTTTTTACTAAACTTTGTTTTAATTCTTCACCATTTTAGAATGGATATTTGGACTCCACATAATCACACATGGCAAATACTGTTTTTTTTTTTTTTTTTTTTTCCCCCTCCAATAGGAAGTAGCCTAATCCTACTCAGCTAACATTGGTGCAAAGCTTTGAAGCATGGCCATACACGTAGCCACTGAGCCACATTTTGCCACCATGTTGCACCTGTACTTGGTGAATTCTAGCGAAAAAAGGTCACTGTTATAACTGTTACATTGGATTTATAATAAATTTTTGTTAAAGGCAATCTGTCAGGGGATTTTTGTAGTGCAATATAATATTTATTCACTTACATGGCGCCATTAATTCCACAGCGCTTTACATACTTTGGCAACACTGTCCTTGTTAGGGCTCACAATCTAGATTCCCTATCAGTATGTCTTTGGAGTGTGGCAGGAAACCCATACAAATACGGGGAGATCATGCAAACTCAAAGCTTAAATCTAAGCTCTACTCCAAAAGTAAGCCCTAGCCGCGGTTCAATAATGAAGTGTCCATGCAGCTAAAGAAAAAGAATACTGCAGGACCCTTCATTATAGACAGCAGACACCCCGCAATCATACTCGCCAGATGCCGAGCGGGAGGCCCTCCACTGATCACACACCCACACACATCTGATCTCAGACACACAAACATCGGATCACACACACTCACCACATCCAGCGACATTGATTTCTTCTCGCCGGCAGATTTCTGAGAGGCTGTGCAGTGTAAGGACCTGCCACAATTCTTGCTTACAGGATCTGCAATACGTGACTTCCTCCCGTCGTTCCCTGCGGCCGGAAGCATTCTGTAATACTGGATGTGATAAGTGTGTGGGTGTGTGTGATATCTGCGGTGTGTGAGATGTTGATTTTTTTTTTTGGGGAGCAAAAAAAGTATGACATTTTTGGAAAAACCCGGTTGCTTACAACAAGATAACAGGATATCGTAGAGCAATTAAACTTACTGATCTTGGAAAGTATCCTTAAGCCCTATTTTAAAGATAACATTAGTATTGTACTAGAAAATCACCTGGCAGATTCCCCTTAATATAGTGAACATATAGTTTGCATAAACAGCTACTTTTTTTTTGTTGACATACTTGAGGATATACATATGTACATCCCCAATAAATGTCACTGTGCTCCTTTTATGGGAGAAACACCATAAGAGGAAGGAAGCATAAGTCAGTATTTTTAGGACCTAAATGCTACTCCCCTGCTCAAGTATATATTTGGAAAAAATGGCGTGGGAGCACCAATGGGCAACTTTGCACAGGGCACCATTAGGTCTAAGGCCGACCCTGTAACCTCTTACCAAATGTTGCCAAGCTTGGAATAATAATTGTAATGGGGCTTTCACTGCTATGATATTGATGACCTTGTGTTGGATTACAGTAATATTGTATTACACTTTTTTGATAGTTACCTGAAACACTTATCAAAAAATATGAGTGGATAAAACTGTGGAAATTCTGGCATTCATATGGAAGCACAAAAACATGGGTGCGGATGAAGGAGTCCTTAGAATTGCTAAAGAAAAAGGTAAGTTGGTAAATGCATGAAATCTAATTGTTACCATTCATCCATTGCATGAGCAAATTCTAGGTATATTCATTATAGCGTCACCAAATGACAGTTTCATTTGTTTGTGCATTTACATGGGGAAAACACAAAGTGGTAATTATAGATTATAGGAAATATTTGAAACTCTTGGGTCTAAATGCCCAGCGACTTCCATTTCCCATGATCTTGCACATCTCCTGTGCATCTTGGTTATTTTCATGCCACCAGGGCTTATAGTGGGCCACATTACTAATGGAAAGGATCTGCTCGCACCCCATCCATCCTGTGGTGACAGAGATGGGAGATGACATTCAGAGAAGAGGACTGGATGGCTGGCGGTGAGGGGGCAAATACCATAATGAGAACATAGTCCACTCCGGCAGGAGATGAGCAGCAGGACATGGGGGTGGGCTGAATGAAAGATGGGCTTCACTTACTAATTATACTGCAGTTATACTACCTCTACAGTTTTTCAATATCAGAAAATCTGATTGCTTTTTCGTTAAAATATCACCATAGTGTACTTGTCACTAGCCAGCTGCCAGAAGTGTTGGAATATTTTATTTTTTTGTATGTTGGAAAGTAAACATGGCCTTTTTTTTAATATGTTCATTAAAGCAACCTTGAATAGAATATAGGGAAAATTACATTATTTAAACTGCTTTATGATATATCCAGGCAGCAGGTATCTATAGGGAGTGGAAAGAATGGGATAGTCGGAGTCTTGTCCACTGGACCTTCTATCTTCAGAATAGTCGAGATTTAGTGTTGTTTAGACATGGGTGTTCAATATCTTTTTTTGTTTTAAGAAAGACCACACATCCCAGTCATTGGATGAAGCATGAGAACAAGGGAGTGGAATGTTTTGTTTTTTTGTTTGTTTGCTTTTTTTCCCCTTTTACAAGGACCTGTGAAACATGCTATGAGTAGAGGATATGTCTTGGGAAAGGAGAGGGGACCCAAAAATGGAGTGGTAGCATTGTGTCACAACTATCTTATGCCTTAGGCCATTTCAATTTAGAACCTCGAAAGGAGGGACGTGTTAATCCTTTCCTGCAAATGTACGTAACTACACCACAAAACGTTACCTGCAGTCTGAAAGTGTACAGTTATGTCTGCTGGATGGAATCGGCTCAGACGTTAACTCCTCAGATGCTGCTGACAATGATGACCGCTGCACTAATGGAAAATTGTGAAACTTTTTCAATATTTGGTGACCCAAAACCAATTTATTTTATTTTAAAGGTGTATTGTAGAAAAGTAAAAAAAAAAATGTGAATTTGACAAAACCAAATTTATAAGGCTATCTACACACACTGCATCTTTACTGCTTTATGAAGTTTGTGGTCACAAAGATGCACCGAAATGCATGCATTTCCGTCCTCCAGCAAAGGCTATGAGATTTCTATTTGGCTGTGGTTTTGAAGACTCAGCCAAGATGCAGCATGTCAATTGCTTGCATTTTGTCCCTGTTTTTCGGAGGACTGGCAGGTCAATCCCCTGCTCACTCGGGGTCAGCGGAGGATTGATCCCTGGTCTCTGGCCAGATGCTGCTCCCCATATAAAGTCTATGGGGACCAGAATCCAGCGCAAAGGGGTAGGACCAAGTGCTTCATACTTATCAAGTTACTGGGGTACCTATCACACTGCAGCCGCTCATTCACTTCCTGGGCCGCTCATTACCTTCATTGAATATGCCATATGAGCTTAATGAATCACTACTGTAACATCAAATCTGGAGTTTTCTTTTAACATGTGGGTTATGCTGCGTGTGTGGTAGTAGAAGTAAATTCTTTTTGCCCGTGACTGAGAGACAGCGCAAGCGGTAAAGATGGAAAAGGTCACTGTACCGGTGTGTGTGTGTGTGTGTGTGTGTGTGTGTGTGTGTGTGTAAAAAAAAAAAGTGTAAAAAAAAAAAAAAAAGTGTTATGTGGCCTTGTGAATCATACAGAAACATTGGTAAACAGTTGTTTATTTCTTTGGGATCTAAACCTGCTGAGTGCTTCGCCCTAGGCCATGGCCTATGTTTGCCTTATGAGACGTCCATCCCACTATACCTTGTTCTTACCTGTTACTGTTCTGTATGTCAATGGGGAAAAAAAACAACAAAAAAGAGACATTTAAGGTAATATCAGCAAAACCCTCCAATATTGACTGATTCAGCCAACACTCTTGTGTATGCCCCAAACAATTCATTGGGAAAGAGAAAGCTATGGTCCTTTTTGGTTTTCCTGGGGAAAAGCCACCACCAGACAGTAATTTGGAGAAAACATTTATATCTACCTCCACTTACTATTTATTCCCCAACATAAGCCATATCATAAGTGCTCTGATTCTGTATTTTTGTATTTGCCATTTCTTTTTCCGCAGTGGTCAGACCTGAGTGAGATCCAGATATCTGACAAGAAACAAGCTGCGTGTGATGAGATCTTTCAGAATGAAGAGGAGTATTGTTTGTATGAGGCGGTTAAGTTCTTGATGCTGAAAACGGCTATTGACTTATTTAATGCTAGTGAAGACGGCAGAGAAGTCCCTGTGTTCTCCTGGCTGTTATTTGCTCGGAACACCTCTAATAATCCTTGTGAATTTATGAAGAATCACTTAAATCATGTGGGGCACACTGGAGGACTTGAGCAGGTATGAATTATCATGGAAACATCTATTGGTTACATGAACTTTTACGCAACTAAAAATCGACTTTATAAGGGGATGAAAGATTTTAAGAAAATGTTCTGCAATTAGCATTTGTGACTGCCATGTGCAGACGCTCAGAATTCCCCTGTATTCCCCATGTGAGTTGGCCATTATATGACCCCATATATAAGTTTTGCATACATGTGATCACTTAACCACTAGTCTCATCTGGCTTCTTTTTTTTTTCTAGAGAGAATCTTGATGAGACTAGTTTGCAAGTATTGAACATGTGGTAATGTGACCGCTAACTCACATGGTGAATACAAGGGAACCGTGCCGAGTGAGTGGATCACATACTGTCATAATTCAGTAGTCACATAGAGACCCTGCATACTTTCCTTCTAAAATCGAAAAACCTCTTAAGGGAACTGTAACTTTTTAGTGATGTATGCGTCATGTGTGGTTGTGTCAAAATTATTGGCACCCTTGAATATTAAGAACACCATCTTTAATATCTCCTCAAATAAAGTCCACAGATTGATATAAACTATGCCAGAATTCTTTGTGGCGTTTTCAAACCACTTTTGGCCTGGCTTCGCCAAAATGGACGGTACTAGGGCGAAACGCCACCTTTTTTCGAACTCATGACAAGTTGTGGTGTACCTTACTCCAGTTAGAAATTAGGTTTACCTGTCTGAACCTTCAGAGTTTACTTTAAAGACCCACTTCCACCAAACTTTTTATTGTCTATACCTAAGTAAATGTGTGAGAAAGATAGATATTCTATAAAAATTAATGAAGGTTCTGTAGCTTACCATCTCCTGTCCTTTTGGCTCATAGGGCTCTGTGTTAGCTGACAGTCTTGAATTGAGGCCAGTGTTTAACGGGAGTCTGTCAAAACAGAATGACTATTAACACCACATACAGGCGCTCAGTGCACCCTTGGATTGGTCAAAGATTTAAGTTGCTTATGTTTTTCATCTCCACCTTTTTATCTGGCTTTATAAAGCCACAGCAGTCAATCAATGAAGAGTATTTTGGCAGACAGGAGACAAGTACGGGGGGGAAGGTGCAGCCACGCCATAATGCACAGAGGGCCTGTTTTTGGCTTGAAAATAGTCATTCTGTGCTGACAGACCCTTTAAGGCTGTGGTCACACGGCACATGCTCTCTCATGCGAGGGAATCGGATGCATTATGGTAATGACACTGATCAAACTCTACTGCAGTGTGAGCCGAATGTCATTTACTGTGATCCAGTTCTCTTGTATTTGAGAATCTGAGCACAGCTGAAGATGAGAACTTGATTTCTGCATTGTCTGTGTTGGCGTAAGTTGGACTGCATTCTGATGATGACAGAGTGTAGTGTGATGATTTCCACGCACCTATAGACTTGTATGGGTGTGTGTCATTTGATGATCATATGGATTTTGTGCAATTTCTTTCTAATGCCAAATCTGCATGAGAAAAAAAAGCGGTGGTCAGCACTTCCCCATAGTATAACACTGGAGTGAGTGCCATCCGATAAAACATCAGTTGGCACTTGGCTGTGTTTTATATGCTTATGTGAGTGAGCCCTTATAGTGGTCTTGTACCCAGACTAGTCCTAGAATGCTGTCAATCATTCCAAAACCACCCTGGTATCATTCCCACAGTGGTGACATACACACACCAGCTATTATGCCTGTTATGCTTCTTATAGGCCGTGATTTGGAATTAATGACTGTGGTCCAGGACTAGTCTGGGGGTGCCTTACACCACCTTAAAATATTTTTTGTAAATCTCACTCAGGTATGCTTAGGAGTAATCCGGAGATCATTTTAAATAGTGTTAGGAGGCTGATGAAGTGCTCCCACTATTACTAGGGGTATGTATTGTGTTAAGGATTGCCAACCCTGTTGAATTAATAATCTATATATATATATTTTTTCTTAGGTTGAAATGTTTCTCCTTGGATACACGTTGCGACACACTATCAAAGTGTATAGATTATACAAATATGGAACAGATGAGTTCATTACCCACTATCCTAATGACCAGGCTGACTGGCCGGTGGTGACACTGATAACGGAGGATGATCGACATTACAATGTCCCAGTTAGAGTATGTGAAGAGACCAGCGTATGAACTTTAATATGTCCGGGATTAATACTTGTACTTTAGGTCTAGAGCGCGTGGTATCCCCCTATGTGGGAACATTGCAGCCGTTTTTCTCTGTTCTTAGTAACAGCTGGACATTATAAACCCGAGGTGCTCGGGTTGCCTTCTCAGAAACCCAAATGTGTAACAACAAATTGGCCCTGGTGGAGGTTGTTACAAGGTCGTGGGTGAATGCTTGGCATGCCGGATGCTTTTCATGTTTAGCGGAGAGGTCTGCAGCTAGAGCAAGCATTGTGAATGTTCTATGTAGAGTGAATATGGTGCTTTTTATATGTATGTTGTTTTTTAATTATAAAGAACTATCTAATATAAGAGGAAGCTTGCTTTCTAGAAATTGGCTTGCCGAGGGCAAACAAGTGTGGTTACGAGCATGGTATAACCTGGTTGAACCTAACAAAACTAGAAGTGGATACAGATGTAACAAACTTTGTAGCACAATGCATAAACAGCAGCAATATGTAACAAAAGTAAAATCCTAAAATGAAATACTAGAGCATTTTTTTTATATTCATATTTAATGATACCTCAGAGACTGTTACTATATTTCAAGTGATCAATGAAATGCAGGCAGGACTTTATAGCAGAAGCAGCAGCCTTCCTCGGAGACAGGGATTGTGTAATAATGATTTATGAACTAGACAGAAAGTAAATACTGATAGCCCTGCCTAATAACCCTGACCTCAAGATGGATGTGTTTCTTAACTTACAAACCAGCGTAGTCCAGCTGATTTACAAGGGATCTGTGGAGAGATACGAAATGTATTTCATTCCACATACTTTCAACACTTTGTAAAAGCTTTTGCTGTTCTTGAATGGCACATCTTGTGACTTTACAACTTCTCTGTGATATCCAGTCACATTTCTGGGGTGCTACGTCACAGGTCAAACTTCGTCATCTCTCCTAATTGCAAATCATTCACTTGCCATTTTGTCGTTTGCCATTTCCCTCACTCTCCATGCTATCCTATACGGTCATGGCGTATGTCATAAAAGTTGTGAACAAGTGTAGAATGAGTATGTGTATTGTCATGGCTCTTTTATAGATCTTATGTGATGCCTCATCACTCCCTCTATCTTCCCTCCATGCTCCTTCACAGATTGTATGTCACATGTCAAGGATCATGGAAGAGCAATGAGTGTGCCTTGAGGTGTCCTATAAAAGCTGTAAATGAGTGGAGAGGAAGCTCATATGCTATGAACATACGCCTTCTTATTCTGTTCATCTTTACAGCTTTTATGTAACATGCCATTATAGAATAGGACAGCAGAGTGAATGAGGAGAAAGGGGAACATCACAGGCACACAGCCAGAAACAATGCTTGGGCAAGAGGATGGTTTGCATAAGGAGCATGTAGCAAACCACAGATTCTGCTCTGTGCCAGGAGTAAGAAGCAGGCAATGCCCAATAACTGATATAGCATTCCAGAAAGGCAATGACATACCTTGCAGCTGCATCACTGCTGTGACGTGAGGTCACATGGATTGGCACATAAAAGCATGGCCTGAAGGCAAAAGTGAGTTTAATTTGAAATCCCTATCTATTTGATGCTATAATCTAAACTAGTTTCCAATATACTTGTATTAAAAATTCTCTACTGTTCCCCAAATACACTAACTGCTGTTCAATTTGGTTTCCTTTTTCCTGTCTGACTATTCGTTTGAGCATTACAGTGCTTGTTGCAATATTCCAAATGAAATGAATGATGAAACGTCATCAGAGGGTAGAGGCTGTGTCAGTGACCTCTGTATCAGTGAGTCTCTGCCCCCTCCCTGAAACGAAGCATCATCATGACGTTTGTTTAAGGGCCCTGCTTGTCCCTGCTTACCCCCCCCCCTCCTCCCCTCCCCATCCCCTCTGTTCCTCCATGCATTGCACTGGATGATCTATAGTGATAGCGTCCACTATGTTGTCGGCTCAGAGCAGTAATAATCTGTCAGTAACGGAGCGGTGTCCATACCTGGCATGCAGGAGACTAGCACCACCCTGCTGGTGATGTCTCTGGTCTCCTGCATGCCAGGTATAGACACCGCTCTGTTACTGGCAAAAAAAATGAAAAACAGTGTAGTTAGGGGAACAGTAGTGATGTATTAATAAAAGTATAGTGGCGATTCTAGCATCACATAGGGATTTAAAATGAAATTTACTTCTGCCTTCAGAGCACCCTATAAGAACAGGAAGAGGGATATGAGCCTTTAGAGTTGATAGCATGTGAATTTGAATTCATTCTTATCTCTTCCTTTAATGGCAACCAATCAAGTCACCTGTTTCCTTTTGTAGCTTATTCTCTAACATGCAAGCTGGAACCATGTTGCTTTGGCTTTGAGCAGCAGTTTACACTAGTTTTCGTCAATGAGTCCTTGTGAAGCAACCAGGGAGGCTGTACCCCATGTCTATGAAATAAAAAGTTCACATTCTTTAAAGTACCGGTACATTGTTTCTTGATCTGTTTGACAACAGAGATGATGTGGATGTGTAATCATTAGTCTCTTAGGCCACATTCCGGCAGAGTTTTAACATCTAGGTCTACCAGGACATCCTACACACGCTCATCCCAGGGACACAATGGTGATAGTGCAGTTTTGTAGACCATAGAGATCAATGTTTTCTAGCAATAATGCACATTTTAAGTGCTACCACCTTCTCCTAATAAAAATCCAAAAATCCTTCTTCCAATGCATCCTATAAATGACTGCTGCATCTCCCTTCTCATTTATGATATAGTCGGGTGTAGAATAGAAAATTTGCCGGAACCTCGTAGTCTGAACAGGTGCATACTGAGCATGACATACAATATCCAAAATATCAGTTGCACTCAAGTAAAGGGAAGAAGAAAAAACAAATATGTAGATTGTGAACATTGGAATGTGAACACTCATTACTGCCAAGAAAACATGAAAATATTTTTTTTGAAAAAAAGAGTTACTCGGCAAATAAGTGGTCAATTTTACTTTTGCCCAGATACCACGTCAAGGTGTAACTCTCATCTGTTTCCTACTCTAATTTTTATGCCTCTCTTGTCCAAACTGACCTTTTATATGGCTAGAATAGAACCTGCAAAAGGAAAATTGTATTATGGAGTCATGTCCTTTTTGTCTGTGCACTCCTCCCAGTTACTTCAGGTGTTTTTAATTTTCCTTTTGCAGGTTCTACTCTAGTCCATATAAAAGGTCAGATTGGACACGAGAGGCATAGCTATGAGAGAAGGACCCAAATGAGTTACACCTTGACGTGGTAACTGGCCACAAGTAAATTTGGCCACTTTTTTATTTGCTAAGTAACTTTTTTTTTTTTTTTTTTTTTTTTTAAAGACATATTTTCATGTTTTCTTTGCAGTAATGCGTGTTCACATTCCAATATTCACCAGCTACATTCTTGGTTTTCCTCCTTCCCTTTACTTGAGTGCAACTGCTATTTTGGATATAGTCGGGTGTAGGGCCAGAGGATACAGTGATCATTGCATAGATGTGCATGGAAATTTTGGATAGTTTTCTCAATAATAATCTAGGCTAATCGCAGAGCAAATAGTGTTAGTTTTCTTTAGGAAAGGCATATTAATTTTGTTGTTGTTACTAGCAAACAATTGAGATATTAATCTAATTAATTGAAAATTTCTGGTCTGTGACAAGACTCCGTCCTGCAACGCTGATCTGGAAATTGATACCAACAACGGTAACTAAGGCGATGTCCCATGCTGTGATTCATATAGGTTTTCTTAAAGGCAATTATAGCATATTATAGGAAATCTGACAGCAAGTTTATGCTACCTCATCCACCTGAGAGCATCATGATGTAGGCAAGAAGATTCTGAATCCAATAGTGTATCACTTGATTACTGGGTGTGGCTGTTCTGGCACAATCAGTTTAATTACAATTATCATTTTGAAGGTTTTCTCCAGTGACATACAATCTTTCCAACTTTTTAGAACGTTTTACGTGCGATGAAATGGTGAAAAGAAAAACAGTAATGCTATCACTGTTTTTTTGCTTTTATGGTGTTTTTAATATGAGGTGAAATAACAACAACAAAGTGCGGTCTCGCCTATTTTTGATGACCAGCCAAGGTAAAGCAGACAGCTGGGGGCTGGTGGTATCCAACTGGGAAGGCCTTTGTTTATTTGGCCCCTTCCAGCCTGAAAATAGCTTCCCCAGAAGTGGCACATCTTCTAGATGCGCCAATTCTGTTGCTTTACCAGGCTCTTCTCGATTTCCCCTAGTGCAATGGCCATCGGGTAATACTTGTAGGGTTGATAACCGCTGTGAACTGACAGCTGACATAAAGCGCATTTCTAAGGCCCCTTTCACATTGCATTTTTCCTTATGCTTGCTGCTTCCGTCGGAGCATCCGTCCGAACCCCCCTCTCTCCCCCGCAAAAAAATGTTTCAGACCCATGCGCTGATGTCACCATTGACTATATTGGAGCAGACTTAGTCAGCATGTGCTCTGTCTTGCACCATTTTTTGCACATGTTTTTTGCAGGCGGAAACCCAAACGTAGTCGTACGCTTGGATGGGCGCGACTCGAGTACGGAGTATAATAGAAGTCAATGGGGAGCACTAATATTTTTCTGGGAAATCTTTGAGAAAAATACTTGAGTTTCCCATTTACTTCCATTATACTCTGTACCCGAGTTGCGCCCATTCAAGTGTCTAACTGCTCATAATGAGTACCACGCACCCGAGCATGGTAATGCTTGCTCATCACTACTGGCTTTCTGTTGGTTTCCAGAAAATACATAAATGCCCCATACAAGAGCAGTTTCATGTAAAACTCCCTCAAAAGACAAAATATTTATGTAAATATCATCGCAATGTTTGGTCCAGTAGATCCACAATTGGGATCAATAGGGAAATATTAGCTCGTTAGCGGTGGACTGGATCATTCATTGTGGTTGTGCCCTTCCTGTTAACCTTTTCCATCTCTCGGTTGAACGTGACAGACATTTGTCTTTTGTTACATATGGTTGATAAATTGATGGGATTGAATGGCACACCACCCGACTGCAGTAAGGGGGGTTGGGATTCCTATGCTAGAGCAATGAAACGCGACTACACAGTAAATTGCAACACACTTTTGTCAGTTTAAATGTTTTATTATATTCCCTTTATTTTCTACACAAAATGAATCTCACTTTTCCAGTCGTATTTGCACCTGCCCTTTTGATAAATGTGTTTCTATAACACATCCAAGTCCATATCCATCTCCAATATTTTTTTTTTATTTTAATATTGATTTTTCCAGCCATAACCCCACACATTTTAAATATATTCACAAATATTCAAAAATACTGCTGATTATATTTCTAGTCAAGTACCCAAAGAAAAAAAAATATTAAAAAAAATATTCCATTTTGTCTTCTGTGTCCAGAAAGATATTCAGTTCTATACAGCCAGAGGGCACGAGGCTCAATTGGAAATAACGATTTTATACAGATCACATCTAACATCAACATATAATAAGTCGAGCCAAGATAATGGAGGAGCTGTAATGCAGTACAGCCTCGTATCACAACATGACCCAGAGAAAATCTTGACTTGTTCCCCAGAGCAACCAATCAGCAATCTGCTTGCATTTCCAAAACGGCTGTGGCAAATTGCAATGAGTGCTCTGATTGGCTGGTCCATGTCGACAAGAGTTTTTCTACTGTTGCCTTACGTGTTTTTATACCACACTCTTCTGGCCAAGTTCAGAGGGTTGTGAAGAGCAAAGTAATAAATGAAAACTATGTATTGCATTACTTTGAGAAATATGTACAATCTTCTCTAACTACAATGACGACGTCACCATATAACTTAAAGTGCTAAACTACGGTATGAAACCAATGTCTCTATCCAGGCGTGAGCAACAAATAGGCATGCGGTACATAGATTAATCGACCGGGACAAAAATAAGTTATGGCGCTAAATAAATAGGATAATTAGGATGTGTGAAAAATGGACTGGATAATGGAAACGAGCACTGCCTGCACAATGTATATTGATGCCTTATTGCAATAGGAAATGCTTTAAAAGCTGCGGCAATTAACACAACTTTCTTGTTTATATGAAAAATTAAACCTTTTGGACCCGTTCCATAAAGGTGTTTTCACTTCACGTTTTTAAGCCAGTACTGGCCAGCTCTGTCAAAACAGAAGGCACATGAGCGGGAAGGGGCATGGTTAAGTCCACCCATCCAACGAATGAAAATGTATGCCCTGAGTGGAGTAATATTTCTGGTGAAGGAACACGCCAGTTGTAAGATGAGCCTCTGAATGAATTAGATGCATGTTACTCCAACGGTCCCAAAGATTGACTGGTGTACAATGAATCGGATCCACTGAAACCATTCCATGACATAAGTTACTGGAATCGACACTACTGTCCAGGTTTCTAATAACACTGTTTGCCAAGAACATTACATATGGACCTCTGGAAAACCCAAAAGTTTACTATAGCAAATAGTCTATTTTCGTCTTCTAACAAAACAGGCATCTGGTTTCTTGCCATGGGCCACAAGTATAGACCATGTGTCCGATTCATCAAAGATTTCAAGCCAGGATTTTGGTGTAACATTTTTAGTTGCAAACGTTATGTACAACTTAGAGTTTGTAACTAGCAGTTGGATGCTCAGATGGGTGCGACTCGAGTACCAGAGTATATTGAAAGTCAATAAGGGAACTCGAGCATATATCCGGAAGAGTTGTCTGAAAAATTCTCAAACTCATTTATTTCTACTATACTCGGTACTCGAATCACGCCCACCCAAATGTCCATCTGCTCGTTCCGAGCATGGTAGTGATCGCTCGTCACTACTAAGGAGCTATGGCTTTCGTTACCCTAGTATTCTCACTCCAGTACCTGACTGCAGTGAGATTCTTGGTGTAGTGCAAGGAGGTGCACACCACTTGTCAGGTGCTCTAGATTCACGAAGGACGTGCCCTTCTTCGAGACTTATGAGTGTTTGACTCCAGCACATCCCCCTCATCAAGACCGGCGTGAACGCCATTCTTGATGAATTGGGCCATATGTCTTCACTAGTGTTCACCTCTAAAGGCCAATATGACCTACGTTTTATGTTAGATTGTTAGGGCCTGATTCACTATTGCATTTTTTCTTTGTCTACTTTTGGAATTTTATATGCCTTTTTTCTTTTGCGTCTTATTCCTTTAAATTTGTCTTTTTAAAGTCTAATATGTTTTCATATTGTTTGTTTTTTTATGTTAGCCATAGTAAACAGGGTTTCCAATGCTGTCAGCTAATTCATCCATGGAGTGATTACTGTATATGTATACTCTATAATTTTTAAAGCAAATTTTTCAACATTTAGCAGAAAAGGGGTTTGGTTTTTTTTTTGTACTGTTGCAAAAAAGTGTTAGAAAAATATAACATTTTTGATTTTGCACAGAAATCATGAACCAAATGCACCATATAAAGAATTTAGCACAAAAAGTCAACAAAAAGAAGTGACTTAAAGATAATGAAAATTATAATTTGGGCACATATGTTCAGTAAAACTGTTAATATTTTGCATTAATTATGAAATGATTATGGACACATTTTATATATATATATATATATATATATATCATACATTATAGATTAGGTGGAAGGTTGTTGGCAGTATCAGATGACTATCGGAACTGAAAGTTATTTTAAAGGGGTTGTCTACTACTTGGATGACCCTAATTCCCCGTGTTCACCCCCATAAAAATAAAAAGCTAGGTCTTCTCTCTTCCCGCCTTCGGAATGTTGTGATTTAACAGGAAGTGAGTGGCAGCCGCAACTGTCACTTCATGTTAATTACTTACTAGTAATGATTGAGCACTACCATGCTCGGGTGCTTGGTACTCATAACGAGCAGTTGGACGCTCGAATGGGCGAAACTTGTGTACAGAGTATAATGCAATACAACGAAAACTCAAGCGGTTTTCCTAAAGATCTTCCTGAAAAGTGCTTGAGTTCCCTTATACTGCATTGATATCCATTATACTCGGGTACGTGAGTCAAAACCGTTCAAGCGTCCAACTGCTTGTTACGAGTACCGAGCATGGAAGTGCTCGCTCATCAGTATTACTTACATGTCCAAAAGCGGGACGATAGAAGCCAGCACTGTTTGGGCATTGGCCTTAGTTTCATAATAGTCAGGAACGCGAGCACTGAATGCACTCCAACAGTGGAGCAAGAGTATAGGCTTTTTTTTTTTTTTATGATCTTCATGGGGGGAAAACATGGTGAATGAGAAGGGGTAGTGGAGAGAATGTTTAAACCATTCTGATCCCTAGGATTGCCCGGCCAAACTCCCTCCATATGATTACCATGCCTGTTGTTGTTTTTCCCAGGGATTATTCCTTGGCTTATTCTTCCTGAGCCAATTTGATACTCCAGGAGAAACTTTAATTTTAAGTTGATATACTCTTTACATTTCTAATAATTGTGTCCAGCATGGAAAACTGACACTTTCCCTAATCACTTTATTAAGGGATTTATCTTCATTACTATTAAAAAAGAAAATGCATATGTGATTCCAAACCTGCGCTTTTCCCCACTTATTTGTCTGCATTCAATTGCATTTAATTCAGAACATACTCATTTGGAGTCCAGATGATGGCAGTAAATATCAGGTCAGCACCTGTCTTACTAAAGGGGGTGTCACACATAGCGACAGCGACAACGCCGTCGCTGCTAAGTCACCATTTTCTGTGACGTAGCAGCGATGTTTTAAGAATAATCGTCCTCATCTCGAGTCTTATTATCTTGCCTTATCTAGGGTAAGTTTCTTCATTACATAACTGCTTGGAAAACAATGACCTCGAGTACTGCATTACACTACTCACTGCTAGTGTGTGTACAGTGTGACTATAAAGGATTGCCTGTACTTTATGATATATATTATAGGTTCTCACCAGTTACACAACATAAAGTTAATATTTAAGTGGTAAAGAATGTTGGGCGCTTAATTATACTTTACATTTTTCTTCACTAAGAGGTAAAGGGTAGAGTTAAGGCCACATCTCACTAAGCAACGTCGCTAGCAACATCGCTGCTGAGGCACGACTTTTGTGATGTAACAGCGATGTTGCTAGCGATTGTTTCTGTGTGTGACATCCAGCAACGACCTGGCCCCTGCTGTGAGGTCACCGGTCGTTGCTGAATGTCCTGCTTCATTTTTTGGGTGTTGCTCTCCCGCTGTGAAGCACACATCGCTGTGTGTGACAGCGAGAGAGCGACGAACTGAAGTGAGCAGGGAGCCGGCGTCTGACAGCCTGCGGTAAGCTGTAACCACGGTAAACATCGGGTAACCAAGGGACGGGCTTCTTGGTTACCCGATATTTACCTTAGTTACTAGCGTCCGCCACTCTCACGCTGCCAGTGCTGGCTCCCTGTTCCCTGCACTCCTAGCCAGAGTACACATCGGGTTAATTACCCGATGTGTATTCCAGCTACGTATGCAGGGAGCTGGCACTGGCAGCGTGAGAGCGGCGGATGCTAGTAACTAAGGTAAATATTGGGTAACCAAGAGAAGTGCTTTCCTTGGTTACCAGATATTTACCTTAGTTACGCTTCCACGCGTCGCTGGGGCCTGGTCACTGGTGAGATCTGCCTGTCTGACAGCTCACCAGCGACCATGTAATGACGCAGGAGCGATCCTGATAAGGTCAGATCGCTGCTACGTCGGTATGTGTGACAGCACCTTAACTCTAGGCACAAGCTCTTGTAGGAGATTGTTCTGATAAGCAGAATACTAAGAGGAGACTGGAACTGAGCCTTTCACTACTAGCATCCGCACTCTAAAGACACGCAAACAGATTAGGGGGAAAAGCACTTTAAAGCAATTTACAAGGTTTCACAACTTTCAATGCTGGACAAATTAAAAAACAATAAATAACGTTTAGTTACTCTTTAAGCTGAATATCTAGAGACTTGTGTATTTATTTCAGATTTAATCCGTTTTATTGCCCGCTACTTATGTGTAGCTTTTCTGCATCAAAATCCTCACGTTAAATGTGCATTGTTGTGAATTTTACTCTATGGATTGAATGCGTAAAGACTAATAAAATCTTGATTATTTAAAAATCTCCGTACCTTAGCTGGTATTGTAAATTACGCTTTATGGAAAGTGCTAATAGACACTCGGAAGAGGCTATTTTCGATACCTATTATCCTATTGCTTCCAGTATACATCATGCTACGTGACCATCAGGAGAAATTTTACCCCCAAGCTTTAACAGTCATGTTTATAGGCGTGTCAAAGCAAAACTGTTGTCCCATTGTCTCACCAAAATTTATTTTAGGTCAATGGTCTGTGGAATATAGATATGTCATAGAGTAGCAAACGGCGGGATTTTAAAACCCCTATATTTAACAATGGAAAAATACGTAACTCCAATATGGTACCCAATAAGTTGAGGCATATTGATCACGGTGAAACTACAGTTTAAGAACAAGAAACTAAAAAAAATAACTCCAACATTCTAAAAGTTGATTGTAACTCCATTAAACTATATTGTGGATCCAAGTAAATGACGTGTGGTATAAAAGCACTCTCCCCCGTTTTGTGCAGTAAATCGTTTCCATGTTAGGTGTGCTTTTGTATCTGGTTTCTAAAAAATAAATCCCTTTTTTGAGCCGAAAATTGATTTACAAAAGTTAACCAAAATACAAACACAGAACTGAATTCCAATATTCAGAAAACAATGGTCGTTAAAGGAAGAAAGTAACAGGGACGGCAGCTTTGTTACCTGCAAAAAAGAGACAGTAATGCTTTGGTTGACAATGTCCAGATGTAGCCGGAAGGAAGCGGCTAATTGCATGCCCGTAGTTGGGGGAAGATATAATGCATGGTATCTGTAAAGCGCTGAGCCTCCGTCAGGCCCGTCTATAAGAAGCATACCCAGTATGCTACACACTGGAGCCTTCTGAAACCAAGTTCCATAAAAAGAAAATAAAAACTGAAGACCAGAGACATGGATAGGGCAGCTGTACTATTCCAGCCAGTATCCTGCTCATTCTCCATCTTCTTTCATCTCCACAATGTCTGTTAACTCCTCACTCTGAGGCATATCAGTCATTGCTGAGTCTTCTCCTTCCACTTCTGTCTCGGTCTCATTCTTCTTTTTCTAGAACAGATGGAAACAGGAATAAACATTACTAGACTAAATTCTGGCTGGAAAATATGGTAATGCTATGATTAAATGAGACAAAAGTGCACAGAATACAATTAGCCATAGGGGGATGTGTATGGTACTAGAGCCATTCTTTTAGAATGATAATCCCAGTACAGATTCTATATAACCTTTAAAGGGAATCTGTTAGGTTTTTGCTACCTCATCTGACAGTAACATAATGTAGGCAAAGAGATCCTGAATCCAACTATGTATCACTTAGATTACTGGCTGATACAATTTGAAATTTTAGGTTTAGTCATGCAGCTGAGGCAAGGGAGCTGCTCCTGCCCACACCAGGCTCTATAAAGCTTGTACATTGACAGTGAGGTGTCAATCACAGCAGTGGGCGTGTTGGGCTTCTCTGCACAGGGAAATTCTAGTCCTGTAATAAGGGTCCTGCTGCTTAAACAAACATAGCAAATAAACAGAAGAATTGTGACAACACAGGCATGCCTGAACTTTGTGTTAACTCTTCCAGCATGTTGCCTTCAGTTTACATAGCAAAAACCTGCTGACAGATTCCCTTTAAGCCCAATCTATATGCTATACTGAGGGACATGAATTCCATTAAGGGAGAGGTGTCCTATCAAGGTCCTCCTCTATTAGTTACCGTACCTATCAACAAGTCTAGTGCTATATTTTCCTTCATTTACTCAGTTATAACATTTTTTTTTTTAATCATTTAGGGATCACTCTTATTGGTTTAGGACTAATATACTGGAATGGGTGAGATTACCATTAGTATAATAAACATACTTGTCACAACAATGCTCAGCATAAATGAGTACAACCCAATAGATTTGTGGAAAATCCTTTTATGTTCCTTTCAGATCAACCTTTTTTTATGGGGCAAAATACTCTCACAAATAAGGGCCATTGATTGCAAACAAGATTTGCTATTCTGCACACCCAAAAAAGTAACTCTTCCTAAAAAAAATTCATTCAAGGCCATGTTGCAAAATGAGGATACCCCAATGAAAATCCTGAAAGCAAAGCTAAAGTTTAGACTACAAAATTCTATTTAAGAATTAAAATCTATAATCTGGAGAGAGAGATGAGAAAAAAAAATGGCAACATATATGGCTGCAAAACTGAATGGCGTTGCAAAGGTGAGACGTACAAAGAAAAAAATGGGGGATTTACAGTGAAACATGATGGTGGCAGTGTTTTTATGGGGGACTGAATGAGTGCCTGGGAGCTAAATTTTATTGATGGTGTCACAAATTCACAGATATACTGCACTACACTGAAAGAAGATGCTACCATTCATTACTCCATGCACTTGGTAGACGTGCACTTTTCTAGTATAATAAACCACAACACACATCTAAGGCCACTGGTGCATTTCTGAAGAACAGGGTGAAAGTTATTCAGTGGCCAAGTATGTCTCCTGATCTGCACCCAACCGAACACCTAAAAGAAATTCTGGAGAGACAAATTGAGCATCACTTTCCATTTACTAATTTAAGTAAAACTGAATATGTTGTAATGGAAGTTATATTACTAACCTTGCTTTCATGTTATAGATTAAAAATGTTCCATGAAACGTGTCAAAAGTTTAGAAACTGTTATTCTGTTCAGTGAGCTATGGGTTAAAATCTTTACTAGGGGGTGTACTCATTTATACTGATCACTGTAAAAAGGCTAATTGAGACAGATTAGACAGATAACTCATTAGCAACGAGTCCAATTCAGATCAATGTATAACTTGCATATGAAGTTCTCAGTGCTATAGAAAAATGATGTAATACATAGAATGTAACATTTAGGTTTTTGCAAAATGATTTTGGTTCCTGTATAGTGACATTACAAGTAATCAGAAGTTTGCATACTGTAATGGCACCCGGGGCAAAACTAAAACAATACAATGTAATATTACATGTAGCAAGCGGAATGTGCATGTAATATACCCGTTGTAACACACAATAATATATACTACAAAACAAAAATGCTCATGGGACCAAAATTACTTAGAAGATTGTTTATCAATTTATTCATTCACCGTCTCTAGTATCCTCACACTATAAAATGTCTTTCTCAGCTTGTTGCGCCAATCCTTGTACTCCATCTGGCCGAGCACATGGCTATTTGTTTGGTGCGCATGCGTAGTGGCTGGGATGATGTTTGCATGCTTGGTCTTGTCTGCAGCTGTGCTTGTTCCGATTGCATGTCCTGTCCTCAACTCCTGTCCATGAGATATTGTCATGTGGGATCTGGACTTTTGTGTCCCATTACCTAACATGAGCTGTGTGATGTTTCCATAGAATGCGCCCACTTTTGGGCCAACACTACTGTATGCGCCTTTTATCTCCGGACTTTTTAATATTTAGTAAGTGTTGCTCTACTGCGCAATAAAGACTATCTTTTATGTAGTTTTGGTCTCATAAGCACTTTTCTGTAGGATATAAGGCATAGAAGTAAACCTAATTTAGTGGAAAAGTATCTTTCATCTGTAGTAACTGCGTTCCAAATTATTATGCAAATGATATTTTTCTGATTTTTCCTAAATGGTCTATGTCAATATAAAAGTTCAAATCATCAACTGTTCAATTTTAAATCAAATTTATTGGAAAAACCTCCCAATGATTGCAGTATTTTTTCCAAACTAAAAAAACTCTCAATGTACTGTTCCAAATGATTATGCACAACAAATACTTTATAGGTTGTAAGGAACTGAAAATGTAAGGAATTGTTGAATTTGCAGAATTAAGACTTTTTCCAATCAAAAACATTTTAACAGGCCAAGTTCCATTATAACATCACATCCCTTGTTTGAGATCACCTTCACAATTCTTGAAGCCATTAAACTTGTGAATTTTGGATAATTTATGCTTGAATTTCTTTGCAGGATATCAGAATAGCCTCCCAGAGCTGCTGTTGTGATGTAAACTGCCTCCCACCTTCATATTTTGCTTGACAATATGCCAAAAGTTCTGACTAGGTTTTAGGACTGGGGAGGCTAGTGGTCACACCATGAATTTCTCTCATTTTATGCCCATAGCAGCCAATGACTGAGAGCTAGTCTTTTCAGCATAAGATGATGCATAAAGATGATTTTGGTACGGATGATATGGTTTTTCTTTTTATACCAAGGAAAAAAGTGGTCACTCAGAAACTCTATAAATTTGCCTAGGTCTTTTCAGGGACCCTAAAGGGGCCTACCAACTCTCTTCCCATGCCCAAAACATGACTCTGCCTCCTCTTTGCTGACCACGCAGCCTTCTTAGGACATGGAGTAGCGGATGGTTGGTGGATAACTACCATCTATCTGGGCCATCTATGGTTGCACGGCACTCATCAGTAAAGAAGACTTAAAATCAGTCTTCATGTGTGTCTGGGCCAACTGCAGCCGGTTTTGCCTTTGAGTACTGTTTAGGGGTGGCTGAAAAGTAGATTTATGCACAACTGTGAGCCTCTGGAGGATCCTACACCTTGAGGTTTGCAGGACACTAGGGGTTTTAGCAGGTTCAAATATCTGTTTGCTACTGTGTAATGGAAGTTTAGCAGCTGCTCTTTTAATCTGATGAAGTAGGTAGACACCTTTTTCATAATATGTTTAACTGTACAAACACAACTGTGCTGTGTATCAGCCACAAATGTCTTTACAGTATGAAGATCACGCTTAAGTTTTCGTGAAATGACTTATGTTTTCATATCTTGTGCAAGGCATTGCACTATTTGGCAGCAGAGAGATTTTATCTTTTCGATATTGCTTGAAATCTGTGGCCTGTTTAATAATGTGGAATATCCTCCTTAGGCGCCCTTCACATTTCAGTGATTCTGGTACATATGTTAGGCTATGTGCGCACGTGTGTGTAATTCATGCAGTTACGCTGCGCTTTGTAGCGCAGCGTAACTGCAAGCGTCCTGCGCCCCCTGCATAATCTATGGAGATTGTGCAGGGGCGTCTTAGAGCGCAGTGCTTCGGCTGCTGCCCGAAGCACGCGTTCTAAGAAGTGACATGTCACTTCTTCCGTGCGCTTTGCCGGCAGCCCCTGCTCTGTCTATGGCAGGAGCTGCAGGCAGAGCGCACGTTCTCTGCCGGCACCATGCGCTTCAGAACGGAGCTTTTCAGCTGCGCACTGAAGCGCACCTTTTAGGTGCAGTGCAGAGCGCACACGTGCGCACATAGCCTTACAGTTTTTACGCGTACCAGAATCACGGACATAGGCAGACCCATTAAAATCAATGGGTCTGCGCACACATCAGTGATTTCTTACTGACAGAGTTTCCATGCGGGACGCGTGTCCGTGTGTTCTGCACTGAGACAAGTCCATCTTTCTCTGGCATCACTGATGTCACATGGACCACGCAGTGGTGTGATCCGTGTGACACATAACAGAGAAATCACATATCTGTGAAATACAATGATTTTTATACTCGCCTGTGTCCAGCGATGCTGGTTTTGGTGCTGCTGTCTCCTGCTTCCAGGCTGGCTAATTATGCTCATTGCTCATGCATATTTACTGCACCGCGACCTGGAAGTAACAGCAGAATGGAGACAGTAGTGGCCAGAGACAACAGTGCGGAAGACTTCAGCACCACGGATAGCAGCAGCATGGTCCGGTGAGTATAGAAGTCCCTGAGCTCCCTGTGCTATCATGGATCACGGATAGCACATGGAGAAGACATGTGCCAAAATCACGGCACACAGAGGGCTATGCATCCTTAACATATCAGTGAAAAACGTGTGGGTTTTTAACTGACGTGAAAGAGTCCTAAAGCAGTTTTTCTTTATCTGGCCTCACCTGGCAAACTATTTATCCCAGGTGTTTGACACTGACTCCAGTGATCCAAAGAACTCTGAGATATAATACCATCTATGTGTTTATTTGGAAAAAAAAAAATTAAATCTTTGACACTTAAATCCAATTTGCATAAAAATTTGGAACCCAATTTAAGTTATAGGTAACACTATCTTCTAAGCAGTAGTTAAATGCACACTTGGACCCCAATTCATCAAGACTGGTCTCGATGAGTGGGTGTGATAGTCAGATGCCCCTGATCCATAATTCAGGAGCATATTATGAGTTTTCTGTGTCTCACCACCCACGTTACTGCAGTTGGTGATTGAAAGAAGGTCTCGGAGGTAACTCCGCAAAGCCTTAACAATTACAACAGACAAGCTGTGGTGTCATAACCACTGTCCGATCTCTGCCCATCTCTACAGAGTTAGGAGAAACGGCTGTGCCAAAAGTTGCAAAAAATTTACGCAATTCCAAATTGTGCAGAAAAGGTACAATTTTCTAAATTTGAAAATTGCTTTGAGTCGAGGGCTTTCGTCTGAAGTACTCAGAAAACAGTAACAAGTCATTGAGGTGAGATGAAACCTTATTGTTCTGCTGTGTGACCAGACATATATACCAATATACAGTATATACCAACAGCACCCTATTAATATCTTACATAACTCTGATTTATTGGAACCTAATCATTTATTATTAAGCATAAATATTAACATATCCGCTGACCTGCTGTCTTATCATGAATGGAGTCAAACATTACCTGTTTTCGATATACATAGCAAGATGCAATAGCCACCATGGTGGATTCTCCAACAAAGCCAGCCAGAAGGGATCCCACTCCTAATGTGGCTCCATGAACCCTGCAAGCAGTAAGCAGCATAATGATTACGAATAATAGGATACAAAGGCGCTTGACATACAGGCACTGTGCATCAGCCCTGGCAGATGGCTCTAGCCTTAACTGATGACGGGGATTTGTGGCCTGAGCCAGGACGAAGGAAGATGCATCCCAGGATTTCATTATGTCAGTCCTTTTAGTTCTGGGTCCCAGTTATATGCATTGTTTCTCCATTAACAATGTAATACACACACACACACACACACACACACACAGTATATAGCAGCAGGTTACATACAAAACATGTATGATTGCTAAACCTACTATGCTAAGTATTGTCATGGAGAGATAGCAGACCGGCTAATAAGTACCCATACCGGCCCACTGGCCAGGTTATCTCAGTTTACATGTCTCTAGGTGTTACCACCTAATCTGAGAGCAGCAAGACCCTCTGGGCTGCTTGCTGTGATTTTGATAAAATCACTGCTTTATCAGCAGATTATCACTAAAGGACTAGTAAAACTGGTGCCATGTAGTTTGCTGGAGTTCTCAAAATCAGTCAAAAAAAACCCAAGCATATACATGAGATTTCTGAAATCTCCACCTTTTACTGGTACTGTAAAATGCAGCTTTTAATTTGCATAAAAAAATAGCAAAAAAGCTTCATGTGCACACAGCCGAACACCTAGAATGTAACATCTTATTCATATTTTTACATGTAGCAAAACCTCACAGAACCCTGATGTGAACTGTTCTTTTGATAAAAGGACCATCTTGAAATCTCTTTTCTTGGTAATCTTAGGAATGTTTACTCCTCCATGTCTCTTTTTCCTACCAGCTAATTAAATAAGTCAGTCATCAATGAGCAGAACCTTGCTAAGGGCTATTTAATGTTCTCCGAGTCCACCCTCAAGTGCTCAGTTCTGTGTTCACGGTGTTCCATATCAAACAGTCCTTGGAGCTTCATACACAATGCTCAATGTTTGTTGACCATGGTGATAAAACTGAAAGAGTACGTTTTTAGTAAATGTAATAGACTTGCATTTTGAGATTAACCGTCTTCTTGACTGTCCCACTGGAAAAATCTCCTAGAAGATCGTTTGCTCAATTCTCAGATGTCAGTAGGATTATTTCTGATCCTGGAAAGAGCTAACTCATCAATCATATTTGGCCAGGAAGAGGCCAGCATAAGGGCGCACTAAGACCACTGGTGGTGTCCATAACAATGTATTGACTAAAGTAGACGTTGAGCTCAGAACTATTGGTTTGACCGGAATTTCTGTTATTCGGTACCACATAACCGCTTTAGGCCTCATCCAAATGTCTGTGTTTCACGTTTGTGTGGTATCCATTTTTTTCAGTCATATAGAATTAACCTGCAGGCCATAACACTGTAGGAACATGCTCTTTGCCTTTCTTTGCGCTTTGTTTGATTTTTATACTTCGTATAATTGGATTTTTTTAGATAGTTTTTTTTTTTAATGCGCAATGACTAAACGTATGTTGTTTTTTTTTTATAGGATAGTTTTTCTGTCATCATTAAAGCACTGTAGGTAAATAACTGTATGGGCATAATAAATTACCAAACAAAAGAAATTGGAGAGCTAAAAGGAAATTGCCAAAGAAATTGAAAGTAATCCAAAAATGCATTTTAACTACATAAGTGACTCAAAAATAATCTGGGTGAAATAGGAAAAGGCCAATCTTTTTCCACAGAACTGGCAACTTAGCATATGTTGTGCCAATTTATTAAAATATGTCAAAAAGTGAGGCTAGAAACCACAGGCCTGTTAGGCTATGTGCCCGAGGGACAACGTACCAGGGGATTTTGCTGCGGAAAACCTACGTTTTATCTGGATTTTCCAGATAAATCTGCAGGTTTGCACAAGTACAGGCACTCCTCATGTTATCCTATGGGATTTGGGGAGTGCTGTATCAATACTGCGGTATGTGCGGCTGCGGAAAATTCTGCGGATTTCCCGCAGCCGCACGTAACTGCATGTCAATTATTCCTGCGGAAATATCTGCGGATGTCCCGTTTTTCCAATATGGAGCTAGAGGGCAGGACATCCGCAGGTATTTCCGCACTTGTCCTGCAGGTTTACCGCAACAAAAATGCACGAATCCCGCAACAATGGATAGCTGCGGATTCCGGGGGAGCTGCTGCGGGAAACCTGCAGCAAAGTCCACAGGTACATGGCCTAAGATTAAAGTGGACCTTCACAAATGACTGTCAGTTTTCTACCTAATTTCTGGTAATTCAGTTTGTGCTGAAAAGGTTTGAAAAACTTTGAAACGTGTCCACAATAAACCGCAATAGATCCTGCCCATGTATCCTGTCTTCTTATTATGACATTCACAGCAGTGCAGAGAGACCATGGTTTTGCCCTTCATCTTATCAGTTTTCTACTTATGCACAGTGGACACAGAAAGCTGCCAATCAGTGGTGTGGGCGGGATTATACAGAGCTAAAGAATATAGAGGACTACTTGGCTACAATTTACTAGTCCACAAGTGATAATTCCCTGCTGATGAACATGTGATGTTATCAAAACTACAGCAAGTCGCTCAGTAAGTGACATCACTAGAATCAGGGTCTGCTCCTACATCATGCTGTTCTCAGTTTAGATGGCAAAAACCTTGTGACTGATTTCCTTTAAAAGAGGCATAGATGCTCATGAGCATAGTTTTCCCTCTATATAAGTCACTCATCAGGCTGCACCTATACTCTATAGCCCCGAACTGTGCACATTAATTTAAAAAGGACGCAGTTGAACGAGAGCAAGTGCCGAGAAGAGAAATGTGTGTCCTGTAGACACATGTTCTTCATCTAATTGAGATCAGAAAGCAGATCTAGCTAAAAGCACAATTTATATAATAGGAATTCATATAGATTACAATGTCTCCGCACTTATTGTTTTTGTTTCTGTTCATGAAACAAAGAATAAAAGTTACATTTTAATGTATGAAAATTAGAGCAGGTAAAACAGTTACTATTTGGATGTGCATGGGACACCCAGTTTGTAAATACATGAACTTTAATACGTGGCCCCTACCTATTATGATGTAAAGTTTATACAGACTCTTCTTTTGGAGGGAAAAGTGTGAAAGCCTTCAGACATTTCTACCTACGACGTACAGTTATCTCTCCTACAGAAACCTATGTCTTAGGTAATAAAGATTCCAATGCAAGCCAATATCTAATGCTTTATGCAGAATTACACCATCCTTAATATACACTGACTATAGGGAGGCAGTATTTTGGCAGAAATGTCATCCATGCCTACAAAGTAATCAGTATTGGGGTACTCTTACTGATAAAGATCAGCACAGGCAGCTACATGGCGCACCTGCTGAAGCCTGCAACCATGGAACGTCCTGCCTACTGCCGTGGAACAATAGCAGCTATGGAGCAGATGCAGTTAGTGTCACACCCCACAGCAAAGGAGGGCTACAGAAGAACACTTTTATGAGGTTAGCATTATGACTACTATAATGACGACTGATTATATCACTGTCGAAGTATGACTAATGGGGCCAGATGATGTTATTGGCTGCACTGGACTTTCTATAGCTGCATCAATCATTGGTTTAGGAACATAACTGGCTATTTTTGTGCTTATCTATTGGGTTCAGGAAACAAACATTAAAGGGAACCTGTCATATTTTTTTTTAAAAAAAAAAAAAGCTATTTGCCTGCAGATGGGATTAATCTGCAGGTTAATAGTGCTTTGAACCTGCCTGGCGCCTGCACTTAGAGTCGTGCTGCCAAGAGGAAATTAACTTTTTTCTTCACAGCAGTGTTCGGCTTCCAGTTATAGGGGTGAAGTCGGCGAAGGGTCAGTCACCACTCAGTGTATAGTTAGGGGTCTAATGCAAAGTCTGCTGTCAGTCAGTACTGGAGGTGTGGTTACAGCTGCCGCTCACTATATACACTACACTGCCGCAACCCCTATGACTGGAAGCCGAATGCTGCTGGGAGGAATAAAATGAATTTCCTCCCAGCAGCAGGGCTCTGAGTGTGGCCACTCGGCAGGTGTTATAGTTAACACTATTAACCTGCAGATTAACCCCATATCTGCAGGTTATTAGTGTTTATTAACATGACAGGTTCCTCTTAAGATAAAGTAAAATTACTTTAAAGAATCCTGATACAGATTTCAACTTATGGTGAGACGCAATAGAAAAAGACTGAAAAGCCATGATTTAGAATATAAGCTTTTGTTGCATGACACAGAGTATGACACCAGGGAACCACTTCACTTTCCCAATACACAAGGAGTCTTGACAAATGGATCAGTATTTTACAAACTGGTTACTGTACTGGCCTTTTCTATATCATTAGAATAGACTTGGCTTTTGTTCATCAAGAGCTATACAGCCTAATAACGAAAGGTACCGTCACACTAAGCGACGCTCCAGCGATCCACCTGACCTGGCAGGGATCGCTGGAGCGTCGCTACACGGGTTGCTGGTGAGCTGTCACACAGGCAGATCTCACCAGCAACCAGTGACCAGCCCCCAGCCAGCAGCGACGCGTGGAAGCGATGCTGCTCTTGGTAACTAAGGTAAATATCGGGTAACAAACCCGATATTTACCTTGGTTACCAGCGCACACCACTTAGCGCTGGCTCCCTGCACTCCTAGCCAGAGTACACATAGGGTTAATTATCCGATGTGTAGTCTGGCTACGTGTGCAGGGAACAGGGAGCCGGCACTGACAGCGTGAGAGCGGTTACCAGCGTCCGCAGAAGCCGGCTCCCTGCTCCCTGCACATTCAGTTGTTGCTGTCTCGCTGTCACACACAGCGATGTGTGCTTCACAGCGGGAGAGCAACAACTAAAAAATGGCCCAGCACATTCAGCAACAACCAGCGACCTCACAGCAGGGGCCAGGTTGTTGCTGGATGTCACACACAGCAACATCGCTGTTACGTCACAAAAGTCGTGCCTCAGCAGCGATGTTGCTAGCGATGTTGCTTAGTGTGACGTGGCCTTAACGCTACCCTTCACCCCTTAGTGAAGAAAAATGTAAAGTATAATTAAGCGTCCAACATTCTTTACCACTTAAATATTAACTTTATGTTGTGTAACTGGTGAGAACCTATAATATATATCATAAAGTACAGGCAATCCTTTATAGTCACACTGTACACACACTAGCAGTGAGTAGTGTAATGCAGTACTCGAGGTCATGGTTTTCCAAGTAGTTATGTGATGAAGAAACTTACCCTAGATAAGGCAAGATAATAAGACTCGAGATGAGGACGATTATTCTTAAAACAGAGCTCGGTGCCAGCACAAATGTCTTCTTGAGTGTCATTAGCCATCCAGTTAAGTGAGCCCGCACAGTAACTAAATGAAGAGAAACAAGAGGACAGAGTCAGACAATGTAGTGCTGATGTAGCTTCTTCTGAACGTGAAATCCTCACATAATCTGAAAGCTCTAGAAAGCATAGTCTAATATTATATATGTACTATACATCATTTACACGTCAATACAAGTTAATCGACAATCAAACTCCTTAACCGGGTCCAAGAGAAAATAGTAAGAAAAATGCATTTAATATTAATATCATTAAAATGTCCTGCAGGTTGGCCAGTATATTGTATATAGAGCTTAGTAACTACATACTGGTCTCAGGAACCTGGTCTGTGTTGTTTGGCGATGACAGCACTGCAGCTTATCTCAGTTAACACTCTGGCTTACACTCTGCTCTCCTGTTCTCGCTGCAGGGCTGTGTGTAATAGCTAACAATACAGCAGTGCTGAGCTTTATCTCATAACTAATACATTTGCAGATATAGCTGTTGTCAGCTCAGCTGCAGAGCTGTGCCTGATTACAACTCACACTTCTTCAGCTTGCATCTCACAGGCAGCCAGTGTGGGGGGAGGAGTAGTACAGCTAAGCTGACAGCACTTTGAGAGGAGATATGGAGATGTGTTTGTAATGAAACAAAGCTCAGATCTGCTGTACTGTGTTAGTTGCAATCACACACAGATCTCAAGGCGAACAGACTGTCATTCATTACATGTCCCACACTGGTAATGACTCCTTTCATCTGAAATAAGTTCTCATTCAGATTTGTTTCCAGCCCAGAGATCTTATAGAGGTGATTCACTACTTAATTTTCCAAGCGACATCGATATAATGTTGAGAAACAAGGCTTCTCTCAAATACCTTTTGTTGCCAATAGTGCCTGTGAGCAGCGATATTGCGGTCCCCTCACCTCCTTCACGTGACCCCTGGGCTCCGTGACCTCTGATGTCCGGTGATGTCACATCAACTGAGGTTGGCCGCAATCTCCCTGAGTGACTAGGCTGTGGGCAGTGTTTCAACGCTCGTCACAGCCTTGTGTCACAGCCCATCATCTCCCTGCTCTCTCCTTCATTGCAGAGCGCCGCAAGCAGGAGCGATGCTGAGCTGTGATGCTGGGCTGTGATGAGCGGTGGAATTCCGCCCACAGCCCAGTAACTCCGGAAGACTGGGGCTGGCCGTGGTGATGTCAGGTCAACTGGAAGTTGATGTGATCTCACCCGATCCCAGAGGTTACAGAGCCCAGGGGTCGCGAGAAGGGGATGAGCGGACCGCATAGCGTCGCTCACAGGCACAAGCACTATTGGCAATACAAGGGATTTTAGAGAAGCCTTGTTTCTCAACATAATATCGATGTGACTTGGAAAAATAGTGAACCCCCCTTTTAACAGCTCATTTACATATTAAGAAAAAGATGGATTTCTGTGGAATAATATATTGGATTACAAATATCAGGGTATCATTTTATACAACTTTCGATGACCTGCATACCTATGAGTATATAGGTAGCTTAGATTATTTGATCTTACTGACATATTTCCTTTAAAACCTCAACAACATTACGTTTTAGTAAAAAAAAAAAAATATAGTAATAGTGAATTGCAATAGATGGCTGCTACAGATTTTTCCTACACACTCTAAAGGCCGCTTTACACACTGTGATATCGGTACCGATAACGCCATCGTGCGTACCCGCCCCCATCAGTTGTGCAACACGGGCAAATCTCTGCCCGTGTCGCACAACATCGCCCGGACCAGTCACACTACTTTCCTTCCCTGAGACGTCGCTGTGACCTGCGAACGGCCTCCTTTCTAAGGGGGCGGTTCGTTCAGCGTCACAGGGACGTCACAGCAGCGTCACTGAACCACCGCCCAATAGAAGCGGAGGGGCGGAGATGAGCGGGACGAACATCCCGCCCACCTCCTTCCTTCCGCATTTTGGCCGGGAGGCAGGTAAGGAGAGGTTCCTCGTTCCTGCGGTGTCACACGGAGCGATGTGTGCTGCCGCAGGAACGAGGAACAACTTCGTTACTGCTGCAGTAACAATATTTGAGAATGGACCCCCATGTCACCGATGAGCGATTTTGCACGTTTTTGCGACGATGCAAAATCGCTCATAGATGTCACACGCAACGGCATCGCTACAGCGGCCGGATGTGCGTCACAAAATCCGTGACCCCAACGAGATCGCTGTAGCAATCTCGTAGCGTGTAAAGCCCGCTTAAGAAAAGAATATAATAAATAATGACTAGGTGTAGAGTTAATTAACAATGCATGATTTATGCAGATATAAAATACCTTATCATTTCACTTACCTGGTACAGGAAAGAAGGAAAATAACCTCAAAGGAATCACACAAAGCTCAGCAAATGCAAAATCTACTCCGATTATATCAACGAGTATCTTCTCTGATACATTTGGAGTCCAGAACATCACAAAACACAGCTGATGGCAAAACAAAAGTCGTAGTAAATCATCTAAATTTTATATTTTTTCAGACTTGGACAGGACATGCTTTAATCTAATCTGGAACAACCTAAATTGATCTTATCCTTTGTTACTAGTGAATTTCTTGTCTTTCCCCAACCTATTATTTTGTGCTGGATACTGTAGACATATAAAAATAGTTGTAAAAAAACACATAAAATCATGGCTACTTTCTTTTCTAGAAACAGCACCACTCATGTCCATAGGTTGTGTCTGGTATTGCAGCTCAACTTTTTTTTTTTTTGAATGGTAGTGAGCAGCAATTCCAAGCACAGCCTATAGACAAGATGGGGTGGTGTCTGGAGAAAGAAGCCATTTCTAAAGGCCCAGTCACACACAACGACTTACTAGCGATCACGAAAACGATGCAACCTGATAGGGATCGCTGGTAAGTCGCTGGGAGGTCGCAGGTGAGATGTCACACAGTCAGACCTTACCAACGATGCAGGAACGATACAGGTCACAGTAGCGACCTGTATAACGATCTCAGCAGTCACTGTGACCCTGTCACACAGCGTCAAACACAGCGATGTATCCTGCCCAGCAGGACATCGCCTTTGAAGAAAATGGCCTGTACCATTCTGCAACGACTAGAGATCTCACAGCAGGGGCCTGATCGCTGGTACGTGTCACACATAACGAGATCTCTACTGCTCAGTCAGTTTAATAGGACAACCATTACAGGCCCTCAAGTACCATAGAAAGTCCTGACAAATTAGTAGAACCCATTTTCTCCAGTGACTATCCTTTCTGGATACTAGCATTAATATCATATCATAACAAAAGTGCTATTACCCCAGGGAACAAATGGAATAAATGTTGGTACCTCTGGTATTAGGCTTCATTTGAGGTATGTTCAGTCCTCTGAATCACAATATGTCATTACATTTTAATAGCAGCTCTGTTTTTGAGATAATTTACAGCTGTCCAAAACATAAATTTGGGATTTTTTCCTCAACAAGGGTATTAATTACAGAATGGTCTGTAAAGATGGTCTGTAAGAAACCTGACTATTACTTGAATACTTACTATATGCAGTGCACATTTAAATAAGTATTAAGGTATTCATCAAACGCATAACTGACCATCTGCCATCTATATCAACCAAGCAAATGGAACTGTTCATAGCGGGGTCTTAAATGTCTGCTTCTACACAATGGAAAGAAATATGGATCAATCTCAAATCTCAATAGATCACTCAACTAAGATGACTAAAGAGAAAACACAACTGCTCTGGTCCTACAGAAAGTATCATACCACGATCACCGGTGGACAATCTGTGTGGATCTAAAGATGGTGAATATTCTACTGGGACAGTAAAGTGGATATATTAAGTATCACTGTTATATCTGTCTCTGGGAAAGTAGATACAAAAAATTATCACTGGGTGAGAAAACAGTGGCCTCTGAGAGAACACATGATAGTAGGAGAAAAGGATGGCATTGCAGAGCCATTGGTTGACAAGAATAAGATCAATTTCCCCCCACTGCACATCAAGTTAGTTTTAATGAAGCAGTTTGTAAAGGCACTAAACAAAAAGGGAAGATGCTTCGACTACATCTGCAGAAAATTTCCAATCCTGACCATGGAGCAGCTAAAAAGTGGGTATTTTTGATGGTCCTCAAATTCAGAGGATTCGTGAAAGATCCACACTTCAAAGATTCATTGAACGATGCTGAGGCAGACACATGGTCTTCTTTCACTATGGTTGTACTTCAGAATTTTCTTGGAAACTACCATATAAAGCAGATAATTACAATGAGCTAGTAGAAAGAATGTACATAGACTATCAAGGTACATTATCTCCACAGCCACTTGGATCATTTCCCAGAAAACCTTGGTGATCTAAAGCTGGGTTCACACATAGCGACAGCGACGTCGCTGTTACGTCACCAATTTCTGTGACGCAACAGCGACCTTGTAATGCTGTGCTACATGTGCAGAGAGCAGGGAGCCGCGCACACTGCTTAGCGCTGGCTCCCTGCACTCCTAGCTACAGTACACATCGGGTTAATTACCCGATGTGTACTGCAGCTACATGTGCAGAGAGCAGGGATCCGGCACTGGCAGAGAGAGCGGCTGACGCTGGTAACGAAGGTAAATATCGGGTAACCAGGGAAAGGTCTTCCCTTGGTTACCCGATGTTTACCCTGGTTACAGCTTACCGCAGCTGCCAGACGCCGCTCCTGCTCCCTGCTCGCTTCATTTCATCGCTCTCTCGCTGTCACACACAGCGATGTGTTCGTCACAGCGGGAGAGCGTCGACCAAAAAATGAAGCTGGACATTCAGCAACGAGTGGCGACCTCACAGCAGGGGCCAGCTCGTTGCTGGATGTCGCACACAGCAACAGCGACGGGACGTCGCTGCTACGTCACAGAAAATGGTGACGTAGCAGCGACGTCGTTGTCGTCGTCGCTGTGTGTGACACCACCTTAAGTGAAGAGCAGTGTGAACGATTCCACTAAGAACTATAGAAGAAAAATACCAAGGACACTGGGATATCCACATGATAGCAGATTACTGTTTGTCTATTCAAAGTGACTACGGGACGTCAACCCTCACATTTTTGTAAATATTTTGTTATATCTTTTCATGGGACAACATCGAAGATATCTAACTCTGTACACTGACTTTACATTTTTTTCAACTTGTATTCCAGTGAAAATTTGCTATGCCCGCTAAATAACTCAACACACAGCCATTAATGGAAATAGCACTGGCAACAAAAGTGAGTACACCCTAACTGAAAATGGCCCAATTGTGTCCAAAGTGTCAATAGGTTGTCATTATTTTCAAGCACTGCCTTAACTCTTTTGGGCATGGAGTTCACTAGAGCTTCACAGGAGCCACTGGAATTCCATTCTCAATGAGGGTATCACCGAGATGATGAATGTTAGAGACCTTGCGCTCCTCCACCGTCCATTTGAGTATGCCCCACAGCTGTTTAAAAGGGTTTTGGTCTGGAAATATGCTTTGCCAGTCCAACACCTTTACCCTTAGTTTCTTTAGCAAGGCAGAAGTCATCTTGGAGATGTGTTTGGGGTTGTACCCAGTTTCTGAAGGGAGGGGATCATGCTCTGCTTCAGCACGTCATAGAACATGTTGCCATTCATAGTTCCCTCAATAGCTCCGCACAGTGGGCAGCACACATGCCGCCCATAACACTCCCACCACCATGCTTGACTGTAAGCAACAAACACTTGTCTTTGTACTCCTCACCTGGTTGCTGCCACACAGGCTTGACACTATTGGACACAAATAAGTTTATCTTGGTGGCATCAGATCATAGGACATGGTTCTATTAATCCATGTCCTTAGTCTGCTTGTCTTCAGTAAACTGTTTGCGGGCTTTCTTGTTCATCATGTTTACAAGACGATTCCTTCTGTGACGACAGCCATGCAAACCAGTTTGATGAGGTGTGCGGCGTATGGTCTGAGCACTGACAGGCTGACCCCCACCCCTTTAACCTCTGCAGCAATGCTGGCAGCACTGATACATTATTTTCAAAGAACACCTTCTGGATATGACGCTGAACACGTATATGCAACTTCTTTGGTTATCCATGGAAAGGCCTATTCTGAGTGGAACCTGTCTTGTTAAACCGCTGTATAGTCTTGGCCAATGTGCTGCAGCTCAGTTTCAGGGTGTTGACAATCTTCTTATAGCCTAGGATCTCTTTATGTAGAGCAACAATTCTTTTTTTCAGGTCCTCAAAGAATTCTTTGCTATCAGATGCCATGTTGAACTTCCAGTGATCAGTATGAGAGAGAGTGTGAGAGAGATAACCCCAAATCTAACACAACTGCTCCCTATTCACAACTAAAGGGTGCTTTACACGCTGCGACATCACTAGCGATTGCTAGCGATGTCGCGAGCGATAGCACCCGCCCCCGTCATTGGTGCGATATGTGGTGATCGCTGCCGTAGCGAACATTATCGCTATGGCAGCGTCACACGCACATACCTGTTCTGTGACGTCGCTGTGACCGCCGAACAATCCCTCCTTTAAGAGGGAGGTGCGTTCGGCGTCACAGTGACGTCACAAAACGGCCGTCCAATAGCAGAGGAGGGGCGGAGATGAGCGGCCGGAACATGCCGCCCACCTCCTTCCTTCCTCATTGCCGATGGACGCAGGTAAGGAGATGTTCGTCGTTCCTGCGGTGTCACACATAGCGATGTGTGATGCCGCAGGAATGACGAACAACATCATACCTGCAGCAGCAACGATATTAAGGAAATAAGCGACGTGTCAACGAGCAACGATTTTTCACGTTTTTGCGCTCATTGATCGTCGGTCATTAGTGTCACACGCTGCGATGTCGCTAACGGCGCCGGACGTGCGTCACTAACGAGGTGACCCTGACAATATATCGTTAGCGATGTCGCAGCGTGTTAAGTACCCTTAAGACCTTGTAACACTAATGAGTCACATGACACCGGGGAGGGAAAATGGCCAATTGGGCACAATGTGGCCATTTTCACTTAGGGGTGTACTCACGTTTATTGTTATTTAGAGGGCAACAAATGTACACTGAATTCTGTACATTGAATCAAACGGTCACATCTTCAGTGTTGTCCCATGAAAACTTACTTTTGGGTTGCATATATGACTTCGGTGATTATATATATATATATATATATATATATATATATATATATATATATATATATATATATATATATATATATATATATATATATACATATATATATATATATACATACATACATACATACATACATACATACATACATACACACACACACCATATATCACTACAAAAGATGACATTTTCAGCACAGGTTGCTTGAGTTGCTTATATAGAATTATGCTAGTTATATACAGTATTTATAGGTCTAAAAAATTTCAAACTATCTTTACATTCCCCACAGCAATTGCATTTAAACTTTTAACTTTCTATCCTTGTATATTCTGATGAAGTAATAAAAGCAATTTTCTGCATTTCTAGCAGTGGTGTATTATATATCATACATAGGTTATGAATTTTAGGGTGGTGGTTACGGAGGGGTAAGGGAGCAGGCAGGTTCCCTTTAACTTAAGTGACCGATTCCCATTTATAGGGGCAATAAGGAAATGTTCTTAGGCTCAGTATGAATGAAGATTGTTAGTATGGCAGTAAGGGCAGAGGATGCTCCAGCTATTTTTATTCGGCTTGTTAGTCGGCGTGTCCTAGTAACCAGACTGCCTCACGTGACTGCTGTACAGGACAAAGCTGGATTGGCACTGTGCTGACAGCACAGAAGCAGCTTGGCTGCAGTCACGCCATGCCATTCTCCTTTTCAGATCCTGTAGTTGAGCCGTGGTTAATCTACCACATCACTGGCCTCAGATGCGGCCCTCTACTCCATCTGATGAAGAAACACTACATCAATATGCCCTATTCGCAGTGAAAATTCAGGGCAGAGGCATGATCACGCTCTGATATGGACTATGTGAAATATGTTGACACCTTGATGTACTTGTTTTCTGCATTAGTCTCTACATTCTGGTGTATGGTGACTTCTATGCTGCACAAGAACCTCATGGCACACGTCCATACAGAGACTCCTAGAGATCAGAAAAGCTCTTGATCAGTAAACGCCTTTATGATTTTTGAGGATATCTTTACATAGAAAACCAGGTCAGATCTGGATCTGTAAAATGTAGCTTTCTAAGTTCTGGCACCCTGGACTTAAAAAAGTAACATATAAAAAAGGGTAAAACTATTACACATAAAGTGTATAGTGGTTAAAAAGAGAAAAAAAGGAAATGAAAGGTACTATGACAGCAAGTGTGGCGAGGTGTCCCTTCCCTGTGACACTCATCCTCACCTGACTCGTTCTATCTCACGATGACGGTAACATAACAAAGCTGGGTATGTCAGGGTCAGTGAGTGCTGAATCCCACTGGCTTTTTCAGTAGTGATTCAGCAGTTTGTTCTGCCCGAGGTGTTTACTACCTGCAGTCACTAGATACGTGTTAGGGTATAGTAATATACAGCATTTGATGTTGTGTCTTACCTTTCTCACAAATACCGCACCCAGAGGTCACAATAACGCCTCTAAATGCATATTTACACGTTAGAGTCATGGTAGCATAAAGCCCACTATAACCAATTAACTTACCATTAATAAAGAATAAATACTCAGACACATGACATTTGGATAAAAATGGCCGTGGTGTTTTATTATTGGTAACTTGATAAATTAACCATATTATTAAAAATAAATCACCATAAAATTCCATAAATACCACCATAAAGTACCATTAACCACTTATAAAACCACAATCCACCCAACATAGTTGGGCGATTTTTCCCCAACTAATAAAACATCACGACAAAAAATAATAAACAGTTAAAAACCATGACTTTACACTGGGAGGGCGGGCGGGGGATTCTTCTTTCTTCACAGCTGGAAACTGACACAGCTGGCTCACAGCTGGCTCCTTATAAAGGCAAGTCTCCTGCATATTTACCTCTGTCCACCAATGACAGACTTTAAAATTGGCGCGCAGCAGGCTGACCAATCCCACAGCCTGCTCGCGTTACTCACAGGGGGCAGATTAACCCCATAAATTCCCATCATAACTACTTCCATTACCACCACGCAGCAGGCTGACCAATCACAGCAGCCTGCTCGTGTTACCACATGAAGGGAATTAACCCTTCATTCCCCATACTGAATTTGGCACCGCTGAATGCCACAACTTAAACTTGTAACACCTATGAACATAACGTCAGGGGGCCCATGCCACCATGTAATCACCAGGCTATACGCTGCTGGTGATTATACATGGTAGCATAAAGCCCACTATAACCAATTAACTTACCATTAATAAAGAATAAATACTCAGACACATGACATTTGGATAAAAATGGCCGTGGTGTTTTATTATTGGTAACTTGATAAATTAACCATATTATTAAAAATAAATCACCATAAAATTCCATAAATACCACCATAAAGTACCATTAACCACTTATAAAACCACAATCCACCCAACATAGTTGGGCGATTTTTCCCCAAACGGCCGAGTATTAACAATACGAGGCCCCCCCCAAACACCGCAGCCATTTTCTATCATATTCTGCATACCCACATTAAAAATGTCCAGACCAACATCAGAGAGATGTACCCCATCTGACCTGTATAAGTCAGCCGTAAAACCTTCCAGATCACTATGGCGATACGAGAAGTCGCCCAAACTAACAAAAATTTTTGCCATGTCACGATTAACACGTTTCCGTATTTTTTCTAAAAAAGGCAAGCTGGCCATTCCAGACCAGTCTTGGTACAATTTCAGAAAAAATCAGCGCTGAATAAGGAAAAGGGTTCTTTATTAGCGCAAAATCCCTGTGGAAATTAGATAACAAGTCCAATGTCTTTATTTTACCTAGGTCATTCCCTCCGATGTGTAAAATTATGAGATCAGGATACGAGTGAGTCAACAGCATACCTTTTAGGGTGCCAACCAATTTAGAATATTTCAGACCCCTTATACCGCACCAAAAAACCTTTATCAGTTCATACGGAAAAGATAAGTTCTCTGTGTAACTTCTACAAGCCGCTCTCCTCTGCGCCCAATGTATAAACGAGTGACCTACAAGCCAAATCACCATTGGGCCTAGAATTGGAGAGAAACAGAATAAATTAATTATAATAAATTAGGGCGTATATACAACTGATAGTGATTTGACACCCATCTACCAATTTTACCAATTCTTTTTCCTATGAGGCCAGCTCTTGCTGCCTCAGTAGCAGCCCCGATCCGAAAAGAATGTGAGGAGAAGTTGGAGCTATCTAGCTGTAATTTAACCATACATTTTTTTTTTTTTAATATTGCATTAAATTGAAACTTAGTGGCAGGAGAACCATCTACATGTAAAAACAACAAACCCGGGGTATCCCCCCGTACAGTAAGCCATTGACATAAATTGGTGACGGGGCATATACATGAACCCCGTAAAGGGCGCAACTTCACAGAACACCCTTTACCAAGTTGGTCCATTTTTGACCTACTAATAAATAACACAGCACCAGAGTTAGATACATTAACATCCTTCCTATATAAACCCGACTATGTGACAACAACTCACTTATCCTGAGTGCTGCGAAGAAACAAATCACAAAAGCAGCACGAAATAAACATAACTCAAAATTATTAAAACAAACTTCACTCAACATAAACCATAACCTTTCTAATAGATTCACGGATATAGGCCTGCGGCGATCAGGCACCACACAACCTTTTTTACAACCCTTTAGTGCCTGCCGAACCGCAAATAAGCTCAATAGAGACTCCTCACCATATAATTTTAAGAAAAAAGAGATTCCACAAAATGTTTTATACAAAAAGGTATAACGATAACCTAAACCAACATAAAAATTCAAAAAACCAAGTGCTGTAGACACATCACACTTGTGGGGAAACAGATTCCTGGAATCACAAAATTGATTCCAAGCCAACCAAGCAGCCGAGTATGCCTTCCAAGTCCCTGGTGCAATAGAAGTTTTAATGGAAGCTGCTACTAATCCAAAATTGCCTCCCATAGCTGGGACGGGCATGCAGTCAAAAGGGGGTCCATCTTTCCTGAACTCTCCCTGAATTCCTCTAACCGCTGAGAAGAGAGGTAAAAAACGGAAGCATTAGTGCATTCAGGAGCAAAACGAGCCTTCAACCAAATATTCCACCTCAAACACAAAAGGACCAATTTTCGCAATATACCACCTAGAAACCTACACTTCACCACCAAGGTGTTCAAAGCAAAAACCAAACCTTGACAATGTGATATGAGTATAATCCTCCTATTCGCTAGTTCCTTACCCCAAATATGCACTGAAACAAAAACCGGAAAAAACTCCAATAACACCTGTTTCTCCAGCAAACCTTCCGACAACCAAGATGAAGGCCATGAAGAAAAGCACCAGTGTGTACGAAAAATCGTACCGAACCCCACTTCCTTAGACACCCCTGTAAACCAAAGTAGATCCTGAGACAACATAAAATCCTGCTGAACGCAGCTAATCCCGTTAAAACTTTCTAAAAATTCATACCAAATTGTTAAATCCTTCCTCATCTCACACGAAATTCTAATGTGTGAACCTGAACACCTAACACCCTTAGTTGCATCATACAAAACGTCTTGAAAACACTCTCCCCATTGGCAAAATTCTTAATGCAAAGTTCAAACTACCCAGCAGAGATTGGAGCTCTCGCAGGGTACACTTTTTCTTCACTAAAAAAACTTGCAATACAGCCTTTTAACTTCATAATCTTCTGGCCAGGGAGTCTCAATTCCATTTTTTGCGAATCCAAAACAATCCCTAAAAACTCGAGCTCTGTACAAGGGAAAACTGTTTTATCATGAGCTAACGGAACCCCAAAAAACTTCATCAAACCCAAAAATTTATTTAGTAATTGCAAACAACATCCTGACCTACCAACAAATAAGAAATCGCCCAAAAAATGGAACATACCCCCCTCTGAAAAACCCCTCTTGAACTGCCCAATGCAAAAACGTGGAAAATGACTCAAAATAATAACATGATAAAGAAAAACCCATAGGGAGGCACCTGTCAAAATAAAAAGAACCCTCAAAACAAAAACCCAAAGAATTAAAACCCAAGGGGTTAATTGGCAGAAGCCGGAAGGCAGACTTAATATCTGATTTGGCCAGGAACAATCCGGGCCAAACTTCCGTAACAAATCCACTGCCTTATCAAAAGATGTGTAACTCACCGAAGATGCATTAGGATCAATAGCATCATTCAGTGAGCTACCTGTTGGATAAGACAGGTGATGTATGATTATAAAAGAATTACCCTCCTTCTTGGGGACACCCCCCAAAGGTGATATCCTAAGATTTGTAAACGGAGGAAATTCAAAAGGACCAGACACCCTGCCCAACAACCGTTCTTTTTCAATATGTGACCTGACTACCTCCTTATGGCTATCAACTGATTGTAAATTCTTAGTTACATTACAACCTATACCTTCAAAAGAAGGTACAGGAAAACCTGCCTGAAACCCACTACGAACCAGAGCTGCCTTCGGCCTGTCTGGAAAACGGTCTAGCCACGGGAGCATTCCTTCCAGGCTCACTGGAGTCTGAGCCTTTGAAAAACTGCTCCCTAACACCAGATGGCTGTACCGTGGACTGACCATGCTTTTTAAAACATTTAAACAAGGGGTGAGCCCCGCCACAAAACGAGCACTCATGGCGAAAGCGACAGTTACCCTGCCACCTGCATGAGGACTCATTGAATGCAAAGCACACCCCCCCTTTTTGAATTGACATTCACCTGCTGTCTGTGAGGGTTCTGTCGCTGAGGCAGCATTAAATTCAGCCATAACCCGACATCTTTAACACCCCACTTGACAGCAGGGTGAACCGCCAATTTCTGTCTGAAAGACTCATCGTAATTCAGCCACGCTAAGCCACCGAAATTACGATAAACCTCCAGAATACAATCTTGGTGTTGAAACAAACCACTACATAATTTAGGAAACTTTTCCCCAAGAACTGCAGCATAAATGGAGAAAGCCTGCAACCATGAATAAAATGATTTAAAATTTTTCTTTCGCTCTGACTCAACCTCTTGTTTTCCATCAGGTTTCTCCACTTTATGCTGCAATTCCCTAGCAACCGGTAAAAGAGAAAAGATCTCTACATACTCCTGTCTCCAAATCTTTTCCTTAATGGAAGCACTGAGATGAAAACCCAAAGGGGAAACATCACATGTCAGTGCTTCCTTTAAATGAGGTTCCGCCACCCCAGGGAACCTGTCCTGAATAGAAACTTCAGCAGCAGGTGCCTGGGGTAGCACTACATAGCCCCCAAGTAGCTCAGACAGAGTCCTAATGACAATGTCCTTTACCGTTATCCCTAACATTGGGTGCTCCAGCAAGGGGGCTCTCACCATGTCCTCGCTCCAGGGTCCTTCCATCGCGTTGAACGGATGTTGCCGCGACGTCCTCTTCAGATTCTTCAGTCGAGCTCCAGGCCTGCGTCGCCGCCGCCAAAGCCCCAGCTGAGCTCTTTTGCAATGGGGCCGGCGGCGCGTACAGGCCTGTAAGCGACCCAGGATCTCTGCTGTGACCGGCCACAGCAGCCGGAGCGGAACCCCCGGCGGCGACTTCCGGAATAATCGCCCGCCAGGCATTCTGGGAGTCGCGTCCTGATGACGCGGCCAAATCCCGTCGGCTTCTTGGGCGGTCTCGCGATGCTCCGGTCCCTCCTCTCGCTGGAACTCCCGCCTCTCGCGATGTCTCCGACGCCTTCCTCTTAGCGCCGCGCCGACCGCGAGCAGATGCCGACCTCTTCCTCCCTCCGCCGGACCGCTGGGAACAGGATGCAGGCGGTGAGTCGACGTCGCTCTTCTTCCTCTTCTTCCGCAGGGATCTCCGGACATCTTCTCCATCTCCGGGCCGCAGAAGCTCTTCCCTCCGCGCAGGAACGCCGGCGGGATCCGGAGCTGGATCCAGGACCACTTCGGCGGCTTCGTTCACCGGCGCCAGACACCTCTTCAGCCACTCCTCACCGTCCACTGCGCCGACCCGAGCCATCATCTTCTCCAGGAGGGACTCCATCTGGATTCTTCTTTCTTCACAGCTGGAAACTGACACAGCTGGCTCACAGCTGTCTTCTTATAAAGGCAAGTCTCCTGCATATTTACCTCTGTCCACCAATGACAGACTTTAAAATTGGCGCGCAGCAGGCTGACCAATCCCACAGCCTGCTCGCGTTACTCACAGGGGGCAGATTAACCCCATAAATTCCCATCATAACTACTTCCATTACCACCACGCAGCAGGCTGACCAATCACAGCAGCCTGCTCGTGTTACCACATGAAGGGAATTAACCCTTCATTCCCCATACTGAATTTGGCACCGCTGAATGCCACAACTTAAACTTGTAACACCTATGAACATAACGTCAGGGGGCCCATGCCACCATGTAATCACCAGGCTATACGCTGCTGGTGATTATACATTCTACACAAGTGACTGTATGATGAATAGAAGAGAGAAAGCAAAGCCACAGAGCAGTATATGAACATTTCTAGCAAAGCTATGTCCTGCCCTTAAAGGGTTTTCCACAAATAGGACAACCCCTTCTCATTTCACATGTTTTCCCCCATTAAAATAAAAGATTGTTATACTTGCCTCCGGTGCTGGCATTGTTTCAGTGATGTCAATACTCCGTCATGCGTCTACAGCCCCCAATCAGCGCAGGCTGCACTGTAGAGCGACTGCCAACACCGCTGGAATGGCGCCAGCAGCAGGAGTGAAAATAAGCTTTATTATAACAGGGTAAACATGTGAACAGATTTCTTAGTAGCAATAGAAAAAGTGGGTGACTATGGAGGATTGGTTGGGAGACCAGCACTCGCTATATAGCTGCTAATAAATCCAATATGTCCACAATGAAGGGGATAATCACTGAAAGGGTGACTAGTACGGAGACCATTTCACTGAGGGTGCAGGTTACACATACTGAATACTGTAGGGGATCTGCTGCACACTCACTCCTTGTGAGCACCATTGCTGTGCTGCTTCACTCTGCTGCATTTTCCACTTACAGTCAGCTCCTTATCAGTTATCACTGTGCTGCGTCATGTTGTTGCATTTTCCCCTTAAGGTACCATCACACTAAGCGACGCTCCACGGGTTGCTGGTGAGCTGTCACACAGGCAGATCTCACCAGCAACCAGTGACCAGCCCCCAGCCAGCAGCGACGCGTGGGAGCGATGCTGCGCTTGGTAACTAAGGTAAATATCGGGTAACCAACCCGATATTTACCTTGGTTACCAGCGCACACCGCTTAGCGCTGGCTCCCTGCACTCCAAGCCAGAGTACACATCGGGTTAATTAACCGATGTGTAGTTTGGCTATGTGTGCAAGGAGCAGGGAGCCGGCACTGACAGCCTGAGAGCAGCGGACGCTGCTAACGAAGGTAAATATCGGGTAACCAAGGAAAGGGCTTCTTGGTTACCCGATATTTACATTGATTACCAGCGTCCGCGGAAGCCGGCTCCTGCTCACTGCACATTCAGTTGTTGCTCTCTCGCTGTCACACACAGCGATGTGTGCTTCACAGCAGGACAGCAACAACTAAAAAATGGCCCAGGACATTCAACAACAACCAGCGACCTCACAGCAGGGGCCAGGTTGTTGCTGGATGTCACACACAGCGACATCGCTAGCAACATCGCTGTTACGTCACAAAAGTCGTGCCTCAGCAGCGATGTTGCTAGCGATGTTGCTTTGTGTAACGGTACCTTTACTCATCTCTTTATCAGTTATCACTGTGCTGCTTCATGTTGCTGTTTCCCCCTTAAGCCCCCGTCACATTTAACGACTTACCAGCGATCCCGAAAACGATGTGACCTGATAAGGATCGCTGGTAAGTCGCTGAGAGGTCGCTGGTGAGATGTCAGACAGTCAGATCTTACCAACGACGCAGTAATGATCAGCGACCTGTATAACGATCTCGGCGGGCGTTGGGACTGTGTTAGGAGGTAATTGATAGGCGTCAAACACAGTGATGCGTCCTGCCCAGCAGGACATCACGTTTGAAGAAAATGGTCCCAACCATTCAGCAACGACTAGCGATCTCACAGCAGGGGCCTGATCGCTGGTAGGTGTCACACATGACGAGATCGCTGCTGCGTCACAGAAACGGTGACGCAGTAACGATCTCGTTAGCGATCTCGTTGTGTGTGACGGGGCCTTAATTAGTCAGCTCTTTATCAGTTATCACTGTACTGCTTCATGTTGCTGTGTTTTCCCCTTAAGCCCCTGTCACATTTAACGACTTTCCAGCGATCCCAAAAACGATACGACCTGATAAGGATCGCTGGTTAGTCGCTACGTGGTCGCTGGTGAGATGTCAAACAGTCAGATCTTCCCAACGACGCAGCAATGATATAGCGACCATAGCGACCTGTATAACGATCTCGGTGGTACGTGTTTGAGCTCTGAGTCGTCAATGAGGTCATTGGTAAGAAGTCAAACACACCAATGCATCCTGCCCAGCAGGACCTCAACGATCAAAATGGTCCAGGCCATTCCGACACAACCAGCGATCTCACAGCAGGGGCCTGGTCGCTGCTATGTGTCAAACGTAGCGAGATCGTGGGCGAGGTCATTGTTGTGTCACAGAATCTCTGATTCAGCAGCGATCTCGCTATGTGTGAGGGTACCTTTAGTCAGCTTTTTATCAGTTATCGTTGTGCTGCTTCATGTTGCTGTGTTTTTCTCACTTAAAATGCTGCCCTGACTCTGGTGTTGAAAATGATCAGGAAATAATTCTCTTTTCACTAAACCCATCTTTCAGCAAATTGCATCAATCCCCAAAAGACACAAATAATTTATAGGGACCTGGAGGTTGTGAAAACATGAAGATCTTCCTAACCATTCATGACATCTTCTCAAACCAGGTGTTATCCTATGTGCTGCCACCTATCAGCAGTACAAGGGTCAGACGTGTCCACCATCTCCACAAGCTCCTGAGTGTAAATCATATCTGTGCAGCCAGTGACCCCCAACCCACTGAGTAACTCTATCATTTATTTAGTTTTGTTGTCTTAGGCTGGTTTCACACTACGTCTTTTTAACATCCGTTGAAAACGTTATTTTAGCGGAAGTACGGATCCTGCTTTTACAGCAAATAACGTATGCAAACGCATCTGTTATTTTGCAGGATCCTGCACTGGATGTTTAGGGGCGGGCATTGGAGTCATGTGATCGGGAGTGAGGGGAACTAGACTGGGAGCCGGCTTCTGACAGCTGCAGACACTGGTAACCAAGGTAAACATCGGGCTTGGATACCCGATATTTATCTTGGTTACGAGTGTCTGCAGCTGCTAGGAGCAGGGCTGCCTGCACACGTAACCAACGTAAACATCGGGTAACTAAGAGAAGTGGTTACGCGATATTTACCTTGGTTACGAGTGTCCGCAGCTCTCAGGAGGGAGGAGAGGAAGGGGGAAAGACATAGATAGAGAGAGAGAGGGTGAGGGAGGGAGGAGGAGAGAGAGACAGATCACGCGAGACTGGTTCTGGGCATGCTCAGTACTTTCTGTGCATGCTCAGTACAAAAGCAGGATCCTGTCTATCAGCACGCCAGCGTTCACCTGCGTTCGCGTGCTGTTTAGTCAGGATCCGGTGACTTGCAGTATTTTGACGCAGCTCAAAAACGCTACATGTAGCGTTTTTGAAACATGTTAAAAAACTGCAAGTCACCGGATCCGCACTATAACGCACGCAAACGCAGGTGAACGGATGTTAACGCGAGTCCATTGCAAATGCATTGAAATGAAAACGCATTTGCACTGGATCCGTACTTCCGCTAAAATAACGTTTTCAACGGATGTTAAAAAGACGTAGTGTGAAACCAGCCTTAAACGGCTAGTCTAGTCACTGCTCCTTCACTTTCTGCTTGTGGGGAGGCAGTGTGCTCCTGAAGACAGACAGTTTAGACTGGTAGCAGGGTCCAATCTGCCTGCTCTCCAAAGCTGCAAGTATAAGCATCTTTGCTGATGCAGCACTGAAAGAGTGCAGGGCCACTGAAGGTGGTTAGATACTGCTATGTGGCCAAGGGCAGTGCCCTCAAGTTGTATAGCAAACAACTTGCAAGCACACACTCCCTAGGAAGCCTGCCACCTTTCAGATCGCCAGTAATCCAGGAAACGAGCAGTATTCTAAAGGATTCAAAATACATGCCTAGTTAAAAGCAGAAAATTTCAAAGTTACTTGTTTTTAGAAGAAATCTCAAATTTACACATTTAAGAACTTGAGACAGCCCTTTTAACCCCTTAAGGACGAAGCCAGTTTTGTCCTTAATGCCCAGGCCATTTTTTGCAATTCTGACCAGTGTCCCTTTATGAGGTTATAACTCTGGAACGCTTCAACGGATCCCAATGATTCTGACATTGTTTTTTCGTGACATATTGGACTTCATGATAGTTATAAATTTAGAACGATATTTTTTGCTTTTATTTGTGAAAAAATCGGAAATTTGATGAAAATTTTGCAATTTTCAAACTTTTAATTTTAATGCTCTTAACCCAGAGAGTTATGTCACACAAAACAGTTAATAAATAACATTTCCCATATGTCTACTTTACATTAGCGCAATTTCTGAAACAAAATTTTTTGGGGTTAGGAAGTTAGAAGGGGTCAAAGTTCATCTGCAATTTCTCATTTTTTCAACAAAATTCACAAAACCATTTTTTTAGGGACCACATCACATTTGAAGTGACTTTGAGAGGCCTAAGTGACAGAAAATACCTAAAAGTGACACCATTCTCAAAACAGCACCCCTCAAAGTACTCAAAACCACATCCAAGAAGTTTATTAACCCTTCAGGTGCTTCACAGGAACTAAAGCAAAGTGGAATGAAAAAAAGCAAAAAATAAAATTTTACCTAGAATGTTGCTCTACCCCAAATTTATTCACTTTTAGAAGAAATAACACAACAAAATGAACCCCAAAACTTGTTACCCACTTTCTTATGAGCACGCCGATACCCCACATGTGGTCAGAAACCTTTGTTTGGACAAATGGGAGGGCTCGGAACAGAAGGAGCAATATTTGAATTTTGGAAAGCAAATTTGGCTGAAATAGATTGAGGGCACCATGTTGCATTTACAGCTCCGCTAAGGTACCTAAGCAGCAGAAACCCCTCACAAGTGACACCATTTTGGAAACTAGACCCCTCAAGGCTTCTATCTAGGGGTATAGTGAGCATTTTGGACCCACAGGTACTTCACAGATTTTGATAACGTTACATTGTCACATTGAAAATTTTCATTTTTTTCTCAAAAATGTTGCTTTAGCATCAATTTTTTCACTTTTTCAAGAGGTAATTCCAAAAATTTGACCCCAATGTTTGTTACCCACTTTTTTATGAGCGCGGTGATACCTCACATGTGGTCTGAAACCTTTGTTTGGACAAATGGGAGGGCTTGGAGCGAAAGGAGCAATATTTGAATTTTGGAAAGGAAATTTTGCTGAAAAAGATTGCGGGCACCATGTCGCATTTGGAGAACCCCTTAGGTACGTAAACAGCAAAAAAAGCACCACAAGTGACCCCATATTGGAAACTAGGCCCCTCAAGGAATTTATCTAGATGTTTGGTGAGTACCCTAAACCTCCAGGTGCTTTACAGAAGTTTATAATGTTGAGCCATGAAAATAAAAAAATACAATTTTACCACAAAATTGTTACTTCAACCAGGTAGCTTTTTTTTTCACAAGGGTAACAGGAAAAATATCACCATGAAATTTATTGCGCAATTTCTCCTGAGTTTGGTGATATCTTGTACATGGTGGAAATCAACTGTTTGGGCACACTGCAGGGCTCGGAAGAGAAGGAGCGCAATTTGACTGCAAAATTGGCTGGAATCAATAGCGGACGCCATGTTGCATTAGGAGAGCCCCTGAGGTGCCTAAACAGTGGAGGTCCCCCACAAGTGACCCCATTCTGGAAAATAGACCCCTCAAGGAATTTATCTAGATGTTTGGTGAGTACCCTGAACCCCCAGGTGCTTCACAGAAGTTTATAATGTTGAGCTGTGAAAATAAAAAAAATATATTTTTACCACAAAATTGTTACTTCAACCAGATAGTTTTTTTTTAATTTATTTTTAATTTAAATTTATTGTGCAATTTCTCCTGAGTATGCTGATACCTTATGTGTGGTGGAAATCAACTGTTTGGGTGCACAGCAGGGCTTGGAAGGGAAAAAGTGCCATTTGACTGAACAATTGGCTGCAATAATTAGCGGACGCTATGTCGCATTTGGAAACCCCCTAAGGTGCCTAAACAGTGGAGGTCCCCCACAAGTTACCCCATTCTGGAAACAAGACACCTCAAGGCTTTTATCTAGGTGTATATTGAGCATTTTGAATCCACGAATACTTCACAGAATTTGATAAGCTTAGGTTGCCATATTGAAATTTTCATTTTTTTCACAAAAATGTTGATTTAGCGACATATTTCTCACTTTTTCAAGAGGCAACAACAAAACGTGTACCCCACAGGTTGATATCCAATGTCTTATGAGCACAGGGATGAGCACACATGTGGCCAAAAACCTTTGTTTGGATAAATGGGAGGGAGCACCATTTGAATTTTGGAAAGTTGAAGTAAATTGCGCGCACCATGTCACATTAGCAGGGCCCCTTGGGTACCTATACATCCTATACATCAGAAACCCCCCATAAGTGACCTCATTTTGGAAACTGGACCCCTCAAGGATTTTATTCAGGAGTATAGTAAGCATTTTGAATCCACAGGTACTTCACAAAAATGTTGCTGTAGCAACAAATTTCTCACTTTTAGGCTATGTGGCCATGATCCAGCGACACGGCATCTAGTACACAGTGTCAGCCTTCCTGCAGAGATGTGAGTGTTGTCCACGGGAGAACGCAGCTGCCCCTGCCCACGATTTGGGTTCAGGCTGCTGTGGACTTTAGTTCTATTCTACCTGCAGAGAACACTCTTGTCTCCGCAGCATAAATTGACATGCTGAGGTTCGGGAAGCTGCGCCACAGGTCAGTGTATGCTGCGGAGAAAAGAAACACAGTGGGCATGGGATTTCTAAAAATCCTTCCACTGTGCTTCTACTGCACAACGCAGTGCTATGGATGCAGGGAAAACACTCTGCGCCCAAAACACTGCAAACCCTGATTGTGGGCACATAGCCTAAAATGCTACAGTGGATGATTGGATAGATGTCAAACATATATAACGTCCCACCCCCTGCATATTCTAAGCTGGCGCCCTTTAGTGCCTTTCATGTGGCACTAAAGGATGCCTAGCCTTGTATTTAGCCCAAAAAAAAAAATAATTAAAATAAATGACGTGGGGTCCCCCCTATTTTTGATAGCCAGCTAGGGTAAAGCAGACAGCTGTAGCCTGCAAACCACAGCTGACAGCTTCATCTTGTCTGGTGATTAATTTGGAGGGCTCCCCAAGCTGTTTTTTTTTTTTAATTATTTATAAATAAATAATTAAAAAAAAACAAAACAAACGTGGGGTCCCCCCAAATTAGATCACCAGCCAAGGTGAAGCTGACAGCTGGGGTCTGGTATTCTCAGGGTGGGAAGAGCCATGGTTATTTAACTCTTCCCCGCCTAAAAATAGCAGGCTGCAGCCGCCCCAGAAGTGGTGCATCCATTAGATTGATGCGGTGGCAAACGGGGTAATAAATGGGGTTGATACCAGATGTGTAATGTCACCTGGCATCAAGCCCAGCAATTAGTTATGTCACGGCGTCTATTTGATACCAGACATAACTAACTGACAGTAATAAAAAAAAAATTGACAACAAAAAAAAAATTATTTGAAAAAACACTCCCCAAAAACATTCCCTGATTCACCACTTTATTGAATAGAAAAAAAAAATCCACTGTAATCCATTTGGATGTCCCACGTCGCCTCTGGACCTTCTAGGATATGGGGGACACGTTCAGGGAACGTATCCCCCATTTTCTGGGAGTGCAGACCTTCCATTTGAGGAGAGTGGGTGCAAAGAATCTGCACCCACTCTCCCCGGGTCACGGCTGCACAGTGCCGAGCAGCAGCAGCAGCAGCCAGCGTCTCTGAGCACAGGAAGCTGACAGCCGTGCTCTGCACGTGTGTCAGCGTCTGCTGTGAAGGAGCCGGAGGAAGGGGCCGCGGGGGATCAGCGCTCCGACAGGTATGTAGGACACCGGGGTGGGGATAGGGGGTGACTTGGCAGGGCCTGGGGAGCAGGTTTCTGTCGTATGTGTTATGGCACATACGACAGAAACCATAGGAACAGTGTGAATGTGGCCGGCGCGCTGCTGTGCTCGCCGGTGCGCGCGGCCATCTTGGATTTTCGGGAGGGGGTTGGGGGTCGGGGGGGGCACTTTGGGGACACCGGGGGACCGGAGGGAACCGGGAAAGAGATTTATCTCCCATCTGACATGTTTGATCATGCCAGATGGGAGATAAATCATTTTTTACCAGCGCGGTCATTTACTATAACTTGATGATCGGTATACGTTGTATACCGGTCATCACGTGACTGAGGACCGGAAAAACCGGCCCGAATCATGATCTCCAGGGTCTCAGCTACCCCCGGTAGCTGAAACCCCGGAGATTTTCTGACGCTGGGGGGCGCTATACACTTATTTCTGCCCGCCGTTTTAAAACGGCAGAAAGGAATAAGGACCCTTTTTTGGTGCCGTTTTAAAATGTAACGCGGTCGTAATGTGGTTAAAAGGGGTATTCTGGTGCCACTCACTTCTGTATCAACCAGTGCCAATGATGTTATGATCACACATACTTACCGAGAGTCATGCTTCATATGCACCTTAGGCTCTGTGCGCACACTGCGTTTTTACCCGCGGTTTTGCTGCAGAAAATTTCTTGAGAAATGTTTGTAACCTTTTCTGCAGACATTTCCCAGCAAAACCTATTGGAAAAAATAGCTGTGCGCACACTGCGTTTTTTTTCTCAAGAACATTCTTTCTGCAGAATTTCTTGAGAAAATTTCTTGAGAAAATGTGCATGTCACTTCTTTTCCGCTGGTACCTGCGGTATTTCACTCCATTCACTGTAATGTAATCGCGAAATACCGCGGGTAGCAAATGATGTGCGGTATACCCTCGGTATAGCCGCGGTTTACCTGCGGTAATGTTCATCACTGCCTGTGTTTTGCAGTGAAGTGATGTCATTATGACAGGAAAAGGAAGCGGAGCAGAGAGTAAACACACACACACACATCACATTCCCACACAGACATATAGAATACACATAGAGATGAAACGTACATATATATATAAAACAAAAACGTGGGCTCCGCCGTATTTTTACCGTCCAGCCGAGGAAAACACACAGCGGCGGCCCGGTATTCACAGGCTGGGAAGAGCAAGGGCCAGGGTTAATTCCCCCCCCCCGCAGTCCAGAATATCAGCCCGCAGCTGCCCCGGGACTGTTGCATCTATTATGCGGCAGTCCCGGAGTGTCCCCGGCTCTTCCAGATTAACGTGATGCGGTGGCAATCCAGGTAATTAGGAGTTAAATGGCAGCGGATCGCTGCCATTTAAGTCCAGGCTTAATCATGGCAGCGTCTATAAGACAGCTTTCATGATTAACCCGTAAGTAAAGTGAATAAGCACACACCGTCATAATCCACGAAGGTCCCACGACGTATCCAACCGCGACTGACACATACTCAATGCAGCCTCGTAACGAGTCTGCAGAGGTAACCACAGGTCATTTCTCCCGGTCGGTAACGTGAACACAGTACCAACCGTGAGAACTGCAGTGTCCTTATAGGGACTCTATCTATTGATTGATAGAGGACAGATCAATCTATTGATTATCTATCCATCTATCTATCCTTCTATCTATGTATCTATCTATCCTTCTATCTATCTATCCATTTATCTATCTATCAATTATCTATTATCTATCTATCCATTAATCTATCTATCCATTAATCTATCTATCCATTAATCTATCTATCCATTAATCTATCTATCCATCCATTTATCAATCAATCTATCTATCCATTTATCTATCTTTTTATTTTTTTTTTTATTTTTCAACATGCTTTATTTATATATTATGGCAGTTACAGCATAAAAAAACGCAGGGACCAACCTGTGGAAAAACCGCGGCAAAAACGCACCAAAACCGCATGCGTTTTTTCCGCGGTTTTGGTGTGGTGTTTTACCGCAGATGCGGTAATCTTCAACTCCCAGAAGTTATTCAAGAAATTTTCCTGAGAAAAATCACTTTTCTAGTGCGCACATAGCCTTAGATATGGTAGAGGGCAGTACCAGGCAACCCTTTTCAGATGAGAACATTAAGGCCGGGGCTACACGGGGATCTACTGCGATCCTCGCATGACACTTGACTCACGCTGGCAGTACAGCGGGAGCCGAGTGTCATGCGAGTGTCACTGCAACTGAGGTCCGATCAAGCGATCGGACCTCAGCTGCGGGAGGCGGGCCGGCGCTACGGAGGGGAGGGATTTATCTCCCTCTCTCCTCCGTAGCCGGCTATTGTCATTCTCGCCCTGCACTCGCGGTACACCGGTGTACTGCAAGTGCAGTGCGATTTTTCTCTTGCCCTATAGACTTGAATGGGTGCAAGAGAAATCAGGATCGCATTACAGTCGCAGCATGCTGCGACTGTTTTCTCAGTCCAATTAGGGCCGAGAAAATAATTGCTCATGGGAGCTGACACATAGGCAAATATTGGTCCGAGTGGAATGCGATGGTTTATCGCATTCCACTCACTCCGATTTTCATGCCGTGTGTTTTAGGCCTAAACCTCTTGCTTTGTTTCTGCTCTACAGTCAAGTCTGCTGTAGAGGTTATACACATATGTACATACCCACATATCATAAACACATGTCAGAGCTCAAGCAATTTTCTGAATGATTTCCCGGGAAAATGCTTGAGTTCCCCATTGACTTCCATTTTTCTCAGTACACGAGTCGCTCCCATCTGAGTATCCAACTGCTCGTTACGAATACTGACTATCCGAACATGGTAGTGCTTGCTCATCACTAGTTAATACACATATATACACACACATATATACAGTTAGGTCCAGAAATATTTGGACAGTGACACAATTTTCGCGAGTTGGGCTCTGCATGCCACCACATTGGATTTGAAATGAAACCTCTACAACAGAATTCAAGTGCAGATTGTAACGTTTAATTTGAAGGTTTGAACAAAAATATCTGATAGAAATTGTAGGAATTGTACACATTTCTTTACAAACACTCCACATTTTAGGAGGTCAAAAGTAATTGGACAAATAAACCAAACCCAAACAAAATATTTTTATTTTCAATATTTTGTTGCGAATCCTTTGGAGGCAATCACTGCCTTAAGTCTGAAACCCATGGACATCACCAAACGCTGGGTTTCCTCCTTCTTAATGCTTTGCCAGGCCTTTACAGCCGCAGCCTTCAGTTCTTGCTTGTTTGTGGGTCTTTCCGTCTTAAGTCTGGATTTGAGCAAGTGAAATGCATGCTCAATTGGGTTAATATCTGGTGATTGACTTGGCCATTGCAGAATGTTCCACTTTTTTGCACTCATGAACTCCTGGGTAGCTTTGGCTGTATGCTTGGGGTCATTGTCCATCTGTACTATGAAGCGCCGTCCGATCAACTTTGCGGCATTTGGCTGAATCTGGGCTGAAAGTATATCCCAGTACACTTCAGAATTCATCCGGCTACTCTTGTCTGCTGTTATGTCATCAATAAACACAAGTGACCCAGTGCCATTGAAAGCCATGCATGCCCATGCCATCACGTTGCCTCCACCATGTTTTACAGAGGATGTGGTGTGCCTTGGATCATGTGCCGTTCCCTTTCTTCTCCAAACTTTTTTCTTCCCATCATTCTGGTACAGGTTGATCTTTGTCTCATCTGTCCATAGAATACTTTTCCAGAACTGAGCTGGCTTCATGAGGTGTTTTTCAGCAAATTTAACTCTGGCCTGTCTATTTTTGGAATTGATGAATGGTTTGCATCTAGATGTGAACCCTTTGTATTTACTTTCATGGAGTCTTCTCTTTACTGTTGACTTAGAGACAGATACACCTACTTCACTGAGAGTGTTCTGAACTTCAGTTGATGTTGTGAACGGGTTCTTCTTCACCAAAGAAAGTATGCGGCGATTATCCACCACTGTTGTCATCCGTGGACGCCCAGGCCTTTTTGAGTTCCTAAGCTCACCAGTCAATTCCTTTTTTCTCAGAATGTACCCGACTGTTGATTTTGCTACTCCAAGCATGTCTGCTATCTCTCTGATGGATTTTTTATTTTTTTTCAGCCTCAGGATGTTCTGCTTCACCTCAATTGAGAGTTCCTTAGACCGCATGTTGTCTGGTCACAGCAACAGCTTCCAAATGCAAAACCACACACCTGTAATCAACCCCAGACCTTTTAACTACTTCATTGATTACAGGTTAACGAGGGAGATGCCTTCAGAGTTAATTGCAGCCCTTAGAGTCCCTTGTCCAATTACTTTTGGTCCCTTGAAAAAGAGGAGGCTATGCATTACAGAGCTATGATTCCTAAACCCTTTCTCCGATTTGGATGTGAAAACTCTCATATTGCAGCTGGGAGTGTGCACTTTCAGCCCATATTATATATATAATTGTATTTCTGAACATGTTTTTGTAAACAGCTAAAATAACAAAACTTGTGTCACTGTCCAAATATTTCTGGACCTAACTGTATCTACATGCCTTAACATAGAAATTGCAACACAAGAAAGAAAAAAGTCATGGAATTAGAATGCAGTCTAGCATTATCGTGTTGAAAAAACAGCTTATGGGACACAGTGGAGAAATGACAGCACCACTGTTCCATGATTGATCCATTCTCGACTGCAAATTAAATTTCAAGTCGCATAGAAAGCCTAAAGCCAGCTTTACACGTTGCAATTTCGCATACGATATCGTATGCGATTTGCAACGCCCCCATCGTATGTGCAGCAACAAATTGAACGTGCTGCACAGACGATTAACCCCCATTACACGTACTTACCCGTCCATACGACCTCGATGTGGGCGGCGAACGTCCACTTCCTGGAGTGGGACAGCGACGTCACGTGGCAGCCGGCCAATAGAAGCGGAGAGGCGGAGATGAGCAGGACATAAACATCCCGCCCACCTCTTTCCTTCCACATTGCCGGCTGGAGCTGCGGGAGGCAGGTAAGATCTGTTCAATGTTCCCGGGGTGTCACACACTGCGATGTGCGCTACCCCGGGAACGTTGAACAATCTGATGTGCAATTCTAGAGAAAGGTACGATGTGTATGCGATGAACGTTTTAACGTTCTATCGCAATCGCGCGTACCTGTCACACACTGCAATGTACCTTACAATGCCGGATGTGCGTCACTTACGACGTGACCCCGCCAACACATTGTAAGATATATTGCAGCGTATAAAGCAGGCTTAAGCCATCAAACTATTGTTTACTCAAGAAATAGGAGGGCACCAAAACCTGGGATCACCCCTGGCACTGAAAGCTTATGTTTAATAGAGAGAAAAGAAGTGCCCAAAAATTGGGGGATCACCATATACATAATTAATCAAAAATGTATTGTATATCAGGGAACATAAAAAATAAAAAATTATGTATATGGTGATCCCTCAAATTTTTTGGCACTTCTTTTCTCTCTATTAAACCTAAGGCATCAAACAGTGTCTACATAACCCATCAGAAGGTGTTTGCATGATATTGCGCTAGACGTCCAACTGCAGGTGCACCATTGACCTCATGCCACCACTCTCAAAGACTATGATGCAGAGCAAGACGGCATTGCAGGTCTGTCATCTTCAACAGTGAGTCACACTTTTTTCTTGGAAGTAATGATAGCCCAAGATTGGTCTGGAGACTACGTGGACAATGCCATGAAGAGACCTTCACAAGGGAACCTCAAATGAGTCCTACTCCTGGAATTATGGTGTGCAGTGACATAATGTACAGTAGCTGGACCCCTATAATCATTATTCCAGATACACTAATAGCTCGGGGTTACATTGATTTGGTTGTTTAACCAGTGGTACAGATATTTCCCTACATGACAATTCCAGGATGTTGCTTATGCTACTTTGACCAGCCTGCATGGCCTAAACATGCACCATGGTCTGCAGCGCCTCTGCACTTCACATAGAACACATCTGGGACATCATTGGTCAGCAATTGCAAAGGAAATTACAATACCAAATAAAGCAAATAATGGCGCGGTTTCTGGGCAGAGAAAGCTGACTTTTCTTTTCTGCTCCCCAACCCTCCTGCTTTCTTTAAGGCAGTAGAATGAACAAATGTCCTTACCGTTAGTGAAAGAGCCATGCAGACAAATGTGAAGTTCTTGATGTGGGTTTTAGATACCGTATTACCATTGCTAACCATTTTATTGCTTGGATTACTCTAAAAGTAGAGGAAAAAAACATTTTATTCAGCCATCATTATTTTTATTATTGTTCCAGACATTTACCCTCTTTGGACCTCTATATTCTATACCTTTAAAGTTAAAGGAGTTTTCCATTTATTTTTTCAAAGGGCTTCTAATAGCATAAAATAGCAAAAGTAGTAATAATCACTGTAAGCTATGTTCACTCATTGGGTTTTTGGAGGGGTATTTTTCCAGCTTAAGTTTTGGAATTTTTTTTTTCTGGTACTAATAGCTGAGTCTCACAATACATTGTTCTCTGCTAGCTTTGGACAAGCGCAGAAATGAAAAGATGATATCACACAATAAGCCTAAGGCCCCCTTCACACGCACGTGTCTCTGGTACGTGTTAGTTCCGTGCCCGCATGTACCGGAGACACGGGCACACGTAAACCCATTAAAATCAATGGGTTTATGTGCACACACGTGTGCAGCCATTGGCCCGTGCTTCCGTGTGGAGCAGACGTGAGCCCGTGTGCTCCACACAAATGCATGTCCGTTTTTCTCCGGCAGCACGGGTGTCACGCGGCCCGCACACGTACCTCACAGATGTAGTGTGGATGCGGTCCCGTGTGACACGCGCCGGAGAAACACACGAGTCAGAGAAAAAAATAACAAATCTTTACTCACCTTCTCCTGCCCTCCTGTCTCTGCCGTGCTGTCACTTGCTGCCGACCGCGGCTCATTTAATATTCACTTCACTGCGGCGGAAGCAGCAGCAACGGGGGAGTCGGCAGGACCAGAGACCAAAGATCAGCACCACGCACAGTGACGCCAGGGACAGGTGAGTTGAAAGTTCTTGTTCTCCGTGTGTTATATCACGGATAAGACACGGAGAACACACGTAGTGCCATAAACACGGCACACGGAGGGGAAAACGCACCTTTGACACGTCCGTGAAACACGTGTGTGATTTTCACGGACGTGTGAAGGGAGCCTAAGATAAACTATTCTTCATCTTCGAAACATTCCTTTGTATTTAGTTAGAAGTTGGCATAATAATATATGACACATAAAACATATGCACTTGCGAACAGAAGGGTCTCAAAGCTATGAGATCCGGAAGAGACACTGGCTGAAATGGAGGTGATCTGATGTTACCTTGTCAAAGGCAGGATAGACAGCCCGGATCTCTGTTAGCCAGCCATATGGCATATGTCCAACAGGGTACGTAGCAGTGAGTATTGCCACCGCCTGTAAAAGAAGAAGATTGATGGTGATTCAATACTCATCACACTACATATTCGCATACTAGAACTAAGTGAATGCTGAATATTTCATCATGAGATATAGGACAAGCTTATCGGCACAAGACACAGATGTTGGCATCTGATGGTAATATATTCTGCTTAAGGGGATCGTAAAGAAATCTGACTCATTCTCCCAGTTGCAATTATTGGCATCCTATAAGTGTAAAATGCTTGTTGTAGCAAACTGGTTTTCTTTGGAAATCTTGAAACCTTCACATATCAGAGTCATATCAATCTTATTATCAGGGTATCCGGAAAATCCGCAGTGTGTCAATTTATGTTGTGCATTTCACCATTTCCAAGAGTGAATTTATATCAGTAATCTGCAAATCGTCAAAATTTGATGCAGATTGTATCCCTACTAAAGTTCTGCTGTGAAAAATCCATAGGATGTCTTACCCAAGAGGACGTACCCTAAATCTTAAAGTAGTATTTGGGGCTTCAATTTCTCTAGATGTTCTGCACAACAAAATATACTTGTATTTTTTTAGATTTTCTCTATATACAGTGTTCTAATGAATCAAAATGACGTAAAATCCCAATTCTATCTATCTAAGGATTTCCAGCCTGACTCACCTCTGTTGCTGCAGCACTACCACCAAGATCACGTGAAACAAAGAGGTTAACAATGGGCCTGCTGATCCGCTGAGTAGCCAATATTAGTGCTAACGGCCACCAAAAACTCAGCATCTTTCTTATTGTGGCATCTCCCTGCAGGGAAAAAGAGAAACACATTGTATTAGAACAATGCACCGGCAGCCGAGGAGTACAACAGTACATGGACTGTTCTCGCACCTCTGAGCTGATCCTGCTATTCCAAAGGTAAAGCCTTCAAACCAGTTCATAAGCAGAAAATGGCAAACACAAAAACACACATACATGTGCAGGAGCTGGGGCAATGTTCTGATGTCATTAAATACGGCCATGAAACACGACAGCAGGATTGTATGAAGCGTGCAAAAATTGTTCAAATGGCTTTAATTGATATGATGCTTAGAAAAAACATGATCTTCCTCCTAGCCACGTCTTGAGTATGTCTCTTGAGCAGTGTTGCTGCAGAAATGTCTCTTCTGTGGTAAAACCCTCTAAATGTTTAAAAACTGACCTACTAACAAGGCGTAAATGGTAATAATCATGAAAAGGAGTACAGATAGTAACCCATTGAGCTTGTAATGGACTGCAATGCTATTATCCAATTAATAAGTAATTTATCAGTTGGCTTCTTGGCCACCAATTATAGGCCTCATTCACACATCAGTATTTCTGATCAGTATTTGTATGAAAACCAGAAGTGTTTCCAAAACACAGAACAACAGGCGTCAGTCTTTCAATTAGACTGCAGACACATTAGCGTATGGCATCCGATGCGAGAGCAATGGATGTGATATGCTAATGACCCCCGACTCATGCTCTGCTGCGAGCGTGAGCCGAGTGTCATGCAACTGTGTCCGGATATTGCAATCGGGTCACAGCTGCAAAGGAGAGGGAGGGGTTAATCCCCCCATCTTCTCCATTGTCAGCCTGTGCATATATCACACTGCACTTGGATGTCATCCGAGTGCAGTCCGATGTTTCTCTCGCACCCATACTTGAATGGGTGCGAGTGATACGGCTCTCGCAAGAAATTGCAGCATGCTGCGATTTTTTCCTCAGTCCCTTTAGGGCTGAGAAAAAAAAAAATCGCTGATCTGATCTGCAGCACTGTCTAACATGGGGCCGAGTGCAATGCGAGATTTTCTCGCATTGTACTCGTCCGATTCATGCGCTCGTGTGAGCGTATCCTTATAGTTTTTCTCTGTAAGCTCCACTCCTGGATTTTTCATACAAACAATGATGCAAAAATAATGATGTGTGAATGAGGCCTGATTGTACAAAACAGCTTGAGGAAAATCTCAGGTCTCAGTAAATTTATATCAAGATGAATCGTAGCCAAAAACAGTGATTCTGTGTGAAGCTTCTCAATAAGCAGGACTTGTCACATGCCGACCCCCCCCACCAAAAAAAAATATTAAATGCCTGATAAAAATCCCTGAGTTTCTCTGGCTATGCCATTTTTTACCATTTTGTGCTGCATCACTCTAGTATTCACATTTGTTGCTTTTGGAGCACAATATGTGAAGTTTCTGCTTGCAGTACAGGTCATTTCTTCAGAGTATTCTCTGGGGGCTTGCACGTTCATTCCCCCTATCACTTAGCTGCTGAGCTGAGATTATCAGGATCTGGGAGGGAGGGGTGAAAGAAAATATTTCTTCATTGGAGCGACGCAGTGCAAAATAGTAAAAAAGCTTCAGAACCAGGGGAAAGCAAGGATTTTTACAGATTATTAAAGTCAATTTTTTGAGCAAGTGACAGGGGACAAGTCAGGAGATTCACGCTGCCTGACCGACGGGCAGCACAAATCAGACACTGGTGGCATTATTAGAGCCATTTATGCTTTACTCTGAAACGTCTTGGATTAGTCCTTCAAGATGCATAATCCCTAGTCGGCTTTATCCTCACGCTTGAGAATGACTCAGATGACAGTTTCCCATTAAAGTGCAGCAGGAATCAATACAAACATTGCAATCCAGGGCTCATAACCAGTAGCCAAGTGTATTAATCATTGCCAGCAGCAACTCCTCACTACTACAGCATGGAGCATTGCTGTATAACCAGCTGACAGAAATACCGCTATACAATGCCAGCCATACTGTATTATTCAGGAGAAGCAAATATACTCATTAGCTGTTCTATCTGCTAATGAATAGTTACATTGGAAATCTGTGCTGCTGAAGACGTCCTTTTGCATTTCATTCTACAAGATAAAGTTTTGGTAGCAAGGCGCCCATGCACCCTAGATTTTGGCAGAACACTATTTTGTCTGACAGCTCTGTCTCGCCATCCCTATCATACACTTGCACACTCTTAGCTGAGTATTCATGTGTTCAGTATGGGGAAAAGTATTCATGTGTTCAGTATGGCTACTTATACTTATCTACCGAGAGGCCAAAAGGATGAAACGTTAAAATGTATCTTTTGGAGACCCTCAATGATACTCGATACATGACTGGTACCACCAAAATGAGTTCAGCTGACTGACCTCTAACATGTACAGGAGTGTTTGGGGTCTGAAATGATCCCAGACAGTTCAGTTACTCCTCATATACTCTGGGGACTATTGATATGATCACATACTTACCCCCAGCTCTGGTCCACTGCTCTCTGGAATTTTATCATGTATGTTTTTATAGTATCCCAAACACAAGGTGGTACAGCGCACAAGTGCTCCTATGTACAAGGAGAGGATCGGGATCAAAAGTGGCTCCCTGCATTCCAAGTGACTATGTAGCAGAATAGCAACAAACACAACCTGAAAAAGAAGGAAAAAGCCACATGGATTATTGATGTGTGTGAGCGGCATGCAGAAATGATAACTATTAATAATACATGAATGCTTCTCTATGTGCCGCGAAGACTAAACACTCCTATCTACTAGAATCAATACATATTATGGAGACTTTTACACTACAAAATAAAATGCCAAGCAAAGGTTTTACCATTCAGTTGCTACATGATTCCTTTGGGTCCAGGCAGTAAGAAACACAGGTATACAGTTAGGTCCAGAAATATTTGGACAGTGACACAATTTTCGCGAGTTGGACTCTGCATGCCACCACATTGGATTTGAAATGAAACCTCTACAACAGAATTCAAGTGCAGATTGTAACGTTTAATTTGAAGGTTTGAACAAAAATATCTGATAGAAATTGTAGGAATTGTACACATTTCTTTACAAGCACTCCACATTTTAGGAGGTCAAAAGTAATTGGACAAATAAACCAAACCCAAACAAAATATTTTTATTTTCAATATTCTGTTGCGAATCCTTTGGAGGCAATCACTGCCTTAAGTCTGGAACCCATGGACATCACCAAACGCTGGGTTTCCTCCTTCTTAATGCTTTGCCAGGCCTTTACAGCCGCAGCCTTCAGGTCTTGCTTGTTTGTGGGTCTTTCCGTCTTAAGTCTGGATTTGAGCAAGTGAAATGCATGCTCAATTGGGTTAAGATCTGGTGATTGACTTGGCCATTGCAGAATGTTCCACTTTTTTGCACTCATGAACTCCTGGGTAGCTTTGGCTGTATGCTTGGGGTCATTGTCCATCTGTACTATGAAGCGCCGTCCGATCAACTTTGCGGCATTTGGCTGAATCTGGGCTGAAAGTAGATCCTGGTACACTTCAGAATTCATCCGGCTACTCTTGTCTGCTGTTATGTCATCAATAAACACAAGTGACCCAGTGCCATTGAAAGCCATGCATGCCCATGCCATCACGTTGCCTCCATCATGTTTTACTGAGGATGTGGTGTGCCTTGGATCATGTGCCGTTCCCTTTCTTCTCCAAACTTTTTTCTTCCCATCATTCTGGTACAGGTTGATCTTTGTCTCATCTGTCCATAGAATACTTTTCCAGAACTGAGCTGGCTTCATGAGGTGTTTTTCAGCAAATTTAACTCTGGCCTGTCTATTTTTGGAATTGATGAATGGTTTGCATCTAGATGTGAACCCTTTGTATTTACTTTCATGGAGTCTTCTCTTCACTGTTGACTTAGAGACAGATACACCTACTTCACTGAGAGTGTTCTGGACTTCAGTTGATGTTGTGAACGGGTTCTTCTTCACCAAAGAAAGTATGCGGCGATCATCCACCACTGTTGTCATCCGTGGACGCCCAGGCCTTTTTGAGTTCCCAAGCTCAGTCAATTCCTTTTTTCTCAGAATGTACCCGACTGTTGATTTTGCTACTCCAAGCATGTCTGCTATCTCTCTGATGGATTTTTTCTTTTTTTTCAGCCTCAGGCTAAGTTCACACTTCAGTTGTTTTCAATCCGTCAGGTCCGTCAGCAACGGATCAGTTGTTTTTTAGATGTCAACTGATGCAACTGATGTGTTTTTCACAGGATTCCTTTCACAGGAATCCTGTGAAAAAACTGATCAGTTGCGTCCGTTACATCCGCTGTGCATCCGTTTTTTGACGGTTCAGTCATGATCCGTTTGTGTTTGGGACAGCCCAGTGGGCGTGCCAAACATGCTGGGCATGCTCAGTAGAGCATGGCGGAATCCAGCGCTGGATTCCGTCGTAAGACGGATTACGACGGAATCCAGCACCATAGACATACATTGCAAGTGTGGCGGATGGCGACGGATTCCTGCGCGGCGCGTTAATTTTGACGGCCCGAAAAACGTTACATTCTGCGTTGCTCCCCGCTTGGCGGTCAGTCAAAAACGACGGACCGCGACGCAGCGGATGCAACGCAGGGTCATCAGTCGCAATCCGTCACTAATAGAAGTCTATGGGGAAATACAGGATTCCTGCAAAATATTTTGCAGGATTCCGTAATTCCTCAAGGCTACGGATTGTGACTGATGCAAAATAACTGAAGTGTGAACTTAGCCTCAGGATGTTCTGCTTCAGCTCAATTGAGAGTTCCTTAGACCGCATGTTGTCTGGTCACAGCAACAGCTTCCAAATGCAAAACCACACACCTGTAATCAACCCCAGACCTTTTAACTACTTCATTGATTACAGGTTAATGAGGGAGACACCTTCAGAGTTAATTGCAGCCCTTAGAGTCCCTTGTCCAATTACTTTTGGTCCCTTGAAAAAGGAGGAGGCTATGCATTACAGAGCTATGATTCCTAAACCCTTTCTCCGATTTGGATGTGAAAACTCTCATATTGCAGCTGGGAGTGTGCACTTTCAGCCCATATTATATATATAATTGTATTTCTGAACATGTTTTTGTAAACAGTTAAAATAACAAAACTTGAGTCACTGTCCAAATATTTCTGGACCTAACTGTATGCAAGTAAATAAGCACTAATTTAATGTAAGGGTACAGCTTCCCAACATGGGATGCCAGAACCACAAGTATTCAACGTCTATGAATAACACGCACAATATTGTATATCTTTGTACCGTATTAGCCAGTAGATAGATGAAAATACAAATTTGAGAGTCCTCAGTGGTTGATACCTTTAATAAATAGCCGCTTTCGACACTGCTCAAGTCTCTTCATCAGGCATAGTATAACCCAAAATCTGAAGAGTCACATATTTATACACAACAGTACATAGAATAGTGCAGTAATAAGACATTATGTGAAGCAGAACTATCAGTATGGGAAGGAGAGAGACAACTGTGACAGTAATATAGTGATAAGGAGTGGGAAAGTTTTTACATCAATTAAGAAACCATTTGGGGGCATCACAACTCTGAAGCAGACCTCAATCAGAGGATAAGAAAACTTCCACACAATTGATGTCACCAGAATCACGGGCAGCAAAGACTGACTCTGTTATTGCATATATGTATGTGGCATTTGAAAGAAAACAGAGTGGATATGTGGAGCGGCGGGGGCTTTGAACCATGTACAGTCAGGGGGGGGGGAGATGGCAGCAGGTAGATACCCACATGACTGAATGAATCCATGCAACGTGATCTCCGGCTGCCACCCGATTTAAACTATTTTCTCCGAAACACCACAATATTTCAGGGTGAAACATAAAGGAGCTGGTTTGTGATTTATGTTGCTCAAGGTTTGGCCAGTATAAGACAGGTTCCCTTCATGTAGCATGTATGTAGGGTTACTGGACAGAAACACTATACAGGTATTCAGACAGACAGGCAGTAAGCAATCTGTCATAGGCAGCTGCATGACCGCAATGGGTGGTCACACGGGTAAAGACTTTTCCATATAACAAGCTTCCTAATAATATAATATTTATTAATTTACATAGCACTATTAATTACATAGCACTTTACATACATTGGCAACACTGTCCCCATTGGGGCTCACAATCTAAGGTCCTTATCTGTATGTTTTTGGAGTGTGGGAGGAAACCGGAGAACCCAGAGGAAACCCACGTAAACACGGGGAGAACATACAAACTCCTTGCAGAAGGGGTCCTTGGTGGGAATTGAAGCTAGGACCTCAGCGCTGCAAGACTGCAGTGTTAACCACTGAGCCACCGTGCCAGATTTTACACCATCACAGCATGTTAGCTATAGGCACTATAAAGCCGAATGCCCTGATTTAGGGGAACATGGTAAGAAAAAGGTCCTATTAAATAGTTTGGGTTGTATTCCTCCCACATTTTTCCATCATATACTGTTTTTATCGGCCAAAAAAAAAAAAAACTTTCTTTAGCATAAGAAAAGCCTACAATAAAGATAAAATAAACATAGGCTTAGCATTTATTGCTAATAAACATGAATACTTGTAGAACAAAGAAAATAAAAAAGCTAGTTGTTACCATTACTGGATGAGAGAGCTGTCGTCTCACAACTAGATTTCCCGACTCCACCATAAACATGTATGCAGGACCAGCCAGGCGTGTATATTTATTTTAATGGATGGGGGAGGGTGATTAAAGTTGCTGCCAGACACCTAACAGTGGCTTGTCCTACACAGAAACAAGGATTGTTATATTGCATAGTGCAAGTTCTGCTAGTCAAGGAGTGTCGAGAGGCCATCATAGATATAAGATTCTGCCGGGTATGGCCAACTTGTATGTGTATGAGTTGTTGTAGATTGAGGGCATTGAAGAACAATCACTAACAAATGGGAGGATTTTCAGATAAGCATATACTGCAAATTTCAGTGGACTAACGCGTTTCTCTAAAAATAAGACAGGGTCTTGTATTATTTTTTGCTCCGAAAAATGGCCTAGGGCTTAGTTTCAGGGGATAGCTTATTTTTTTTTCCCATGAACAACAATTCACATTTATTCTTGAATAAAAAAATCAACATATACTTAAATATAACAATAGTAACTAGACATAAACAATGTAATCTGTCTGGGAGCATTTTGTAAAAATGGCTGCATGGTCCCCCTGTATAATTATGGACAAGAATAGTCTGGGAATAAACTCTTACACTAAATAAACCTGTGTGTGACCACAAATTGGAGTAGGATATTCTTATATTAAAAATACAAAAGCCTTTTACAAAAGACAATTCCAACATGAAATCACAATAAAATATATTGAGAGGAGGTGTATCAAGGGAAAATCCAGAAAATACCCAAGGAATTGGAGATTTAAGTTCAACCAGTATGCGAAATATATATGGACACACATATCACATAGGTTGCCAGTTTATATGAAAGAGTAAAATGTTTTAAAACCTGATGTACAAAGTTTAGTGTAGTACCATGCCATATGTGCCTTAAATGGAATAGAAAGCAAAAACTATGTGAGGTCAATGACTCTTTGTCCAATAAATGATAGCATATAAAAACCGGTTTATATATTCATATTTGATGATATCATTACACACTGGACATACGGTACATACCAGCCTGTCTACTCTTCTAGACCCATGTAGGTAAAGGACCTTTGGTGACATGGCTATGATGTCACCAAAGGTCCTTAACCAATTTTAACCTCGGAATGGGATTATTGGGGACTCCTGAGAGTGTGGGCCATAAGCAGTTTACCAGTCCCCCCCCCCCCCAAAAAAAAAAACTCCAGTCCTGACTGTAAGTAGGGCTTATTTTTGGAGTAGGGCTTACAGTTAAAGCATACACCAAATATCATGCAAGGGTTTATTTTCAGGGTTGGTCTTATTTTCACTTTTAAAAGAAGCTTTTTTTTTTTTTTTTTTTAAATAAAAATTGGCATGAATTATGACCAATAATATAACCCATGGATTAATATGTTAATGACAAAAAAAGGAGATGGAGAAGCTGAGGCAGTGATTCCAACAGTACCAAATATCCATAAGATAATGAAAAATAAGATTGGGCAGATATAGTGGCCCTGTAGTCGAACATATCTCAATACTCTATCTAGGAAAAGGACAAAATTGATAAAATTCTGCCACCCATATGCCGAAAGGAAAGTACATAAATATGGGGGAAATGTACGACAGGTTAAACTGGTGGAAATGTAGGTAGGATAAATACCGTAAGTATTACAATATGTGACTTCACTTAAAAAATAAAAAAAAGAATATATTAGAAAGTTTGGTCATGGCGACCACTTAGGAATATCACTAATATCTCCGCCATAACCGACAATTTGTGTGGCATTATTTTAGCGGGGAGAGTCCTATAAAGAATTTATAAGGTGTGTGTCGCCAGAAATACAAGTATGGGCACTAGGATGGCATATTTACAATTCTCCACAAAAAAAGGCATGACATGGATGTTACAAAATAGACACTGCAGCCGCAGATGAATTCACGGAGGTGCAATTTGTACAGTGAAGTCACTTTTTGGGGTTTTCTGCTTTTTTGGCACCTCTTGGGGTCTGTAAATACAACACAGTTTCCAAATTTGCATTCCAAAAATTAAAGAGCACTCTTCGCTTTCTGGGTTTTGCCATATGCCCAAACATTAGTTTTTGATCATGTATTGGATATCGCTGTTTTCGGGAGAAATTGCGTAACAAATTATGGGGTCCACTTTCTCCTATTACCCCTTCTGTAAATTATAACTTTGGTGGTAAAATATTATTTTAGTGAAAAAAAATAATTTTTTTATTTCACATCTAAATGTTATAAAGTTTTGTAAATCATCTGAAGGTTAAAAATGCTCAGTAAACCTCTATATAAACTTCTTGTCTAGTTAATGGGGTCACTTGTGGGGGGTTTCTGCTGCCTTTTCATGTCAGGGACTCTGCAAATGTGTTATGGCATTCACGATCTACTCCAGACAAATTTACAGTCCAAAAATTAAATAGCGCTCTTTCCTTTCCGACCCCTGCCATGTAGCTAAATAGCATTTTTTTAACCAGATATGGGGTATCATCGCGTTCAGTAGACGTTGCCTGACAAGTTATGGGCTCCCTTTTCTCCTATCCATTATACAATGTGAAAATTACAAATTTGGGGCTAATACAATATTTGAGCGGAAAAAAAAGTAATATTCATTTTCACTTAAACATTTTAAAAAGTTCTGTGAAACACCTATGTGTTCAAAATGCTCATCACACCCTTAGATGAATTCCCTGATTGGTCCAGTTTCCAAATGGGGTCACTTGTGGGGGGTTTCTGCTGTTTAGAAACCTTATGGGCCCTGTAAATGCGACATGTTGCCCAAAATCTATTTCAGCCAATTTGTGTTCCAAATGCAAATATTGCTCCTTCCTTTCCGAGCCCTGCCGTGTGTCCAAACAGAGGTTTCTGACCACATGTGGAGTTTCAGCGCGCTTAGAAGAAACTGGGTAACCAATTGTGGAGTACATTTTTTATTCTATCTGTGTAAAAGGGAAAAAATTAGGGCTAAAGCAACATTAATTACTTTTTTCTTCATTCAATTTTGCATTAATTCATGTTTTGAAGTATTTGAGTGGTGCCATTTTTAAAATGGGGTGTTTCCTATATATAGGACCCTTAAAGTCCTTTTAAATCTGAATAAGTCCCTAAATAAACAAATTTTATAAATTTCTTGAAAAAATGAGAAATTGCTGCATAACTTTTAACCCTTCTATCATCCTGACAAAATAAAATGACATTTGAAAGAAGATCTCAGTCCAGGAGTGAAAATGAAGATCCAATATGCTGATACTCCAGCCTAAAATGGCTAATTTTTTTTGAGAAAGAATCTGGTATTTGCAGAAACCCATATTCCCTTTCTATTCCGAGAGGATACGATAATGGCTCTGTGCATCAGACCCGTACTGTGCAGATAATATACAGCAGATATATAGAGGCTGTAATCTGTAAAAACACTCAATGTTCTTTTCAGAGGGGGAAGGAGCACAGCTGTAATTCCTGATACGGCACGTCTAGCCTTGAGAAATAGGAGCAGGAAATGTGCCAGTTGTTGGATGCCCCAAACGGCAAAGTGTTCTATAAAATAACAGTTTGTGGCAGTAAAAAGCTTCCACGATATGACAGCTCTGTATTTCTAGCACCACCTCACCCAGGGATATTTTACATTTGCAATAACATTTCTGTGCCAGAAAATGCCTAGTAGAGAGCAACATTACGTTAGAAGCAATTGCTTCTTGGAGAATTAATTATATCTTGAAGTCCGGAGAAACTCCAATAATGCACTGTGGCACAAAATAAAAAATACATAATGGACATCCCTGGGCACAGTCACTGACAACAGTAATGATAGTCATCAATATATACAAAATAACATTGTAAATGTACCCTGATGTCACATGTAGCCATTTTTTTCCAGTATATGTAAAGCTAGAACAAAAATGATTATGTGCCCTTGCAGCCCTAACTTAAAAGGGTTGTCCACTAGTCGTACAACCCTTCTCAATCAGCATGTTTGCATGGTGAAATGACGGTTATACTCCTCTCCGGTGCCAGCGCCCTTCCAGCGGCGTCGGCATTCGCTCTCGCTCGATTGTTGTTACATCGCACAAGGCCTGCGCCCAATCAACATCGGCAAAACTAAACTACTGCTACCAGATTAGCACAGGGTTAATTACATTTTGCCAAAGGCAACTAGAGGTACCCTAGCTCAAAACCTACAACTTAACATTTACTCTTACCATTAATTAAATGACTAACCAATTAAAAGAATAGCGGAGGGATGATTAATAATCAATCATTCCATATACAGTATACATGAGCTGTCAGGCCGTGGACCTGAATCTTTTATTATTGACTCTTTGGTAGTCAGTCCCTAATCCAGTTTATTAAAACATTTAGCTATTAGCCTCTCCAACATGTTTCACCATGTTTGCCTTCATCAGGGGACTGAGGCTATAAGGATCTGCCCACACATTGCTTTTCGGTCACGTTTTAAACTGCACCGTGTCAATGACAAAATATATGCATTTTGCTTCCCAAGCAAAGTCTAAGAGAAGTCAGAAATTCTATGCGCATGTTCCATTTTTTTGGGCAGTGTTTTGTTTGACAAATATTTGTCAGAATCGTTGCCTGAAAAAAAAAAGCAACACGTCACTTCTTCATTGCGTTTTGTGAACATTTTCCACTCATTGACTTCTCAATCTCAAAACGCAATGTCCAAAACGCGGCTAAAACGCAATGGAAACGCAGTGAAAATGCGGTCAAAACGCATGCGTTTTGTTTGTCAAGCGCAGTGTTTACATTTGTCAAACCAGAATGCAGCGTGTGGACATAGCCTAAAACTATATAGATGATATTAACTATCAAAGGAGGTGCTTGAAGCTGGATGTGAGAGTGTGGTCGGAGTGCTTGATGGGAGAATACTGAATGTGGGTATTGTAGGAACCCCTGGATCTTGGTATAAGGCTCAGTGTGATTTCTGTAGAAAAGCATTGGCTGTCATTATACATAATGGGGGCTCTGGGTGTCACTAAAAGGAAGGAAGGGAGCGGGAGCTGGATGTGACTCGTGACCCTCTGTAAGAACTGAATGGGGGCCCTCAAGGTTAGAAAGGTTGGGGACCACTCCATTACACAATATACACATATACTGATGATCACATCTGTAAAGCACAGTGAAATAATGGCGCTATATTAGTGAATAAAATAAATAAATAAATATTAGAAAATTTAGGATATTTAACATTGGGGCACATATAGCATACTGAACAAATTACGTTCGAAAACAATAAGAAAATAATAAGAAATGCATTTTTCCAAAGTCCATTTTTTACTACATTTTGAAAACCTACGAAATTCTAAGGCTTCTATTGCAGTATAGAAAGTGTGTCCCACAAATAAAAGAAAAAATGCACTGTGAGACACATCCATGACTGAAGCCTAGTGCACTTTACTGCTCTTCATAGCTTCACCTTGTCAACGTATTATTAAAGGGAGTCTGTCAGCAGGATTTCACACCCAAATTATTTATACACGTATGTAGCTCTCTGAAAGAAAAGTCCAGAAAGCAGGAGGCTGTGGTGATGGGTGGGCAAAGAGCTGGAGTGACAGAGGCTGTAGATCTACAGCCTCTTTTGTATACTAATTCAGACACTGAATTTTGAATCACAGAGGAATGGACTGGCCATGTAATAGTATTGCTGGGCCTGTCTTTCAGAGAGCTACATGTATAATTTATGGGGCTGAAATCCTGCTGACAGATTCCTTATATTCAAAAAGTGACCCTTTTTTGGTTTCAGATTGAAAATAATGAGTAATTTGTAATTGTTTAGCGCAATCTAATCAAGAAACTAATAAAATCTTTACTTTTGTGACTGATGTACTACAATTCATACAGATCTGATTAATTCACAAGTCGTCAATGTAATTTTGTCTGACACGCATGCACATTTGTACTTTGGTTGAATTAGTAGTACGATAAAACTGTTTTTGGCTCCCTGAGTAAAATATGAGATGTGTGGGAGATGTTAACACAAGTAATATATCCTTTACTGAGAAACTAGTTTTCATAACGAGACAATGATAAATTACATCAGATTTTCCAGTCATGGTCTGATTGTGTAAAAAGACTAAGGGGCCCTTTGCACACTACGACATCGCAAGCCGATGCTGCGATTCCAAGCGCGATAGTCCTTGCCCCCCCGTTGCGATATCTTGTGATAGCTGCCGCAGCGAACATTATCGCTACGGCAGCTTCACATGCACTTACCTGCCCTGCGATGTCGCTCTGGCCGGCGAACCACCTCCTTTCTAAGGGGGCGGGTCGTGTGGCGTCACAGCGACATCACATGGCAGGCGGCCAATAGAAGCGGAGGGGCGGAGATGAGCGGGACGTAAACATCCCGCCAACCTCTTTCCTTCCGCATTGCAGACGGGATGCAGGTAGGAGATGTTCCTCGCTCCTGCGACTTCATATACAGCGATGTGTGCTGCCGCAGGAACGAGGAACAACATTGGACCGTCGCTGCAGCCAAAATAATGAAAATGACCGACACTACACCGATCATACGATACTGATGCTTTTGCGCTCAGTAATCGTAGTTAAAACGATTTACACACTACGATGTCGAGAGCGACGCCGGATGTGCGTCACTTTCGATTTGACCCCACCGACATCGCATCTGCGATGTCGTAGTGTGCAAAGGGCCCCTTAAATTCAGAAAACAGTTCACATTTGTCTACAAGGATAAAGTGAATAGAGTAGAGCAGATGCTTCTGCTGCTTTCAGTGTTAATCTGAACCCAGTGCTGGATTTTCAGCTACACTACTCACTACTGAGGTACAATGTCCTCTGTGCTGCTGCTTCTGAATGTGGGCTAAAAGGACAGGGGAGCATGTTCTCCTTTTCTGTATGTGTGCAGTGAATGGGACACATTTCAGCTAGTCTCTTCCCATACTGGAGATAATTTCAAAGATATCACACAATTAGATGTAGAGATTATTAAGGCCAAAACTGCTTCCAATGCAAGATACCTATGCAAGATACCTATAATATAACGTTCAGACATGCTGTTTTTCCTTATTTACACCCACACGATTTAGATAAGTCTCGGACAGTTAAGGTACCTTCACACATAACGACTTACCTGCGATCCCGAAAACCTGATAGGGATCGCAGGTAAGTCGCTGGGAGGTCGCAGGTGAGATGTCACACAGTCAGATCTTACCAGCGATGCAGAACAATACAGATCGCAGTAGCGACCTGTATAACGATCTCAGCAGTCACTGTGATCCTGTTACACAGTGTCAAACACAGCAATGTGTCCTGCCCAGCAGGACATCGCCTTTGAAGAAAATGGCCTGGACCATTCTGCAACGACTAGAGATCTCACAGCAGGGGCCTGATCGCTGGTAGGTGTCACACATAACGAGATCGCTAACGGGATCGCAACTGCGTCACCAAACGGTGACTCAGCTGCGATCTCGCTAGCAATCTCGTTATGTGTGACAGTACCTTTACTCTGTATGACATAAGGAATTAACATTCTTGACTGCAATCTGAGATTATCTAAGTAAAGTTTTCTCATCTGTCTAACGGCACCAGATATCACCTTAATAACGCATATTTATCTGTGCAATGATATCATAAAAAGATCAATATAAGGCCTCTTTCACACGTGCGTGAAAAACCACGCACGTTTTTCATGGACGTGTCAGAGGTGTGTTTTGATATTATTATTTATTACCAGAGATAGATAGATATACAGCAATTGGTAATATTAAAATTTAACTTTTAATTCTATTTCTTAAAAAGACTCAAAGTCTAAAAATTATCACCCGTGAATCAGTGGCCACACAAAAAAACGGACACAAGCAGGTAGAAGATAGGTCAAATATCCAATACCCTCATAATCAAGGGTTAATGTATTTGCATGAATATACCCAATCTTTTTACCTCAGGTTGCTTTTTATCATCTAGCATGAGCAGGGTCTCATATCTCACCCAACTGCTCCGACAGAAGAAAATATTACCTTAGTAGGGCATGATATATATTATCAATTCAGCCCAATGAAACAGCCAAAGTATGCTCAATAGCCCTCCTTATTCTCTTCCCAAGAAGAGAATAAGGAGGGCTATTGAGCATACTTTGGCTGCTCATGCTAGATGATAAAAAGCAACCTGAGGTAAAAAGATTGGGTATATTCATGCAAATACATTAACCCTTGATTATGAGGGTATTGGATATTTGACCTATCTTCTACCTGCTTGTGTCCGTTTTTTTGTGTGGTCACTGATTCACGGGTGATAATTTTTAGACTTTGAGTCTTTTTAAGAAATAGAATTAAAAGTTAAATTTTAATATTACCAATTGCTGTATATCTATCAGAGGTGTGTTTTGCCCTCAGTGAGCCGTGTTTATGGCACACATGTGTTCTCCGTGTATTTTCCGTGATAACACACGGAGAACGGGAACTTTCTGCTCACCTGTCCCTGGCGTCGCTGTCCGTGATGCTGATCTTCGGTCTCTGGTCCTGCCGACTCCCCGATGCTGCAGCTTCCGGCCGCAGTGAAGTGAATATGCAATGAGCATAATGCGCGGCAGTCGGAAGCAAGTGACAGCAGCAGCAGAGACAGGAGGGCTGGAGAAGGTGACTAAAGTTTTTTTTTTTATTTTCTCAAACACGTGTGTTTTCTCCGACGTGTGTCACATGGAATACCTCCGTGTGGTCCGTTTGCGTTCAATGTGACACCCGTGATGCCGAAGAAAAACGGACATGTTGACGTGTGCAGCACACGGACACACGTATGCTCCACACGTACACACGGTCCATGGCAGAACACGCACGTGAGCGCAGACCCATTGATTTTAATGGGTCTACATGTGCCCGTGTCTCCGGTACGTGAGGAAAAGGACCAAACACGAACCGGAGACACGGACGTGTGAAAGAGGCCTAGCAATCACTCATGCCCGAACATTACAGAGAAATTCTACATTTTGGTTGACAATTGCTAAAACAAAAAGGAGCTCAAAAGAACATGTCTATCTGGCATATGGCATCAGAGATGAGCTCAACGTAACATACACACCTGTGCTATGACATCAGAGATGGAGGCACATCCAACTAAAAAGCTGTATTTGTGCTTCAGTAAAATGCCAGCATGTGTCCAGGCCTTCAAGAAAAAAAAAAGATCAGTGAATTATAAATGTATATAATAATGTACAATAATGTACAATACATCAGGTAACACCTTCTATACTTTGTTTTATTAGGACACAGATATTCTATACACAATATATTCATCTATAAATGGGGCAAGTGCCCTTACACTATGAAACCATTTTTCAAAAAAAAGATAGATAGATAGATAGATAGATAGATTTAAAGCACACAAAAAATGCTGGAGTGGTGCTTTAATTTATGGACATCAAAAAAGGAGGACAGAAAGAGGGCTGCACTCACAGAGACTCTGATTAAATTTTTGTATTCCATATGAGGAATGGGTACAAGTGGATGGGGAAGGTGAGGAAAAGCAAACAACGTCGGGCAACGGCAGGCCATTTCACACTTACTGTGCTTCAACGGGTCCTATAAGACAACACTATATACTATAGGACCCGTTGAAGCACAGTAAGTGCAAAATGGCCTGCTGTGGACTGTCTTTTCACAGTGGATGGTGCACTCGACATCTGCTGAATCAGGAGTGAACTAATAGCGATTTATTATTGGGAGTGGTGGTGCCCGGTTCTCCTTCTACTGCTTTAATTTATGGACATCTATAGGCTAATTTTTCGCCTTTGTGGATTGGATGGGTTGTTACCGACATCTGGTGAGAAATTCATGTCAATAGCAATAAATATATTTACTTAGAAAATTAGTGACAGGTTTAATACTTATTTCCCCTGTTTTATGTACACATCTATTCACTTGCCTCTAAAAACACTGTGTGAGCCCAGTTTTATTTTAATGCAAACTTATACATACTATATGGATAAAAGTAGGTGGACTTCTGACCATCACACCTATACTAGCTTTTTGAACATCCTATTTCAGAACTATGGGAGTTAATATAGAATTGGGCTTATTTCGCAGCTTTAAGGTCTCCTTCACATGTCTGTGTTTACAGTATGTGTGACATCTGATTTTTCACTGATAACACACATACCCATTATACCCTATGGAGCTATTCACATATCTGTGTTTTTACATGTCTCTATTTACGGCAGCACGGATGACGAGGGCCAATACAAGTCTATAGGTTGGTGAAAAACACATAAAGCACACGGATGGCTTCAGAAGTGTACTGTGCATGTTTAATGTTGCAAAGTATAGGAGAAGCTTTGTAATTTCATACTTTCTTTATCCATACCAGAAAAACACTGATCCAAAATGCTGATGACACTGGTTCTGTATGTTTTACCCAGAAAAATGAAGGAGGCCTAACAAAAAGGCTAACCAGGATATTTTTAAGTGTTTTGTCACAGATAATTTACATATTTTTGGGACAGCAATAAAATATATTTCATATGTAGACTGGAGGAGCAGAAGGAGGTATTACTGCGCTGCCCATGACAGGAAAAATAGAAAAAAAAATTTTTTGTATAATAAGAGGAGTGATTTTATTTCTACGCGTTTCAGGAGTCTGAGTCCCCTTCTTCAGGAAAGGAATCACTGATGCACATTAAAAAAATGTTTTTTGATGTGCATCACTGTGATTCCTTTTCTGAAGAAGGGGGTTCAGACTCCTGAAACGCGTAGAAATAAAATCACTCCTCTTATTATACAAAAAAATGGGTTTTTTTTGTATTTTTCCTGTCACGGGCAGTGCAGTAATACCTCCTTCTGCTCCTCCAGTCTACATTGGATATCTCAGAGGACTGAAGAAGCCTGTTTATTGAGTTTGCTTTGGGTGTTGTGACTTTCTCACAACCTTAACAGGTGAGCGTGCTTAGCTTATTTCTACTCTGGTTTTGTTGAAGGATAAGACCCTATTGCGCCTTTTGTTTTCCAGTTTTTTCCTCTTCATAAAATATATTTTAGCAGAGATATGAATATGGTAACTTTTCTACATCTACAGTGCCTTGCGAAAGTATTCGGGCCCCTTGAATTTTTCAACCTTTTCCCACATTTCAGGATTCAAACCTAAAGATAAAAATTTTAATGTTATGGTGAAGAATCAACAGCAATTGTGAAGTTGAACGAAATGTATTGCTTATTTTACACTTTTGTAAAAAAGAATAAACTGAAAATTGGGACGTGCAATATTATTCATCACCTTTACTTTCAGTGTAGCAAACTCACTCCAGAAGTTCATTGAGGATCTCTGAATGATCCAATGTTGTCCTAAATGACTGATGATAAATATAAGCCACCTGTGTGTAATCAAGTCTCCGTATAAATGCACCTGCTCTGTGATAGTCTCAGTGTTCTGTTTAAAGCACAGAGAGCAGCATGAAGACCAAGGAACACAACAGTCAGGTCCGTGATACTGTTGTGGAGAAGTTCAAAGACGGATTTCGTTACAAAAAGATTTCCACAACTTTAAACATCCCAAGAAGCACTGTGCAAGCGATCATATTGAAATGGAAGGAGTATCATACCACTGCAAATCTACCAAGATCCGGCCATCCCTCAAAAATTTCATCTCAAGCAAGGAGAAGACTGATCAGAGATGCAGCCAAGAGGCCCATGATCACTCTGGATAAACTGCAGAGATCTACAGCTGAGGTGGGAGAGACTGTCCAGAGGACAACAATCAGTCGTACACTGCACAAATCTGGCCTTTATGGAAGAGTGGCAAGGAGAAAGCCATTTCTCAAAGATATCCATAAAAAGTGTTGTTTAAAGTTTGCCACAAGCCACCTAGGAGACACACCAAACATGTGGAAGAAGGTGCTCTGGTCAGATGAAACCAAAATCGAACTATTTGGGCACAATGCCAAGCGATATGTTTGGTGTAAAAGCAACATAGCTCATCACCCTGAACACACCATCCCCACTGTCAAACATGATGGTGGTAGAATCATGGTTTGGGCCTGCTTTTCTTCAGCAGGGACAGGGAAGATGGTTAAAATTGATGGGAAGATGGATGGAGCCAAATACAGGACCATTCTTGAAGAAAACCTATTGGAGTCTGCAAAAGACCTGAGACTGGGACGGAGATTTATCTTTTAACAAGACAATGATCCAAAACATAAAGCAAAATCTACAATGGAATGGTTCACAAATAAACGTATGTAGGTTTTAGAATGGCCAAGTCAAAGTCCAGACCTGAATCCAATCGAGAATCTGTGGAAAGAGCTGAAAACTGCTGTTCACAAACGCTCTCCATCCAACCTCACTCAGCTCCAGCTGTTTGCAAAGGAAGAATGGGCAAGATTTTCAGTCTCTCGATATGCAAAACTGATAGAGACATACCCCAAGTGACTTGCAGGTGTAATCGCAGCAAAAGGTGGCGCTACAAAGTATTAACTTAAAGGGGCCAAATAATATTGCACGCACCAATTTTCAGTTTATTATTTTTTATAAAAGTTTAAAATAAGCAATACATTTTGTTCAACTTCACAATTGTATCCCACTTGTTGTTGATTCTTCACCATAAAATTTAATTTTTTTATCTCTATGTTTGAAGCCTGAAATGTGGGAAAAGGTTGAAAAATTCAAGGGGGCTGAATACTTTTGCAAGGCACTGTAGGCTATGATTTTATTACTGGATTATAGCAGTAGATCTCAATGCTGCAATTTTGGAGGCTTTGGAACGTGACAGGTTCCCTTTAAAGGCCGTGGTCTTGATTTTACACAGCTGTCTGGTGAACTCCATAACTGGCAGGAACGACCACCAAAATTTGGCAATATAGTGTAAAACTAACTGTTGCACTGGCGTCTCTGCACCCCTTGCTCCCCTCCCCACAGGGTGGTGTGCTTACTCATTACCACGGCCAACACTCACCACACTACCCGGTGTCCCGATGCTCCTCCACATGGGTGCTTCCTGCTTCCCCCTCCTGGGCCTGTACATGCAGCACAAGTCCTCAGGAAGTGTTCCTAGGGCATGCACACATATCGCTAAATCCACCTCTCCCCTCGCTATTCCCCAGCCTCACCACTCTGCCAATCCCTTCACTGGCTTCCCATCGCCCAATGACTCCAGTTCAAAACATTAACAATGACATACAAAGCCATGCACAACCTATCTCCCCCCTACATCTGTGACCTAGTCTCCCAGTACCTACCTGCTCGCAACCTCAGATCCTCACAAGATCTCCTTCTCTGCTCCTCTCTTATCTCCTCTTCCCACAATCGCGTACAAGATTTCTCCCGTGCATCCCCCATACTCTGGAATGCTCTACCTCAGCACATCAGACTCACCTACCGTGGAAAGCTTCAAGAGGAACCTCAAGACCTACCTCTTCCACCAAGCCTACAACCTACAATAGCCCTCAGTCCAGTAGACCACTGCGCAACCAACACTGTCCTCACCTATTGTACCATCACCCATCCCCTGTAGACTGTGAGCCCTCGCGGGCAGGGTCCTCTCTCCTCCTATACCAGTCTGTTTTGTACTGTTAATGATTGTTGTACGTATACCCTCTTTCACTTGTAAAGCGCCATGGAATAAATGGCGCTATAATAATAAATAATAATAATAATAGTATACAACATAGCTCACCATGGCGTCCATAAAGGGGAACGCTGCCAGGTACAGGAAGGCCTTCCGTGTTTTATTCCCCACAGACTCATCCACATGGTGAAGCTTGTTAATGATATAATATCCCAGGTCGCTATAGGCTGTGATGGAATAGAAAAGAACATATGCAGTTTCTATGTATAAATAGTATGGGACCACTGGAAAAAAAAACAGCTATTATATAGATCTCAGGAAAAAAGTTTGGTCACACTTTCTAGTAGGGAGAATTCAGCATCTTAAAGGCTATTCTCACACTAGGTCTCCAGACGCGCACTGCTCCACTGCCACCCAGCTTCTAGTTTGCGTGCAGTGTGGTGATTTCAGTACAGACCAGCAGCATGAACGTGCCGCTGGACCAAACCATGTGCTTTCACACAAGCAGTGGATGTTTTATCTTTATGGAGGAGCGCAATGGCAATGAACGTGGCCATATCCAGTTCCTGAGCAGCACTTGCAATCTCAGATATATGCAGAGGTTGGCCAGTAACCTAGGCAACAAGCAGTAAACAATAGAATTAAAAAAGTTTAATAAAAGGTAAATTGCTGTTGCTTTCTTTTATAAGCACTTTGTAAATGTACCCATTTATAACTATGAGATAGCCCCTGTACGAAAAGTAGTGTAGTGTCCTTAGTTTTCCGGACTCGACAATTTTTCGCATTTTATCAAAATGCACAGTGTGCAATGAGGACACTGTCAGGATCCCCAGCAGTGTGAGGTCACATGCCAAATAGAGTCTAAGCCGCTTCACTCAATAGCACAATGAGGGAAGTGGCTTTGACTCAGCATCTGACCACACATATGCAAATCGCATGCTTGGAATCACTGCCACTTGCTGCAGGTATATAGGGGAATTAAAACTGTGTGCACACAGCACACTGTCACCTCCAGACAAAACGAACATCTGCACCAGGTCTAAAGGGTCACACACTCTCCATTCCCCCATCCCACATGCTCTGGAAGTTCGCCCCCATCTTATTATTGGGATCTGCACAGATCGGCAGAACGAGCAATTTTATCCTGACAGGGGCACTTTTATTCCCTGTGCAAAATGGAGTGGCAGGTCGCATGGCATTCATTTTCTATGGGGCTACCAGAAAAAGAGATTCATAAGAGAAGCATGATTTTACTACATCCTGCAATTATTGTATATCAGTGAGCAATCCAATGATCACAGGTTCAAGTCGCCTAGGGGTACGAAAAAAATAAGGACAAATTAAGAAAAAACAGTTTTTTATAAAATATGTAAATGTTTAATCAACCTTAAAAAATAGATTATTCAAAAAAAATAACATTGTTAAAAAAAGTCCAGTCTATAAACATATGAAATCATTTAGGCCATACATTAAGAATAAAAAAATCAGAAGACCAGAAATGCCATTATCGGTTGTCACACATGCCCAAAAATGCAATGCTAACCTACAGACGAGCCCTCACAGAGCTCCAACAATGGAAAACTAAAAGAGGATATGGGTCCCAGAAAGTGGAGATACAGAAATATATTTTTTTCCTGTTACTATTTTAGTAGTGATATATATACAGCATTTTATTTATATATATATATATATATTAGAAGGTGGCCCGATTCTACGCATCGGGTATTCTAGAATTTACGTATTGTGTAGTTCATGTATGATTTTTGTTATATATATATATTAATATATATATATATATATATATATATATATATATATGTTGTTGTGTGTAGTTACCAAGTGTTTGTGTAGGGGCTGTACATGTTCTGGGTATTGTCTGGGTGTGGCGGGGGGTGAGAGCGGTGTTGTATGTGTGTTGCGTGTGTTGCGTTGTTTGTGGAGCGCTGTGTGTCTGTAGTGTTGTGTGTGTGTGTGTGTGTTGCACGGTTTGTGTGTGTGTGGTGTGTTTTGGGGGGAGGTATGTTTTGTGCAATGTGTGTGTTGTGCGGTATGTGCGTATATTTGTGTGTGCCGCGGTGTTTGTGTGTTGGGTGTTGTGTGTGTGCAGTGTTGTCTGTGTGTGTGGGTGTCTGTGTAGGGCAGTTGTTTGTGGTTCCCAGTGTGTGTGTGTGTGTGTGGTGTGATGTGCAGTGCGCGCGCGCGCGTATGTGTGTGTGTGTGTGTTGGGGGGAGGTGTGCACTCCCCATCGTGCTCCATCCCCCATGCAGCGCACTCCCCATCGTGCTCCATCCCCTATGCTGCGCACCCCCCATCGTGCTCCATCTCCCATGCTGCGCACTCCCAAACGTGCTCCATCCGCCATGCTGCGCACTCCCAAACGTGCTCCATCCACCATGCTGCGCACTCCCAAACGTGGTCCATCCGCCATGCTGCGCACTCCCAAACGTGCTCCATCCGCCATACTCCGCACTCCCAAACGTGCTGCATCCCCCATGCTGCGCACTCCCAAACGTGCTCCATCCGCCATGCTGCGCACTCCCAAACGTGCTCCATCCGCCATGCTGCGCACTCTCAAACGTGCTCCATCCGCCATGCTGCGCACTTCCAAACGTGCTCCATCCGCCATGCTGCGCACTCTCAAACGTGCTCCATCCGCCATGCTGCGCACTTCCAAACGTGGTCCATCCGCCATGCTGCGCACTCCCAAACGTGCTCCATCCGCCATGCTGCGCACTCCCAAACGTGCTCCATCCGCCATGCTGCGCACTCCCAAACGTGGTCCATCCGCCATGCTGCGCACTCCCAAACGTGCTCCATCCGCCATGCTGCGCACTCCCAAACGTGCTCCATCCGCCATGCTGCGCACTCCCAAACGTGCTCCATCCGCCATGCTGCGCACTTCCAAACGTGGTCCATCCGCCATGCTGCGCACTCCCAAACGTGCTCCATCCGCCATGCTGCGCACTCCCAAACGTGCTCCATCCGCCATGCTGCGCACTCCCAAACATGCTCCATCCGCCATGCTGCGCACTCCCAAACGTGCTCCATCCCCCATGCTGCGCACTCCCAAACGTGCTCCATCCCCCATGCTGCACCAGCATCAGCCTCTCTACCCGCAGCATCAGCCTCTCTGCCCGCAGCATCAGCCTCTCTCCTCCCAGCATCAGCCTCTCTACCCGCAGCATCAGCCTCTCTGTCCCCAGCATCAGCCTCCCTGTCCCCAGCATCAGCCTCTCTCCTCCCAGCATCAGCCTCTCTGTCCCCAGCATCAGCCTCTCTCCTCCCAGCACCAGCCTTTTCTGTCCCTAGCATCAGCCTCTCTCCTCCCAGCCTACCCCAGCCTCAGCCTCCCCCAGCATCAGCCTCTCTCCTCCCAGCATCAGCCTCTCTCCTCCCAGCATCAGCCTCTCTCCTCCCAGCCTACCCCAGCCTCAGCCTCCCCCAGCATCAGCCTCTCTCCTCCCAGCATCAGCCTTTTCTGTCCCCAGCATCAGCCTCTCTCCTCCCAGCCTACCCCAGCCTCAGCCTCCCCCAGCCTCAGCCTCCCCCAGCCTCAGCCTCTCTCCTCCCAGCATCAGCCTCTCTCCTCCCAGCCTACCCCAGCCTCAGCCTCCCCCAGCATCAGCCTCTCTCCTCCCAGCATCAGCCTCTCTCGTCCCAGCATCAGCCTTTTCGGTCCCCAGCATCAGCCTCTCTCCTCCCAGCCTACCCCAGCCTCAGCCTCCCCCAGCATCAGCCTCTCTTCTCTCAGCCTCCCCCCTCCCAGCTTCCCCATCCCAGCCTTCCCCAGGATCAGCCTCTCTCCTCCAGCCTCCTCCAGCACGCCGTGCTCCTCTGCTGACACTCACAGACCCGATCGCATACACTCACTCACACACACACACACACACGATCGCATACACTCACACACACCCGATCGCATACACTCACGCACACACACATTGACGATATTACACATACGCGCTCACACTCACAACATCCGGAGATACCACATGCTTCTGGCCATGTGATCCTCCGGCAGGTCCTGGAAGCTCACTGCACAGTATCGCCGCCGAGAAGCAAGCGATATCCCAGGATGTTGTGAGTGTGTGGATGCGATGTGATGTGTGTGTGAGGTGTGTGTGAGAGTGAGTGTGATCTGATGTGTGTGTGTGTGAATGTGTGTGTGTGTGTTGTTATGTATGTTCCGCCGCTGCAGTACCTTGATGCGCTGGTAACTATGCTACCATGGTTACCAGCGTATCTCGTCCCCCGCTCGCACGGGAGCCCACACCAGCATACGCCGGCCAGCCCCAGCAATGCGAGGGTATGTGTCGGCTGGGTTGGCGGCGTACGCTGATGTGGGCTCTCGGGGGTACAGTACTCACCCAGGAGTCGTGGCTCCGTGACCGTGTCTGTTCGGGGAATGCGTGGGGGGGCAGGGCCAGAGCTAGCGTGCATTGCGTGAGGGGGGCGGGGCGTGGCCGAGTTGCCAATGCCTGCAGGGTGCCGGGGCGAGAGGCCAATCTGTGGGGGGGCGGAGCCTGGGCAAGTGGCCGGCCAATCCGTGTGGGGGCGCAGCCTGGGAGGGCGGCCAATCCATGCGGGGGGGCTGGGCCATGGCGAGCCCAGCGGCCAATCAGCTTTGTGTCACCGTAAGGACACAATTTTGGAGCAAGACAGACAGACAGACAGACAGAATAAGGCAATTATATATATAGATATATATATATATATATATATATATATATATATATATTGGCATGTTGACTATATGTGTGTGGAGGTTTCTGGAATCAAAGAGAAAAAGAGGATTTTTGGTACTCACCATAAAATCTCTTCCTCGTAGCCTTTATTGAAGGAAACCATGCGTAACATGCAGCACATGGAGGCTGACGCTAAGAATACATCTTAAAAAAAATGTTGGCTTCTTCTCAACAGCCTACACATGGGCAGCTGACACCCAGTTATTTAGCTAGTGTCAAGGTAGTAGGACTAAAAAAACCAAGACCACCCAAAGGAAGGTGCTGTGCCCTCAATGAAGACTACAAGAAAGGGATTTTACAGCAAGTACCAACAATCCTCTTTTCTCCGATGCTTCATTAGACAAAGAAACCATGGGATGTCCTAAGCAGTCCTGGGTGTGGAAAACCTAATAACAGTATTGCAGAAGGAAGAACAAGAACTTCTGGGACTTGGGAACAAGGGACTTGTAGTACCCTTCTGCTATGACTTGCATCCATCGATGCAAAGGAAAGAGTTTTACAAAAATGTGGATCGAAGACTAAGTTAAAGTGAATAGCCAGGAGTCATCTGGCCAGGTGTAGGTTGTTGGGGAGGAGCCGATGTATTCTTAGTGTCAGCCTCACGGTGGCAGCACATTGCCCATTGTTTCCATGTCTCCCAATGAAGCACCAAAGAAAAATATTTTTGGGGTTGAAAATATAGAGCCTCCTGTATTTTTAATTGTTTTTAGTTGCTAATTGTATTAGGTCGCCTTTTATAAAGCAGTTTCTATTTACTAGAGGATGTGCAGCAATTTATGGGGGTGTAACGTGTTTTTTGCTGTTGTGTAAAGGGGAAAAAGCCAAACTGTTAAAGAAAAAATGACAACTGCAGCCAAACTCAGTGTGTTCCTGAGACCAGATTTGCTATTTCTTGGAATTGGAGAGCTGGAGCAATTTGTATATTGGGTGCCCTATATCATTGGGGAACACAAATTTGGAACGGAGTGGTATAGAAAAAAAGAAATAAAAACTTCTCCAATCAACAACAAAGGTTGGAGGAAGTGCTCCGTCTAAATTACATAATATAGTTAAAGATCCTTTTTAAAAAAATTAATGACATGACATTAACATGTATTTTTTTTTCTATATTTATAATAAGCAAAAAAAAAAGTAGTGTATGTACGTACCTATGAGGGTGTGGAAGACCGCGGCCACAATGCCGGCTACCACCATACATAGCACCGCTTTTGTTCGGTCCCTCTTGCTGTTGACAAACACAAGCCCTACATTCTTGAAGTCACTCATAGGACCGGTAAAGAACTTCATTAGGGAATATGCCAGGCCATAGCTGGCAAGCATCTCAATGGCATCTTCTTTAACGGCTGCTATTCCTCGATTTAAAGCCTGTGAAAATAGCAAAGCAAACATTAGAAACAAACTATATATACAGTAGGACTTGAAAAAGCTAAATCCAAAAGAAAAAAATGTCCAAATGGGATACAAATGGCATATGGTCCAGCAAGCATTCCATATAAATGAAATGCAAGAGGTCTGCCGACTTACATTATATATATACAGTATAGTAATGCATAGGGTGATGCATAGAATTAATCATACTATTTCCTAAACTTGGGTCATTCTCAACATCTGGTCAATCTCTTTACCATTTCTCAGTATGCTTGTTCCTGCAAGAACCAGTTCATTATGACTAGCACCTTACTTTTACCTAGGACCAGCAATTTATGGTGGGGCAACGTGGGCAATTGCCCAGGGCTTAAATCTGCAAAAGGGTCACAAGCAAGAGCAACAACAATTTGGCCCTTGAAAGGGTGAGGTGGCAACCAGTGTCAGCACTATTTTCAACTGGATGCCAATTGGGGGATATTATTACTATAAAGGGCAGACTGGGGCTAGCTGGGGAATATTATTACTGTATTGGTGCCAGCTAGGGAATATTATTACTGTATTGGGCCAGTTGGGGGACATTATTACTATAAAGGGCAGAATGAAGAACATTATTACTCTATTGGGGCCAGCGGGGGAATATTATCACTGTATTGGGCCAGTTGGGGGACATTATTACTATATAGGGCAGTATGGGGAACATTATTGCTGTATTAGGGAGAGTTGGGGAATATTATTACTGTATTGGGCCAGTTGGGGGACATTATTACTATATAGGGCAGAATGAAGAACATTATTACTCTATTGGGGCCAGCGGGGGAATATTATCACTGTATTGGGCCAGTTGAGGGACATTATTACTATATAGGGCAGTATGGGGAACATTAGTGCTGTATTAGGGAGAGTTGGGG